>NC_066839.1:19172873-19480527 GCF_001640805.2 Lates calcarifer
AAACTGGCTTCCAGTAGCTGTTGGAAAAGAATTAGACGAGCAAGGAAATTATATGCCATTATCATTTAATCTGTCAATTAATCTGTAAGTGAGAACCCTGGTTTCCATAATCAGGTTAGGGGAGAAACCAGATTTCTTCAGCTAGGTTGCTCCTGGATAATCTCTCGGCCTTGTATATGAGTAAACAGGTGTCCAATTGGCTTCTTACAAGTATGAACAAGAACAAGAGTTCAGATAGGGAAAGTAGCAGCGGAGCAGCTGAATAAAAGAAGACATTGTTTCATAGAAGGATGTGCTCTTGTTTTTAAAATAATTCCATCAAAAGTCAGAGTAAAACTTAAAGTAATACAAAGTTGCCGGTTGAAGTTTGAATAAGTTGGTCAATAAGTTAGTCTCTGAACATTTGAGTGAGGGAGAGCCATGGATGTATTCAGGTGAACTGGATCATTCCTATAAAAGCAGCTCATTAGGCACATACGCTGAAACAGCCTCTGTGGGCTTCCTCATGCATCCACAGCCCCTTTAAACTTTCCAAATCTTACAATACAACAATTACAAAACATGCAATTGATCAGATCCTAAGAATGAAAAGAATCTCATTAACTCTTGCTCTATTCTGGTTACTGGTCTGTCAGTAGGTGGGAATATTTTGCTGTTAGATATGGAGGTGGAATGGGGGGCAGCCATATCACCCCACCTTTAAGCTGGCACAGGAGGTAGGCACGGAGATGACATTTGTATAAAAGGGGGAGCCTGAACAGTGGAACAGACACTGACCAACACAGAGGCTGCTGTGTTACATGTGATCCCAGCATGCTGTATAAAATCACACACCTTTGTGGCATTAAGCCGCCTTCATGCGGTTCTGTGTAAACAACCAAAGGTGGCATATTTGAGGGAATTCTTAACGCCAATATTGCGCGATCTCACTGTAAAAGGAGCTTAAGACACTTTGATGTTGTCTGTGTTCAGAGTGTGTGTTTTATGTAATGCAGTTTCTTTTGTTCTTTCAGGTTTCTTCTGTGTGCAGTTTGTTCTGTTCATAGATCCTGCAGCACAGATTCTCTGTTGTCTTTTATCTCGTTAGATCAGATTGTGGAAAATGAAGAGAGGGAGAGAGGCAGGACATGTGAGATATAGAGATGGAGAGACGAGGCAGTGAGAGAGATATGAATGTCGTGTGTGTGTGTGTGTGTGTGTGTGTGTAGAGAGCAGCTGCAGAGGCCCTGGTTCCCTTCTCGCTGGCGCACACCTCTCCACAGGGAGCAAGAAGGGCTCCAAGTACCCTGAGCTTGGCTCTAACCGCCCCCAGAACCGCAGACAACCCTCTCACACACACAGCTACAACCACACACACACGCACACATACTCTGCATTACATGTACACATACCTCATATACTCAAGGGCCTCAGGTTGCTTGTTTTCTACCTTACTTCCTTTCTGCCTCAGTATTTTTTGCCCAGTGTATCATTTCAGTTCAATTCAGTACAGCAATGTTTATTTACATGAATAGTATTACAACAGCACCCAGGAAGAATAGGCTAAAGGGGCTAAATTTAGTATAACAATAGAATGTGTGCTGATACATTTTATCTCTCAATCTCTTACATGGACACAGACCAGCTACCTGGAGCCAGAAAGTCCTTTTAGTGAATGTAATTCAGCTCCCTCCTGGCCAGCTCTGTACCCCTGTCAGCCCTCAGAGGGCCCTCCAAGAGCCCACTTGTCCTTCAGTGAGATGACACAGGATGAAGTCACTCCATTTGCCTTGGCACCAGCATCTTTGTTTCAGGCGTTGTGGTGATGTGCCAAGGGCTATGTTCTCACAGCAGAGTGTTCTGCCCAGTGCTCGATGAGAGGGACAAGCCCATAAAAACTAAAGTATCCTCTGTGTAGCACAACAAATTGCAGAGTAGGACAGAGTGTGCCAAACTCAAGCGTGGCAGGAAACATTTTTTTTTTTTTTGTCTGTCATCCACAGAGGTTAGTTCATTGTACAGTGAGTAACTGCATCGCTATTTTACCAGTACATAGTTGATTGGAGGTGCACTGCCTCACCTGAAATGAAGACTTTGATAACAAGACATTTTAAAAGTCTTGTGAAATATTAGATTAGGTATATTAAGCATCACCAATTTCCAGTAAGACAAGAAGCAGTTACCATTTAATGAATATGCGTGAAGTCCTTTAACAAGTTTTGCAGAGGTGGAGTCTTGATGGGTTTAATTGACAGCAGGTTTGTTAAAGTGTACAAAGCAGAACCCTATATATCTATACCTGCAGTGGCCACTTTATTCCACACACCTATACAGTGTAATGCAGTGAGATACAACTGTTCTGCTAATTGACTCTAAACTTATGATACCTATATTTTTTTTGACACTGTCACAGAGGTGTATCATATTGAGGCCATAGTTAGTGATGTCTTGTAATAGACTGCATTATACTGAAAGAAGTTCCTAATATTCTGGCCCTGTGATGTAAATAAAGGAAGGAAGGACAAAAAAATCTAAACACCTCAATATAATGTGTTCTAATACAATACCACTTAAATATGTAATGGCATTAACACGTTACTGACAATATCAACAAAAGTGAATATTAAAAGCTTTATAAATGTAAACATTATGGCAGAGCTGATGTATTGAATTACAACAGATTGTATAGGTGTGTACATAAGAATGTGTTTGAATGTCACAGTTTTTGTTACTTTGTTTTTTGTAGCAAAAAGTTAGCAAAAGCTAAATAGATTCAGTGCAGGTTCTCAACAGATCTGAGTAGCCTATTTCTTACTGGATTCAGATTCAATAAAATGCTATTGAACTTGAACACTTGGCAGATGGCTTGTCGTACTGGGACACCTTGAATTCAGATAGTCCCTGACATATTTCTAAGGAATCCCTGAGCTACCATCCAACATATATTACACACTCTGATTTTCTGAATTTGTTTTAATATAAACTAGGAAGGTGTTTGTTTGTTACACACAGTGAAAACAATAGAGAACAGAGCGAACTAAAACGTTCACTTTAGGAACTGACATTTTGAGACAGACTTGTCTAACAGAGTTAAATTTTGTTGTTTGCGGTGGCTGCATCTGGGGTGAATAAGATACCAATAGAAACAAAACAGACAGTCAGTATTAAAAATGTGTTTTGTGGAAACCTTTTGTGATATTCTTGTGGTCAGTCACAAATAACACTGTGCACTTTTTCAGAGACACAGCAGTGGATAAGATCTGGGCACGTGAACAGTCACACACAAAACAGAGGAAATGAGCGTGCTTATGAACATCCTGTGAAATAAAGTTTACCTCGTTTTGAGCTCATCTGTCCACAATAAAGCTGGCGACATGGAGATCCTCTGAGAGCAGTTAATGATTTAGATGGAGAAACTGTTTTGAAGTGGCCTGGAAGTCAAGTTTCTAGACTGGCCTTGTCTGCCTTCCAGCTGCCGACTGTGGTGACACTTCACTGACACTTGAGCTTCAACATTTCCAGTACGTCTGGAGTTTGTATTTGTAGAAAGAAAGAAAAAAAGTGTGTTTTTATGCCTTCTCCCTCTATCTCTTTCTTTGCTCCTTTCCTCTCACCCTAACACCCTTTCCATCCTTCTTTCTCTGCTTGCTCCATTAAACACATTTCATCCCTCACTCCCTCCTCTGCACATCTTCACCTCTATCTCAGTGTTTCTGACTGCCAACAGGTTTATGACAGCAGGATGTGATCTCACACCTCCTTCAACATTTTCAACCACACAAAAAAATGTCATGATTTTCTGTCCGTTTTCCTCCATGAGGCCATCTCGTCGCCCACCCTCTCTGTGGCCCCCCGGAGAAATTTGACACACGGATGCGATCTCTCAAGTTTTATCGCAGTTTTTCTCCAGAGCCTTTAGATTCTTACTGCTTCTTACTTACTGTCAGACATTATGTGCTCCAGTATTCATTCCTTTGTTTGCTGTTTTAAAATACCTTGATTGTCGTATTAATTTAACCCCATTTCAGTAATTTTATATTTTCCTTTTAATGTTCCACCATTAGTGAGAAAAACATACTGATGTTTTCCTCAGTGTGTTGTCCTGCTCCTTAGTGAGAATTCCTTCAAAGATACAGGTTTTGTTTGGGGGTGAGACAAAAAAATCAAGAGTTACAAACAATCACTTTAAGGTAATAATCCAGCAAAAATGCCAACCACTCTTTCATTCCAGCTCCTCAAATGTCAAGTAAATAGTTTTGGGTTTAGGCTGCTGGTCAGACAAAACAAGCAATTTGAAGCGCATCACTTTGGGGTCTTGTAATTTATGATAGCTGTTTTACTATAATCAGTAAATTTTTATCAATAGCTCAATTGATAATGAAAATTTCATCCATAATAATAAAGAAATTGTTCCATCCATAAATCAGTTAAATCAGTTTTGTCTCACAAAAAAAGTCATTTGTAGGTCGTCTAGGGGCTAAAACGTGGACCACGTCAACAACATTGTCCCCAGGTCAGTTCCTTTGCTGCTTGTAGACCTGCCAAGCTATAGGGCAGTCTGCACACATGCTGAAAAACAAAACCCAGGCACAAAAGATATTTTTAAAAAACAAACATTTGCCACTGCTTATAAAGCTCAAGAGGACACTTAGAAAAAAAATTCAAACAAAAAAATGGAGAGTACGTGTTGCTTGACGAAATCAGGCCTTTCCATTCTTGCATATTCTCACAAAAGAAGATATTTATTTGGCATAGATATGTGGACACAATTGTGCAAAAATACCCCTGCTCCTTTACTATAGGGTGGGTGACACACACATAGACTACACACACACACTTCGTTTGTTGAGTAGGGGCTGTGGGGTGCGGGGTATGTTGAGTGTAAAAAGGCTGCAGGCTGTGTGTGTGTTTGGGCAGTTCCTCAAAGGCTGTCCTCCTCCTGATGAGCAAACGCTAACTTTGGTCCCCTCAAAGAGGAACTCTCTTCCATTAATTCACACACACAAAAATCTGTCCACCAAATTCCTCCTCAACGGCCTGTTGTGCAAATTGTTGGCCTCTCTCTTGTCTCTGTGTGTCTGTCGATCTGCCTCTGATCCTTCTCCCCTCCTAACTCTCCCTCTTCCCACTTTGCATAACTTCCCTGTCATCTTGTTTGAGTCCGAGATCAAACCAGGACTCTGCTCAAACAAATTAAGATCTCTTTTCTCCCTCTCTGCTATGCAGTTTGCAGACGCTCCTTCGTTTGCTGGACTCTTCTCCTTCTGATGCTTCTGCTCTTCAGCTTGATAAGAACCCTGCGTTTGCATACCATCACTCTCCCTTCTTTACTAACTACTCCTCTCTTGATCTGTGCCTCCCCCTCCCCACTCTTCTCCCTCTGAAAGACAATAGAAAGAGGAGAGTTTTGATGGAACTGTGTCTTTTCCCAGACTAGGAAGTTGCTCAGGAACTTGAAAAAAGGGAAGAGGTAGAGAGGAGGGAGGGAGGGTGGGGGATGACAGGGGTGATCAGTGTTTAAGAACGACAAAGGCCTGGCTGAGCCGCTCCAAAGCCCCTGACACCATGTGAAATCCTAAGGAAAAACAGACGTAATTAGAAGGCTGAGTGTAGTTTTGTGCCAAAAGTGTGCATATTTTAATGCGTTAAAGCAACAGCAGTGAAACAACAGGCCTCTGTTTCTAATTTCTAAACACTGTCTTGTTCTTCTGCCAAATAATAGCAGCTGGCCAATATCGATTCTGCATGCAATTTGAAAACCCGATGGTACTGTTTGGGTTTGGCCTCAAAGTGAGGTCTGTTTTCTTTCCAGTTACTATATGCCAAGAATCATAATAGAATACCCTTGGTTTTGAATTAGTGATTGCTGATTTTAAAGGCAAACATTACACAAAATCTGTCGTCCTCCATCTTAAGACCCAACTACGTCTCTATAAAGGTGGTGTTCCACATTCTAGAACTAAAATATTTTCCTCCTCAGAAACAAGGGTTTTTGCCAAAGACCGTTAATGTAGGGTGCTTTCTTTCATTGTATATCCCTGATTTGCTCCTGTAGACAGCTCCTCCAAAATTTTTTGGCATGTAACCCTTTAAAACAAACCTACTGTGTCTGTATGGGACCCCTCAGTCACAGGTTACGTGTGTTGACAAGTTGTAACCAGCTCAGCCAAAGACTGATTCTTCCTTCGGAGACTGTGATTTGAACAATGTTAAATTATCCAGTGATTCACAATGAAAAAATCAAAGACTTGAAAAAATCTAGTGTAACAGAAGTGTTTCTTCATTTTTCTTTAATTGTGTCATGACCCCTCTGATTTATCTTGTGAGGCTTGGGGAGGTTCTGACCCTCATTAAGGGACCTACTCCTGTGTGGAAATTAGAAGTAAAAACTCTTAAGTACAGAGTTGCTCAATTATTGACAGTAGAAACATGAACTGTATGTGAATGTCTTCAGTTAATTCTGCAGTCCTTTGCTCGTCTCTCCTGGATACATTTCTTAGGGTCCTGTTTTCAATTCAGTTACATTGTCACTTGCTCAACAGTTATTCTTCTGAGTTAGTATGATATTTTTGTGGTTTACTAGATAAAAGTGAGGGACAATTAGGTTTTTCTGTCACTACAGTAGAATCTCTCTAATGAAAATGGTTTGACACTTTAGGCAGAAAAGAAAAATCTATTCAGAAAGGTTCAGTACAGAACAGCCGAACAGCTCTGTCCACTCTAAGCTGTCTTTAAACTGAGCTGGGCGATGCAGAGGACAGTATTTTGGCTCTGCATTGGTTTATTATCTCAAATTGTTTTGAAATGATGGCACATTAAAATCATGTCATCATCCACAAATCAACAGCTATTCTTGCCTTTGGGTTTTGCACCTGCCAGCCAATGCAAGTTAAACATGTGCATGTGATGTCATTCACACTTTTCAGTTGCCAACACCTCGGAGAAGAATGTTGACTAGAAGTGGAGCTAGACCCCTCTGCCAATCTCTTATAGTTTGAGCCAATCGTTTTCTCTTTTTTTTCCCCCTCTTACTCTAGTTTCTGTCATTTTCTTTTATCTCTGTGCTGTGTATGAAGGGAAATGATAAGAAACAGACAGATAGGTCATCTGGATACAGCATGTCTCTGTGCAACCACAACAACATGGCTGCTCCGTTCACTTGTTCCTTCCAAATGTGCCAGGAGGAAAATGTCGGGCATAATCCAGTACATACGCCTTCTGTTTGTCACAGGTCAGGTGTCAACCCACAGACTGCATAGCATGTGTCATTTCAGTGAGAAATCTGCACTGTAAATCCAAAATCACTTCTTTCACTGGAGTTCCTAAAGTCACTGTATTGGCTTGTGGATCCCACAAGATCTCTGGAAACCTTTGACTATGCAGACATGTGCCGTTGCCCAATTGCAACCCATCTTAACAGTGCTGGTCTTTGAGAGAATGGATAACTTCAGAGTCCAAAATCTATTATGTCATATCAGGTGATGGTGCAAAAAATAGACTTATTAACTTCATGTTTGGTTATTGACTACGACTTAAAGTATTCACCACATCACCAAGCTTAAACCTATTTTGAGCACATTTCACCTCTTTCCAGAAACATGTAAACTGGCCAAATCAATGGTAAAATAAAGGTAAAACCACTTCATTCAGACCTAGACTTAAGGCCAGTCACACTATAAAGTGGCCCAGTCACATTCACCCACTGTTCTTCATGAAATATGTGGTTCTAAAAGCTTTGTGACATAGTGACAGGGCTTCTTAGTGAACTATGACAAGCTAACTGCTAACATGATAATTAGCTTGTGAGTATGCCAGTGCTAGTCAGTCACAACAGCTCCCTGACTTTCCCCCTGTTACTGAGCTTTTTACTCCCCCAGGAATTTTGTTCTTAGGATTATACGTCATCATTCAATGAGTTATTGAAGAAGGAGAAAAAAACTCTCTGAGCCTCTTACAAATGGGTCAGTAAGTTCACACAGTTCATTCAAAAGATGGATTTATACAATTGACTGCTGTCTCATAACTGTCTAAAAATCCTTCCTCTTCTATGGCACAGCCTATACTCCAGCAGAGTTCACCAAATTTGCACTGATATGCTTTGTGTTGGTGAGCAAAACCAGAGACGTGTTGAATATAGATTAACGTGGTGATTTTAACATTTGTCCAAAAGCAACTGCAGATTTTGATAATAGGCTACAAATCAAACCAACCACAGGTCTTCCTAACACTGGAAGTCCAAACTTAAAGACAGTTATTGTTAACTTCAGTCCACAGCTCCACAAGATGTCTTTATCTGAAGTACCATACATTACAAAACGTATATATATATATATATATATATATATATGACAGGGACTGCTTTACAATGAAAATGTACAGTAGTTTGCCAAAGAAAAGTCAGTGGATTACACCATCTCCTTACAACAAACTAAAACACATGCACATGTGTTAGACACATGGTTCCCCATAAGTGCTAAGTCAAGCTTTCCTCGTGTGTTTTATGTACAATTAATATTTTCTTCATCAGATTTACAGGGAGGCAGAAAAGAAATTGAACCAAACATAAGGAATCCTCTTCCTAAGTTTGAATACAGGGTAACTCAAACATTTGCTCTCATTCGGTTTTCAGCCATTCCTCAGCCTCCTCGGGTCCTTGTGGGCAGACATCAGGGAGCTCAGCACTAATCGGGTGGGAGATATCCGTCCTCACCGCCAAGGTGTCAAAGGGATAGGGTTTCCCTGTTTTCCGAATCTCAGACCTACAGAAGCCAGAGAGCAGCGCGATCAGCGCAGACAGGGGAGTGCATGTATGCTTTTTCCCCAGTCTCTTATTCATCCAGTCAGTTACAGTCACCACAGTCTTTTTTTTTCTCTTTGTTCATCCAATTATCCACATAAAGTCGATCACCACCTTTTTAATGCAGTCTTTCAGGCCTCACTTTTTTCTGTTGTCGTCTCCCTCTCTCCTTTTCTTTCTCTCTAGCCAGACATTATCGCATGCAGGGGAAGGTGAAATATTCAGAGGGCTTCTAGGATTACCTGCCGCCTTCCTGCACATATGTCAAAGCACATTACAGTCCAGCATCTGAATACTTTGCTATTAGATCACTGTTAATGTGCTTTTATATCACACAACGAGTTGGATCATGTTTAAACTTACAGGATGTACTGTTTTTTTTTTTCCCTTCCCTGTTTTCTTCTTTTGTGCAGCTGTTTGAGGTTTTATGCTCTTCTTTCTATGTTGGGCATAGAGAGAAAACAACAATTTGATGTTTGGGCTGCATGTCTGTTCCATGTACCACATTTGCTTCAGTTAACAAACCCAAAATGAAAGAGAATGGACCCTAAAATTTGGAATTAGCCTCGGAAAAATCATTTAAAAGCGAATTTGAGGGCACATTAAGAATTATTTTTGACATGCCATGCCAAAGCCTTAAATGGTTTAGAAACATCTTGTCCTCTTCTATCCTTCTCTCTCTCTTTCTTTAACTGTTCCCCCCCTCCTTTTTTTGTTGTCTGCTGAACCTATCACTTTGATGAGTTGTGTGCAATCATCCCAGGGGACGCTGGGCTTTCACCAGGGCCTCTGTCCTTCCTGGTACAGTGCAGACTTTGATGTGGGTTCTTCTTCAGCTCTGTGCGGGCAGACCTTGGCCCTGGCTGGCTGAACCCGAACCCAGTTTCTGTAATGCTTTTTAACACCACATATCAGCTTAATGTTGATCTTGGTGGAGGTAAGAAGCTGGACTGTGGTGCTAGTGCTGAATGCTTTTGTGTTGTAATATCAAAGGGCTATCCTGAGCTGACCGGCCGCATGACCATCGTCAGTGGGCTGGTGATGGGCTGTGTAATAATTCACAGACAGCTCCCTCACTGCTGCACCCACAGGGAGCTGGCTCTGAGCCTCAGGAGTATGATATGAAGTATGTTTGGGAGCCGAAAATAACAGTACTGAGATGTTTCTAAGAAGCTGCTTTTCTGTGTTGTTGATTGGACGTTGGTTATGAGACAAATCTAGAATTGGTATATAATTTTGACACTTGCATAAATATATATGTAAGCAAAAATAAGAAGACAAAAGAAAAGCACAATACAGTGAACTCTACACGACTTATTAGTACAAGGTTATTATTATTAGAGACAACTACAAAGCACTAAATGGCTTAGGCTTTGACTGGCCTCGGGGGGCAGCTGTGAATGAGTACCTCACTACTGCAGATGATTACAGCTTGCTATATGAACTGTGTCCTAATCCTGGTGGACAGCTGAAATTAAAGCCAGGTCTGGCCCTTTGCCTTCCCAACATTCCCTGTGATAAACCTCCTCCCCTGCTGAGAAGAATCAGTTGTTTGTGAGCAAAATGCATTTTCAGAGGAGTCTCCAGTTCTGTAAAGATGGGGTAATTCTTTTTAGCAAATCAGGGACCACTGATGAAACTGAAAGATTCAAATGAAAAATCGCCTTTATTTTTGTGCCTATGTTCTGACAGTGGGTTGAACTTCCTGAAATTCTTTTTAAATAATGCATAATTGTTGAAGAAATTGTGAGCCATGTCCTTAACCTGGATATGGGAGATAGTTGTAGCCTATATTCTAAAATAAAAATATTAAGTTCAGGATGTATTGAGTTGGACAGTTCTACCCTCTTTGAGGTTTAAATGAAACCACAGCCAACCCAGGGCTTTTGTTGCCGTGGGTGGGGATGGAGAGAGGAAAGAGAGTAGTTATTAAACTAAACCTAGAGGAGCAGCCAACACATCTGAACAGTAATCTATAATTTAAGTAAACTGATGTGTGAAGAGCGGGTGCGGCCATATTAAGGAATTATATGGTAGAATTTCAGATAATTAAAGGCTGTTTACTGTCTCTGTAAGTAGGGTTGTTGAAAGCTTACTGTGGTCATTTCATTTATACAATTTACTGAATAGAATTAGTGTTTCACCGACTGTTGTTTAATGTCCATATTTTAGCGTTTGATAACTGGCTCATAAAATAACATAATCTTTAGTGTCATACTAGGTTTAGCTGTTTCATTCAAGTCAAGAAGTTTCAAAGTTGTTGGATTGATCAGCCTGTCAAGTTTGTTTCCATTGTAAACTACCATATCTTCAACCTAGCTTACTTTTGTAAAGCTAGTCTCAACAGTGCAGGTGAAATTAGTTCAATTAATTGACTTAAAAGGGGATATTTGGAGGATATTTGATATTTGGCTTTGAACCTCTATGGTTTAGTCTCCACCTGTACATTAACCTACACTCCCTTACGCTCATATAGGAATATCCACGTGTAGATCAAATATTTTGGAAATGTGAATATCTGAATATGAATATCTGCTAATTTCCATACGTCTTCGTATATTAGCAGTGTTAGTACTGAATTGATAGTGGACTCTTTGGAATGTGTTCCTTCATCTAGTTATCTCAGTATGTTCTTGCGTTTAATTGTATTGTTGTATTTTCTTGACACTTGTTATAATTTTATTTCCGCGCCGCCATTTTTACAATTTGGTTGCGATATTGCGCAGGAGTGGCACCTTGGCGCGTGCCACCGGTGCGGCAGTGAGCGGGTTAAAGCTGACAGTGTGACCGTCCTATCAGTGCTCCTCGGTGCAGTCCCAGCCCACCGCCTCCTGCCTCCGTCCCCTTCGGAGAGAGCAGAGAGCCGGGGCTTGTGTTTGTGTGTGTGAGTGTGTGTCTGGCTGTTTGTCATCCTGGCAGGACACACTCCGTGAGAAACAGCCCGCTCTCCCCGAGACTTGTTGCTGCCGTTCGGGGTGCATTGTGTGTTTAACAGCATTGCGGATATTTTAACTAAAACCGGAAGACTCTTGTGTCTTTTTTTTTCTTGGTGGCAACGAAGCACCGCGTGCTACAAAACCTCACCGGCGATAACAAGCGCAAAGCACCGGGAGACACAAAACACGGTAGGATACTATGAATACTGGCTACTTTTCGGACTGTTTTTGTCTGCTGTCCTGTGCGTACAGTTTCTGTGGACTTCGGTGGCCTTTTTGATAGGCGTGAAAGTCGGTGAGTTCCAAGCGCAGTGCGGGTTGATGTGTTCAGAAGTTGTGTGAAAATCAAGATTTGGGAGTTGAGTGCACTTTGGGTCCATGCGTCTCCGTTGTTGAGCGTCAGTGTGTCTGTCCAAGACGTGAGGCTGGAAGCGGAGCAGATTCACGTCAAAATGACTTAATCTCTTTTTTCCCGTTAGCGTTTTCTTCACAGAGCTGATGTTACTACAGAAAAGTAGCAGAACTATTGTTTTCATTGTAAATGAGTAGGTTTAGAAAAACGATCTATATCATCTCAAGACAATCACCAGGAGACAGAAGGAAAACCTGCTTTCAGAAAAGCATTGATTTATGCTTTTTACCCTCAAAAGATGAATAGTGGCAGTCATGAAACATGTCTGTGCTAATCTTTCCTTATTACACTTGTCCCATTGAATAACCCAACCCTAATATGACTTAGGTCAGTATAACACAGTTACCATGATGTCTCACTATCATCCAGATTTATACCAGCCATTTAAAGCAGCCAAACTAAATTGAAGTGCATTTACCATCCACTCCATCCCAGAATCTGGTGGAGGAGTGAATTCTTTATCTATGATCTTATGTTTTCGTTGTTTTAGTATTGAATGACACTGATATAAATACTGAGCAAGGAAGATATATGCTTCATCTTTGCTGGGAAGATTTTCTACACTGACTTTTATAGTAATGGCCTTAAAGTAGACCATATAGGCCATTTTTGTGTAAGTAAATAGTTATAAGGAGGAAATATTGTTCTCTAAATCTTACTTCCTTAATCTAAATGTCATTCCAGTGACTGTATTGGACATCTGGGTTGATGGAATGATAAAAACAGCATGTTGACTCGGTGTGTTCACCTAATTTACCTTGAGAGTCAGCATTGTAGCCTTGAGCCAGCATCATCAAACTGGTATGTTTAACAGCCCAGCTGTGAAAAAAAAATGCCCTGAGGAGGTCAAATATGTCCAATATCTCTCCTGACAACCAGAAACATGTCAGAGAGTATGAGTCCTAAAGTCACGTCAAACATGCGTGTATCTAGCAGGGTGACTGCCTGTTGTTGATATTATTATTATTATTAGAAGCAATGCAGTTATTAAGCATCTACTGACTGATACTCCTGGTAATTACTGCCTATTAGTTTTAATTAAAGGGATGCAGGATGCCTTGCCTTGTGTTGCCGAGCTGCCTGTCGCCCGAGGTTGTCTTCGTCTCTCCCTCACCCGTAATCATAAACTTCACATGAAAGACGGCAGAAGAAATGCTTCGTCATCACCTGCCTTACACCAAACTGCTCGCCCTGGGAACTGTTATGTGTGTTGGTTTTTGATCGACTCCCTTGTTTATTTAAAGGTGAAATGAATTTAAAAATTCTTGTGACCAAGGACTTGTGGGGTTTATAAGCCCTACTGGCACCAAGTAATCACTTTAAAGCTGCAGGCTTGGTACTGAAACTAAGGGAGGAAATGACACTTCAACGCATTTAAAAGTCTAGACAGGAGTTTGACCTGTTGGATTAAGTGTGAGTGATACAGGATTTGAGGTCATTTGATTTTATTCTTCCTTTTCATAACAATTCAAAGCCAGTCAGAAAATCTGTCCGTTTAGCCAACCAGAAACTTGTTTTGTTTTAATGTGAGGTTGAGTTTTGTTGAGCTTTCCCTTCTTCCTTGAAGGTTTTTAAGACTTAATTAGATAAAAGTTTATTATTGCCTGATTAAAGTATGGCAACCCAGATGTGAAACATTTGAGACAAATGAGAGGATGAGGTAAAGAAATTCAAAGGAAGAAATCTCTTTTACCCGTCTCCTGGTTGATAGCATTACCTTCTTCTTTTCTGTTACAGTTAATTACTACCAGGCTACACTTGTTTCAGAGCTAATGTGCTTTAATTCAGTTATTCTGGTTCTTTAATCAAGCTAAATTTCCTTCATAAATACCGTAGGTGGAACAGCGGCGGGCGCTTTTCTGAGCCTCGGTTACAGTTGTTCACGGTGCAACTTGGTCCAGCTGTCAGCTTTTATTTTGAAGAGAGACACAAGACCCTGCTTGTGTCCGCACAGACTACCCTAGATGTCTCACCTGCCTGTCAGCGCTCTGCTGCACTGGTGCGCGCGCACACACACACACACGCACAGTGTTGAGGCAGAATTCCTTAAAATCCAAACAAGAGAAACACTTGGTTGCACATTTTGTTCTGCGATGTAGCACCAAACCGTATTCTCTGTATACAATTTTTTTCATAGTTAATCTCCATTAAACTTCCCCATTTCCATCCAGCCTTTTTAAGTCATTACAGGCTCTTGACAGCTGTGGGAGCCAGACTAATGACTTCATCTGGATTTCCCTCAGCGCTCTGCTATTCTGAGCTCTCCGAGCTCCGGAGTTATTCTTCCTCTCCTCCCTTTTCTCAGCCCTATCCTCCCAGCCACCCCCCTGACCCGACGGGGCTGTCATGCTCATGTTTCAGCGCTCACTCATGTGGAGGTGTCACAGAGCACGACGGTCACATACGTCGCGTGTCTTTCGCTCGGAGTGGGATGGGAAAAACAGGCCAGTGTGATGTATGGCTCGGCGCTCAAATGCAAACACATCCATTTTGCAGTGAAATATTTTTCAGGGGTCATGTTGTGGGTGAAATGAAAACCTGTGTGTGTGTGCAGGTTTCCTGGAAGGGTAAAATAAGTAGCTAAGGTAAAACTGAAGGTGCCTATGTTACTCTACAAGAATTCAAGTTCTTTAAAGATACAGTTGATTTTAATGTTCTAGCAGATTTACAAATTGGAGACTTGACATCCAAGTCATTTTGAAGTGGCCCCAGTGATAATGACTTTGAGTGGGCATTGTGACAGCACAAAGAAATCATATTTCACTGGATATGGGTGCATTATTAAAGGACTAGAGTAATCAGTTTAGGTCTGCAGCATCTGAAACAGTTTCCACGTCATCAGCCTCCAGTTCAGGGTTTTATCTCCTGATGGCATCACAGATAGTCAAGTCTTGGCTCTGTCTTCATGCATCAAAAGTGAGTTATTCACAATACATCCTGCAGCAGGGACCCTCTGTTCAAACATCTAGACAAGTTTTCTCACAAGTTTTACAGTCTACAACTTAACAAGTTGTAAAGTTGTAGATGGTTTTTACTGAATCTGTTCCCCTCATCATATTGGAGCAGAAACAGCTGTGATGTGTGTTTTGTTATGAGTTGATAATAAGCCTTGGTTGCAGCTCTCTGTGAACAGTCAGAGTCAAGTTGCATTGTGCCAGTCGGTGATACTGTGGTAGATATTTGTTTTTTGGGAAATAGAAATACTGCCCAGAGTAGAGATGGTGATGTGTTAGTAGACATTCGCAGCATTGTTTGTTATTGTTTCCTTCACTACTTTTGTGATTCAGAAATTTTGTCTGACGCAGAAACAGGTTGAAAAATAATGTTATGTATTCTTTCAAGCAATTTCATTGGCCATCTCTCCATGCATGTCTTTCTATTAAAGATGTTTTTAGTTTTTATTGATTGTGTCAGTGGATCTAGAAAGGAAACGAGTGTGGGGAATGACATTAAACGAAGGTTCCCTGGTGTTGTGTATGGTATATTTCTTTTCCACCAAGATTATCCAATTGTTAATTTTTCAACATGTTTAGCCACTGAAGGTCAACACACTCCATCCTGAGTTAATTACAAGTTACTAATTGTTTTCTCAAATAATAAGAATTCATTTTGCAAATACTGACAAATATATGTTTCCACAGCCCAATGTGACATATTCAATGTTTTATTCATCCAACTGGCAGTTCAGAGCTGAAAGATGTACAGTTTACATGTGACACACAGATCCACTCATTCTCAGTCTTAGCACCAGCTGATACAGGGGACTCTTTTCTGGGTTCAGCTCCTGGGTTTGGAGGGCTTTGGAATGGAAAGTGTCTGTGGGGCTGGATTTAAGGTGCTTAAAATTTTTGACTGTAAATAATCAGTGAGTATTTGTCTTATGCTGCTTGAAAGAGTGAAAGTTGAAGAAACCAAGCAGTTAAAACAGTGGAAAATTTAACAAATCTTAGGTAGACAAGCAATTCTAATGACAAAATCTAACCAAACGAATCAAAAACCTAACCTGTGTAATGCATAATCACATTCCATGCTGTTTGGCAGTTTGAGATTCCTTTCTGTGCATTCCACCATGTGTTACATTTCTGTCAAGGAAAATTCTATCATCATTTTATGTCACAAAATTTATTGTCATCGTTTTATCCTCCAGCTCTAGTATGATTATTTCATCCGTCAGGTTTCTCTCCACTGTTGGACTGTAGTGTGGGCTCTGCTCCAACAATACCTTGACCCTGCGTTACCTGCGAAACACAACTCAGCTGCTTTTGAAGTGCATCAAGCATATCACAGCACAAAGCTGCAGGTCCACTTTTTTTCTTTCCTCTCTCTTCCCCCTGCTTCACTAAAACAACCCACAGAATCTCATTTTAACATCGCACTCTCCTGTGAGTATTTTGTAATTTAAGCCGCAGCATCAGGGCTGAAACTGTAGGATAACATGAACCTTCTGTTTTTTTTTCTCACCCTGGAACTGTTTTTTTAGCCTCCTAATACAGGAGTGTTCCAATGCTTTGTAATCTATATGAACACTGCCAGTTCATGCTGGGTCTCATTCATGCTTCGTAAATCATATTGATCTGAAATGGCCCGTATTTGAAGATTGTTTGACTGTTGTGGCTCCAATGAGAAGACAGAAAATGAGTTCAGTTTGCCAAATATTTCAGCGGTGAATCAGTTAATCATCAAAAAACCAGCCGTCTTTAATAATTTTCTTGAGAGACAAGTTTAGCATTTGTGCTAAGACGCTAATGGAAGTATCAGCGTTAGTTTTCATTTAAATGCAAATAACTTACATGACCTCTTATATGTAGATATAAATCAGAAAATTTGAATTAAACGCTGATGAGAAAAGACGTAAAAATCTTTTGTCTGTATCAAGTGGTTAAAGTAATGTTCATCACATTAGACACAGTATTTTTCTGGGTCTTCTTGATGCATCCCTGCTAAGCTTGGTTAGTAAAGTGCAGATTTTGCACTCTTGAGAACAGGCTTTCATTAAGTGTGTGTCAGTTTAGTGCCAAACTGGACATTGCACATCAAATATTAAGCCCTAATTTATGCGCTGACAGATCTAAGATGAAAATGCTACTTTTTCGAAGTTAAGAAAGCTGCTTTTTATATAAATGTTTTTGCATCTATAATGTCATTAGTGTGTTTCCCAGTTATTTTTGCTGAGTGTACAGTTATACTGGAACACACTCATTTTTCTCAGACAGTCTCCGTCCTCGCTCGGCGCCCCTCATTCTGAATGGAAAAAGCTCTCCTGCTCAGTTTCTGAAGACTGGTTGTTTTGGGTTTTTGAAAGATTGTCCAGTCTAAAAGAAAACAGAGAACTCTGTTGTTTCAGATTGAATCTCTGTTGTTTATTTTACTTAGATACCAGATGAACAGATCACACATGCACACAGCGGCTTACCAATGTTTCACCTGGGTGTAGCCCAGTCATCATCTCTCAGTGCCCTGTCCAACTCAGCTCTGTGTGAGAGGAGACTCAGTGGCCTGTTGAGCAACAAACAAAGTCTGAGACCATTCACATAATTTCTTCCTTTATCACTTTCCTTCCTGCTTTCACAGTTTACCATTATTTTCTTTCTCTTGTGCATTTTGAGGAACTATAAGGATCCTCTTATGTGAAATTCATGTTTGTTGTCTTGTAGTTGTACGTCCAGTCTAAAGTGAAATACTAGTGTTTTAAAATCAGCAGTTAATTTCCTGACAACAAATAGATGTAGATGTGAAAAAAATATATCATGTAGCAATGAAAATATTAATTCATTAATCATTCATATAATTAAAATTGAATCATATGTTTACAGGAATAGTGCAACATTTTGGTAAATTTGCACTTTCACTTTCTTAGTGAGAGTTAGATGAGACGATCAGTATGAACATCATGTCTAGGCATGCACTGATCCAACCATTCAGTCCTGATACCTATGCTGTTCCCTGGGCTTTGGGTATCAGCCAATACTGAGTAACCATCCCATACCAGTGTTTATTTGATAATCTGTATGCCTCACTGCATGGATTCTTTTATGTGAGAGGCATCATCAGGCTTTACTTAAGTATTATTTTCCTAACTAAAATGTAACAAATGAATCCATCTATATGCATTTACAGAATTGAAATAATCTTTAAAATTTAACCTTTTTAATTCAGCAGCACATTTGTGAGAAATTAAAATTCCAGTATAAAACTACATCAGAGGAAAACAAAATCTAAACATATGACTGTACTGTGGTTCAAACAGTGTAATCAATCCAAGAATCTTTATTTTTGTCACTTTCACATTGTTACTGGGGAATTTTTTTGCATCGACAAAGTACTGTGTTTCTTTGAATGGTCCTCTGTCATGTTCTTTGGATTATGCCTCAGAAGGTGCTTGATTTAGTTAGTTATGTTATAATTTGCAGTGCTACTGCTGCCCCTCAAAACACTGGTTTTACAGCAATTAGCTGTAGAACAAAGTAGACATGTCAGATCAGCCCTGTTATCAGCAATACCCAATCCAGCTGTTTGAGTTAGTATTAGACCGATATCTGTTATCTTTACTGGGCTGGTGCATCCCTAACCATGTCTGTCTGTTAAAAATGAAGCTTTAACAGCCAGTTAGCTTAGCTTAGCATAAAGACTGGAAAACGGGGGGGGGGGAAGTGCTAGCGTGGCTTTGTTCAAAGAACAAGCCTCCAGAGCTCATTCATTAATACGTGCTTACATAAAATCAGCTGTGTTTGATCTTGTCAACTATTTCTTGTGAGTTATTTCCTGGAGTCCCCCCTGGTTGCCTGGTAACCTGGAGGTTACCTCCAGAAAGTCACTGCTCCCAGCCCAGAATTAACCAAGGCCATAACTCCACTTCTAGACCACATTGTCGCTTTTATGCTTTTGCTTTTTGTAAACAAACAAGACGAGCAAAGCCAGGCTAGCAGCTTCCCCTGCTCCCAGTCTTTATGCAGAGCTAAGACTGTAGACTGTAGCTTCATATTTGATGGACAGACAGGAGACTGATATTGTAGGCAAATAAGCATTGAACTACTTACTTTTTATAGTAAAACCAGGAAGACTGTAATGAATGATAATATATGTTAGTGACCAGCATACTTCACTTCAAACTTATACAACTCTTTTCTTTAAGTACACTCTGTTTTTAAAAGACACAACTTTCAAGAAGTATTTTTTAGACATGCAGCTCACATTGGTTTTATGATGAATGTTTACCTTACAGGTCACATTCCTCCTGTAGTATTAACCTACTATCATGCCCTGATAAGCCTGGATTAGATGTGTTACTACCAGCCAAACAGGGCCTAACCTTGTTTCTCTTCTCCTCTGTTTCTCTCTCCCAGAGGAGTGACAGTGTCCCTGCCAGGCCCGCAGGGAGAGGACCATGGCCCTGAGCGATGCGAGCGGCGACCCCCTGGCCCTCGGTAACGGAGGGCACCATCCTCTCAGTTCCAGTGGAAACGCCCCTGCAAACACCGCTACATCAGTCAGCAATGGCCAGGACCCTCTCACAGCTGCCTGCAGTAGTGACTGCCTCACAGCGGATGGGGATGAAGATGTTACAGTTAAGGATGCAGTGACTGAAGGTGCAGCAGAAGCAGCAGAGATCGCTCATCGTCCAGAGAGCAAACAGGCCGAGCCAAAACGGCGGCGTGGTCAAACAGAACGGCTCCCTGAGGAACCTCCCCCCATCCTCCGCTGCCTCTCCCTCCCTCGCTATCACAGACTCCCAGAGGCTGGCCAAACGCCACCTTCCCTCCACCCTTTCCCCGTCTTCCTCCTCCTCCTCCTCCTCTACTCCTCTCCAGCCCCCCCCACTTTGCTGCCAGCACTGTCACTTCCACTCTGCCCTCTGCTGCCCCTGTGGACAGCAGGAGTGCCCGCTCTTTCAGAATCCAGGCACCGGCCCAGGAGGACCTGGCTCGGTTCCCCACCCGGGGGCCACCTCGTCCTGCCCCTGCTGCCTCTCTGCCTGCACGTACTCTCACCCACATCCCCATCCTCCTCACCCATCCTCCCCTCTCTGTCTTCATCACCACCATCACCAGCGCTGGCAGGAGCACCTCCAGAGTCATGCACATGCTACTGGAATCAGGTACGGGGAAGGAAAGGTCTTTGTGATGTTAACATTTTTTTCTTGATATATTAAGTCTCAGTGCATTAATAAGCACTACTCAGTATTTGTTTGTCTATGCTTAGCATTATGGGAGTTCCCATGATGCTAAGCAAAGCGTTCAACTAATTCAGCTCAGTAATAGTCTGAGACACAATCATCATATGTGTTGTGTGAATCCATAAGTATGTGGGGTTTTTTTTACATTCATACATACTTGATACAGTTCAGACTTGTGCATTGCTCACACACAATCTTCTTACAGT
Organism: Lates calcarifer; assembly: GCF_001640805.2. NCBI lineage: Eukaryota > Metazoa > Chordata > Actinopteri > Centropomidae > Lates > Lates calcarifer. The sequence goes on from NC_066839.1 coordinate 19,193,377, forward strand.
ATGTTTTGTGTGATTGTGTATTTATTGACCATCACAGGGTCTCTCACAGGCCCCCCATACCATGTCATACATGTTTAGGGATCATGTTAGGCCTGGAATGCAGGAGGAGGTGGTTACGGCTGTTTGAGCAGCAGGTTTAGTTATTTATTGTTTAGTTTTTTCCAGATAGAGGCCTGACACATAATGTCACCACCAGTGAATTATAGGTGTTACACCACCATGTTGGAGGAATGACAGCAAGTGATTTATGTAATTAGATAGTAATAATAATAATAATAGTTGTATATGGGTTCACAACTCTTTAAATGAAACCACTTACATGGATCTAGAGCTGAAGCAATGAGTCAACTAATCAGTTACTTTATTGGCTATAAAGTATTATAGCCAATTTGTTGCTTCTACTCGTCTAAACATCGTCCAGGTAATCATGATAGGCATTTTAGGAAACAGGAATTTTTTTAAAAATGACTTGTAGAACAAACAATTCATCGATTCATTGATACAATATTCGTCAAATCCTGAAAAATATTGTTATCTGTGGCCTTAAATGGATCACAAAGCAGCTCTGAAAAACATATTGTAGATAAAATATAGACTAAACTTGACTAACTCTGATTATGATTTTGGCCAGGAACTGTCTGATCAAAGAATAAGTAAATAAGAATTTGACTTAGCATTTACATCCGCTTTTCTTTTGATACTCAACACTTTATTAGTATTTCATCTTCTCTTTGATGCACAGAGTTTTCCCTGTAACACTTGGAAACTACGCTTGAAACATCTTGTGACAGGACCAAAGTGTCTCTGCAAACCCAATAATGTGTTTATTTATTTTTTTTTTTACTATTGCACGTTTTGTGTCTTTTCACTGTGAGGGTCAGTGGAGCTCCAACCCTTTATTATCTGTGACTCACATTAAGATGAATTTCCTACCTTGGACACAGGCTCCAGGAAACACGTATGGTCCCCCATAGTGTGTGTGGGATATGAAGCAGATCATTGACAGTGCAGTAGCTCAGGTTTTGACCCATAGTTGACATCCTTGCCCAAGGACACTGTTGTTTATTTGTGTAGTGATTTTTTTTTTTTTTTTTTTTGGTGTATTGGGTACAAGTTGTTATGGCTTGTGTTTGCTAGACCCTCCTGGCTGTTGGGATACAAACAGCCAAAGCAAAGTTTATCTACAAGATGAGAGAGGAACTTTGCAAGTTTTTCTTCTATTTAAATGAAACACACACACACACACACACACACACACACACGTCTGTATACACACATGTGGCGACCATGTCTTCTCCAGTCGAAACAAAATGTTAGCATTGAACTCATTTGTTGGCAGACTCTTCTTTCTTTCCTCAAGTGATCCATATTTAGTGAGTTGGTTCTTTCCCTTTTACTCTGAAACCACAGGCCTTCCACCACATTTGAAACTGGAACCATTTAATGCCTTGCACAATCATTTGCATAATCCTATATTTACCATCTCCACGGAGAAGGGGAGGCAGGAGGTGAAAACTTTGCAGAAGTAATTATTTACTCATGTCAGCTGCTTTTTATGGTAGCAGCACATTGCGGGGAATCTGATTTGCATGAGTCTTTATTTCTTCGTACTTCTCAACGTGGAATTTTCCTTACTCAGATTAAGTTGGATCTCCCCTCATAACTTTCATTAGAAAGAGTGGCGTTGTGGGTGGCGTTGAAAGATGAGGTTTGTGCAGCCACAGCGGGTATGTACACCAAACCTGGTGTGCGCACATTAAACCCTGGGTGGGCAGAGAGAGGCTAAACAGGATTGTGTTGCAGGCATTTACATGCATTCACCAGCATCTGTTTGTGTGTGTTTTTTTTTTTTCTTCTTCTCCCTGCCCTCTCCGCTACTTTCATTTTTCAGTTTTTTTTCTCTTGCTCTATTAACACTCTCATTCTTTCTTCTCCTCCCTCTCCCACAGTCTGTCCCTCCCTCCTCTGTCTCTTGTTCCACATCAGAATGGAGAGCAGATGTGGCGTGGGACGAATGTGTCTCTAACGCTGAACCACTCTCTTATTTACCAAACAGGTCCCTCTTGTTCAGTGATGACAGGTTTGAATTACAAGGCCTGGGTTTGCTCCAACACTGCATCCCCAACACCCACTCCCCCCCTTTCCTGTACAGTGGAGTGTGTGTGTGTGTGTGTCTGTCAGATGGTGAGATTAGACATAGGAAACAATATACCTGCCTCAGTTGTGTAGTTTTGCTCTGAACTCAGACATTAACACAAACCTTCAGACCTTGTCTCCTTTTAACTCCAGTCCTCCACCCCTGTGCTAAGAGCTGCTGGAGTTTGATAGTTAAATATAACACTCTCTCTCTCTCGCTCTCTCCCCCCCCCCCCCCCCCCCCCCCGCTCTCTCTCTCACACACACACACACACACACACACACATATGCTTACACATGGACATAAACCGAGGTCCTATACATTCCTAATACCCTTGATAATTTGAGGGTATGGAGTCAGACAAGGTGGTGTCAGATATCAGTTTGATCTGCCTCAGGGCTGTGATTTGCCAGATTAGCCAGGGGATTACATCTGTGATCACAGCACATAGACACACACTCTCTCTCTCTCTCTCTCTCTCTCTCTCTCTCTCTCTCTCTCTCTCTCTCTCTCTCTCTCTCTCTCTCTCTCTCTCTCACACACACACACTGATAAGTCGTAACATTAACTCTTCGGGGAGACCTTTTTTTATGCGCGTTTCACAACGGGGGGATTTTTTATGCCTCTGTTTTCAGCTTCACAAAACATTAATCCATTTACCAAGATTAGACTCATACTTTTGTTTCCTAAGTTTTCTATTTTGAGAACCAATCAAAAGCCTTCGGGGCTTTATCCTCGTATGAAATAAACCAAATCTTTGGAGAGCATGAGGACACAACTCAGCAGTTTGTGCAGAGTGGTTTGAAACACCGATTCAGCCATACATTGTATATCTGTCTCTTTTTTCTTTCTCTCTGCGTCTGTTAAAAGCATTAGTGACATGTCTGTAAGATTATCTCTCACAGCCATTTCATGTGTATTATTTAAGATTAGGAGGAAACAGAGTGTCCTTGGGATGTCATCTGCTTGGATCAGGTCAGTTCAGCAGGTTTAAAGGCCTCAGGTAAAAGCCTTTAAGCCAGTGTGGAAGTGTGGAAATGACTGGACCTCATTTCCCCTTTTGCTGTGGTTGGTTCTTTGAGAGTGAATGTGTATAGGATTTGTAAATTCTTAGTTTCAACACTTGGGTGGATTAAACATAAATGTTAAATTTAGGTATTTAACACCCAACAATGGGAGTTAGTTTTGTGATTTAACTTTCTGGAAGACGACCAAACACTGCTGTGGAGCAAAGCCCCAAGCATACACTCCAGAAGTGTTAATCTGAAGTTAAGTATGTACACTTAGACCAGGAGCTACGGTTTCAAGACTGTACTTGGGGGACTTAAGTGCTCACTTAACAGTAGATGCAGTCCAGAATGAAAACTGTGTCAGAGGGGAAAAAAAAAAAAAAAAAACATAACCGCGATTATGTGCAGCCACAAGGCACGTGAGGTTCAGCTAACCTGCTTCTACCTGCACTGATGACCCTGCAACAGCCACCGAACAGCTCACTGCCACTCAACCATCTGGGGTCACGTCGAGTATTTAACCTCACTCCCTGCTCTCCTGGAGCTTTTCTGCCTCTCTTCCCCAGTGCCTCCCCGCAACAGCTCTAGTTGTTTATGGCAACCTCAGGTTTGGTTTATATTCATGTCTTGACAGATAGCAAGAATTCCTGTGTCTCACTCCCTCCCCGTCTTAGCAAAGGTCAGTTTTTATTATCTTGAACAAGTCTGAATTTTTTAGTATTTGTAGGCGGCAGGTGGTTTGGTTGCTATGACACATGGGAGAAACTGTATGAAAACATGACAACTCCAAAGAGCCGGGCAGTTCATCGTGTGTAATTTAGCAACTTTTTATCAGTTGGATGGGGCCAGATAATTTCACTGGACCATATGCGTCTGCACTGCGTTGACACCCCCCCGAGCTTCAATCAGTGCTTAGCCTTTTATTATTTCTGTGCTGTTTTTGCCAAAATATAAATCTCAGGATTTTCTTTATGTCTTGTATTCTTTATTTTGTGTCCCTCTGTGTCTTGCTCTCTGTCAGACAGCTGCAAGGCTCAGCCAGCAAGGGTTTATCTGAAAGCGATCTGTGTGCTCTTTATTTTAGGGTGTTAGCTTGACAAGGCTTTGCGCATTATCAAGAATAACAACTGTTTGGGCGGGTGTGTTGCCTGGTTTCTGAATCGTCTGGACCATATAAGGCCTTCTGGTGTTTTTTGATGATCTATGTTGCTTCTCCTCAGAACATTTCTATCATAGTCCTGTGTGAGCACTGTGGGTCTTTACCTTTTACTTTATTGTCATTGCACCAAGAGAAGGTACAATGAGATTTGCTGTGCACACCTAGAAAAACATGCACGCACACGGCCTCTGTACATATACACACACCATTATAGTAGTAATTAGTAGTAATAATAGTACATAGAAAATAATATAAGAGCATTATATATAGGTACAATATGACCCAAGGTTATTGCATGTGAATAATCAAGGATGTGGTAGAAGTTAATAGTTCAGTCTTGCAGCTGTAGCAGCTTATTATGAAAGATGAACAAACACACATTCAGGGCAACACTGTGAGTGTGGAGGTGATAAGATTTTTTCCTCCCTATGTTCCTATTTTATACAAATGCAGCACGCTCATATACAAAGTTGCACACCTTCACATCTATTTTGAAGCCCCCTAGTCACTTAATGCAACTCTAATCATCCTACACTCACAGCTTACACTAATATTTTAGGCATTTAGTTTCTGCTGCAGAGAAAGTAATAATGAGTGTAGCAGCAAAACAAGCTCTGATGTGTCCATCACTACAGAGAGATCACAGAACACAGTAAATTACTAGAAAAGGGGCCTTTTCTATCTGTTGTTAAAAATAACATCATATCAGTGTGCAGGGAAAGTATATGGGGGAGCAGGAGATGATGAGGGTTACCTCTCAGAGACACCTCTGCTGGTTGTAAAATGGTGATGATATGTGACCCCGAGGGCCCCTTAACCTTCACAGTTAATTTGCAAGGAGAGAAACTGGCAGTCTGGGTCTGTTAAAAGCCTGTAGCCTTCATCTTTTCTGTTGTTTCAAGCCTTTTTATACACAGAAAATACTCAGCTAACATCCAAAGTTACGTTGTTAAACTCAGCTGAAATGAGGTGATTGCATTTGAATAGAGTGTGTCTGTATGTATATATTTTGTGGCTCCTGGGGCTTGTGCGAAGCCTCTGTGATGGATAGGAGAGATTTACTGACATCCTGCGTGCCTAATCCCCTCTGTACTGCAGCAGAACACATGGAGCTACAAGGTTATCCTGGGATAAACATGTGATGCAAACACTTTCAGTACAAAACCAAGATTTACAGCACATGCATGACTTTACTATCTTTTAGTAAGATTGTGTGTGCATGTGTTAGGTTAAATGGAAGTAGGAGAAGCATGTGGTTGCTTTCCCTCTGGAGAAGGTTTGGTGATTTTAATCCTGTCCGGACGACATACATTGGCTTCAGAAAGTAGAGGGAGACCTTTATGATAGAGTGCCTACACAGAAGCCACTTAGAGTAAAAGGCGTGTGAAGGCTGATGACTAGTTTGATCCCTATGGTGAAACGTGGTGGTGGCAGCATCATGCTTCTCAGTGGCAATTGGTCAGAACTGAGGAGAGAATAAACAGGGCTGGGCAATATGGCAAAAAATGTCACTACGATAAAAATGGTGATATCAGACGATATTGACAGTCATCATGATAAATGTCAAATGATTATTTCTTTCAAGTTTATAGACTGACTTTGCTGATGTAAAATTTCTTGATGGTCAGAACATGACAAACACTTGCCAAACAGTGGGACATTTCATAACTGCTGTAGAAAAACAGTTATAACGATAAAACCTAATCATCTAACCGAACTAATCTAAACCCTAACCAGCAATGAGACTGGCAATTTTGTGATTCATTTCTGCGCCTGCTATCTAAGCATGGAAATTAACTATATTGAAGATTTATCAGCCATTTGTAATATTTCTATCAGAGAGTATACTCAAGTGTATGTGACCTGGGCACTGAGGCGAACAGTTCACATTGCAACACAACAGTGAACCCAGCCTATAAAATACTGGAGTGGCCTCAGGACAGGTCCCTGACTGTCCTTGAGTGGCCCAGCCAAAAACCCAGACTTAAACCCATTGAACATCTGTGAGCAGACCTTGTGATGGCAGTTCACAGATGCTTCTCATTCAATCTGATGGAGTTTGAGAGGATCTGCCAGGAAGAATGGGATAAACGGCCTGAATCCACGTGTGCAAAGCTTCCACAAGACAACTCAAATTGCCAAAGGGGCTTATATAAAGCACTGAATTAAGGGTTTAAATTAGAGATTTTAGTTGTTGATATTTATTCTAAAAATATATTTTCACTTGGATGTAGATCAATGTACTAAAATAGCTATTTTATCCTACCTGTTTGTCTTCTAGGCTCTACCTCTACCTCTTCTGTTTTCCTGCTTTCTCTCTGTCTTGCAGCCATTTTCATCTCTCTCTGTACCCCTCTTGTACCCCAGTCAGTCGTACGGTATAGTTCCCTGAGCCCATAAAGATAGCCATCCCAGATCAAAGGCCCATGCTGTCCCGTAAAGCAGGATCAAAGCCTGAAGTGAGCACAACGTTGTCATAACTTCTCATAAGCTGGCTGAACAGCTAGCCAGGCCTCAGCTGGATAAAGATGGCTTGTTGCTGCTGGCTGCTTAGGATTATTATCAAACTTTGAAGGGAATACACTGGTGCATGTGTCCAGACTGTGGCAAAATGCATTTCAATTCATCTGTTTGGGGTGCACAGTATAGAGTGGCTAAATAAATGTTTTACTGTTGTTTGTGCTGAGTTGTACTAAGCTAGTTGACATTATCAACATTATTAGTTACTTGTTCTTTGTTAATTTATAACACAGCAGATACATTTTCAGATTGTGTGCATTGAACGTACAGTGTATCAAATTGCATTCATAAGCCTGTGAGCATTCAGCAGGAAACCTTTGAGACTGGTTGCTACTGAAACCTTTCTAGCTGTTTGTTTGCAGAAATGCCGAGGCGAGGTTCAGTGCAGTTTTCCTAAACAGGAGCTGTTTGTTTGTCATTGCGGCGTCGGCAGGCTATTTGAAAAAAAAAAAAAAAAAAAAGTGGCTTGGTGCAAACAAGCCTTTACTCTTCTTCCAAATGAATGACCAAAAACATCGTCACCACTCACCAAAATAACCTAACCAGCTCTACCACATGTAAATCAGTTAGTGAGTGCAGCAGCAGTACAGTCAGTCAGTGAATTAGTGGTTCTCAAAATGCCAGGAGTGGGAATCCCCAGATGTTTGTTAAGAGTGTAATGGAGGGTGTGAAACTGCTTTTTATGTATCCATAATGTTGGATACAAACCATCTCCACTGAAATATTTTTTTCTCCATAGCTCTAAGTGTCAGTTGTTTCCTTGCCCCAAAATTAAACAGCAGTCTTTGCGTTTCCTTTGCTACTGATTATGGTTGCAAAATGTTTATTTTCATTATCAGTTTCGTCTGTCATATACTATTTATATTATATGCTTGATTAATTGTTAAGTCAATAAAATGAAAAAGTAAGAAATGCCCATCACATGTTCCCATAGACCAGGTTGACATATTGAAAATTCCACCTGTGGGACTCTTTGGCTTTGGTAGTGCTACTTTAGGTGTGTTTTGGTCTCCTGTTTCCATCTGTGCAAAGCGTTTTAGCATCCCCACGTCACTGCAGCAGCTGCTGACACTAACTAACCGACAGAGACAGTGGTATACCAGCAGCTCCCTGCCTTCAGCAAGGTGATTTTGTCAGTGGGGTCTGGTTAGCCATATATTACGATGTTTCTGGTTAATCAAAAAAGATCTTACTCTTCAATAAAAAGGTCTTTCTCTGTAAGTTCAAACTAATTTGAACCGGCTCGTAACAAATTCTAACTAATTTGAGAGCAACAGCAGACACACAGACCATACCATCTGCAGTCTGACAAGGTTGTACAACTGATGTTGCCCCACACATTTCTGGGGCCTCCACTACCTCACTTTGGTGACAGGCTAGCAGGTGATGCCTCAGAGTAAAACAGCACTTTTTACAGATGGTAGACAGCCTCATGTTTGATGCTACAGAGTCATGATTATCTGATCAGCATGGTCTTATTCACCAGTGTCCTCCTCCATTTGTATTTATTAGCTTAGTGTATTGATGGGTGAATTTAAGAATGTCCGCTGGACCACAAGGTCAACGACTGTCAGTGGTCTGATTTTCTCATAGATTGTAAATTTGAATAAGATACTACAGTTTGAATAGATATTTTCCTTTACTACATTCCAACAGATTTTGAATGAAAAGTGACCGCTCTACAGATTAATAATTATCATTGCATATTATTTTTATAGTTATTACCAGAACTAACTAGAACTAGAAATTATGTTTCTTCCTAATGGAATCTATAACATATACTATATATAATATATACATGCATTCATATAATAGGTCTTATTTCATTTTCTCCACCGTCACATTCATATTAATGTTTGTTTGGAATGAACAGAACCAGGCACCGCCTCGTTTTGAGATAAACAAGTTTCTTATGAACCACCTTTTTTTCTGTATTTCTGTTTCCTCTGCTGCACTTTGTGAACTTTTACTTGGAATTTTCCAGACCCCTCCACCCCCATCACTCTCCTTTCCTAACACACACACACACACACACACACACACACACACACACACAGTCTCTGTTTGAGGGAGTAAGGAGGACAGGTTTTGACTCAGCCATCATCATTAAGGCTCGCTGGCCTCAGGGCCTCAACTGTGGCCAGGTTTCCTGAAATCATCTTGGTCAAAATAGCATCTAATATCATCTTTGTTCCGTTTCCTCTTTATGAGATACGGTTGCTCTTTGTTCAAGTTACTATTGATAGATGATGCTGAAGCAACTGTCAGCTACTCCAGGTGTCTTTATTATCACCAGACAAACCTGAGATGCTCCAAAAGCAGAAAAGGAAAAAAAAAATTGTGGAAAAAAATTCTACCATAAATGATCAGAGATGGCCTGCCTAAGAAAAGGGAAGAGAAGAAGAAAGAGTGACCCTGCAGCTATCATGTCCTTAGATGGCCCATAGTCAGACAAAACAGTGACAACAAAGGCACAGAGGAACAGATTGATGGTGTGGTGCAATGAAGTAATAATGGAGTAGAAGAAGAAAAGTGGTGTGGAGTGAAAAATGAACCCTCTGTAAAAAGAAAAAAAAATTGACATCGCCCTTTTTTCTCTCTACTTGGTGTGCTAATGAATGATGTCAAAGAAACAGTGAAGCTACGGGCTGTGTCTGAGCTAACACTGGATCATGTGTCAGCGGAGGATTTAGCAATAGAGGGGAATTTATGGAAATCTATAAATATTATTGTACCTTCATGTGTTTATTATTTTGGGGTGAATGTAATATATTTCAAATGAAACAATGGCCATGATGATTTTAGCTTTGCTGCAGTTTATATTGGCTGCACAGGGAAGGATTCACATCCTTATTTGCCCTTGGGGACAGAGTATTAAAAAGGCTACACTTTCTACAGAGCCCATTGCAGGTGTGTCTATTTGTTTTCCTTAAGTAATAATTGATAAAAACAGTATGGTTATGCTGCCCACTTGTTAATATATGGGTGAGTTACTGACACAGATCACAAATGAGAAATGTTGTCTTTGCCTAGACATGTATCTTTGTGTGTTTTACATGGTGGTTTACACAAACCCTTTGAATTAAATGATAGCTTGATGACTCATCTTGTTTTAATGCCTCAGCTTTAAGAGGGGAATTCACTGTCTAAAATAAATGGTCTTTGTATTTGGAGAGGTGGGGCTCTGTTTTGGGTTAAACCAAATGTTTCTCTGTGTACTGCAGTTCATGTAGCTCTTTGTTTTTTGTCTCTTTCCTGCTCCATGGTCATCTCTGTGCCTGCTCTCTTATTTTTCAAGCAAGCTGCACTAAGCAGATGCCTATGGGAGGAAGTGAGAGGGTCTTTGGTGCAGTAGCAGGTGTAAACCATTGGTTCCACCTCTGGAGGTCTTCTAGGAAAGCCCACCGCTCTCGCTGACCACACATACCCATTTGAAGTTGGCTTGCTTACAGTTGCACTCGGCCATGCAGTGTAAGGCTGGCAGGTTAAGAAGGATTTTTGAATTCAGATTTTCTGGCCAGGGACATTCATTAATCTGGAACATAGATTCCCGCTGCACCCCACCCCCCACCCACCCCCACCTTCAGTTACTGACTGTTCAGTACTAATCACATAATTAGCTGTAACTACTGATTTTAATAGCATAAAATCCATGCTTTACTCTCACCCTGGGACTCTTAATTACTTAAAAAATAAGCAGTATAATAATAACCACCATGTACCAGGTGCCCCACCATCACCACCACGACCCTTGCCTGTGCACAGCTCTGGGTCTGTGAGCTTAAAGTCATAAAGATGAGATGTGGAACAGCCCTAATAAAGACGTCACGCTGACTGACAGCTTGTAACTATTGGCTACAGTGCTCAAGTTCTGCCTGTATGTCTGGAATTTGTGTGCGCCCGTATTTCACCTCCAAGAATTCAGGGGAATGGCAGGTGCAACCAGAAAAGGCCATGCTCACCACTGATGGTAGCCATCCAAAGCCCCCCACTCCCACACACACACACACACACACACACATTCAGACATGAATACACTGACAATCATTTTTCTCTTCTTCAGAATATACAGTAGGTGGGAGCATCAGATTTTGGCATTTTTGCTTAAGAAATTACTTAATTGACAAAATGAATCAGATCAAAATAACTGAATCTAATTGTGCTGTAGTAATGAACCTGATTCAGTTTGATGCTGTTCTTCACAAATGACTAATAGCTGCTTTAAAACAAGACTTTTAGTACCCCAGTACTTGGCATTTTTTGATACAGACACACTTTACTCTGTACTCAGAAAGTATTGTGGTTTTAGGATTTATTAAGGATTTATTATTTTTCCACCAGAATTTAACAGTGTTTACAGAAATTATAATAGAAGATTAAATAAAATAGATAACATTTAATAATAATAATAATTCATTAAGTATTCTTACAATGCTCAATAAATAACTAAACAAACAACTACTGTAAATAAATTGATCCAAAGTAGGACAAATTCTTATTTTATTATTTACGTAATTACCTCCACATTTATCTGTCCATCAATTTCAGCATGTACAACCTCCTTATGTATGACAGATTGTTTACTGCATAACTGTTATTTATGAAGAATTACTTCAGACATTAAAAATACAGTCACTTATTTTGAATTGGCCAAATTGGGAGTGTGGGAGGAAACTGGAGTACCCAGAGAAAACCCACACTGACACAGGGAGAAACTTCAAACAGCAAAGTGTCAGGTTGATGTGATTCTGACTGTGTTGCTGTTACTGTGTGACCCTGTAGAGCAGGCTGCAGAGCTGCAAATATGTACAGAAGTACTGTATGTCACCTGAAACTGAATTTGTTTCCTTTGAATTCCTCAGCTGCTATTGATACTCTGTCCATGTGCAAAGCTCCTTCACCTGCATCTGGTGGTGTGCTGCCTCAGGGGATGAAGGCCAGTAGAGCAAGGGCAGCAAGTAGGCTGGTTGAGAAAGTGGTGACCTGGAGGATGTCCTTCCATATGCTCTGGGAGGCAGTCTTCTTTGTCAGCTGAGCAGAATGCTGTTTGATGTGCACTTGCAACAGCTGCACGATGACGGTCTCCACAACTGGGTCCTGTAATAGTATCAGCGACTCCAGCATATGCCTTCTGCAGAACTTTTTCCTCAGGTCTTTCAGCACAGCCTCGCAGATCTTCTTTACACTCTTTGTGTGTGGGCAGAAACCTTTGCTGATGCTGAGTCCCTCCATTGTCTGGTTCACCAAACGTTTGGTGTGGGGGACCCACTCCTCTTGGCTGAGGTTCTTGAGAGCCTGACCCTTTGTCAGGACTCTCATTGTCAGCAGGGTTGCTAACAGTCTGAGCTGGTCCTCGCTTTCAGTCTTGGCTGTAGCCTCACAACCAGAGGCAGGCGGATTGGCAGACTCGGCTGTTGGCGTTTGGTCCTTGACGTCGGAGTTGTCCTCCATTCTTTTCCATGTGTATTTTTCTGCTATGGTGCTTGGTTCTTCCATGCTCTACAATCTGGGATACTCAGAAGAGTGTGTGTGAGATCTGATCCTGTATCTGGGAAACTAATCCTAGATTCTAGATTTCTTGAATCCTAGACTAAAGGATCATTGAATGCTAGAATCCACACATGCACACACACCCACCCTCCCACCCACCCAGTGTATAAGTAAATAATAAGTGAACACAGAAAATCATCTCTACTCATAACCACAGTCATAACTTTGGTTGGTTTGGTAGCAGCATAATGCTATGGCTGGCAGGGACAGGGAGAGTGGTCAGAACTGAGGAGGGAATAAATAGGACTGGGCAATATGGACCAAAATGTTCTAATGATAAAACAATGTCAATAATTATCACGATAAATGTCAAATCATTATTTCTTTCAAGTTTATAGGAAAATTTGAGACGCGTGCAAATACACAAGAGAGCTTCCACCACTTCATAGTTCTTGCACTTTTGCTAACATGTCTGGTTGCGCTCCCCCCCCCATGTGATAATGAGAGGAGAGTGTCCCCAGCTGACCTCCATTTAAACTTTGTGTTTAAACAACACAGGCCTGATCCAGTGTTTATTGGAAGCCTGTTAGAAACATGATGCCTCGTGAATCACACTGTTACTGCTGAAGCTAATGGACCGCGGAGCATCTAGGTTTTTTTTCAGTGACTTATTATCAACATTGATCCCTGCTTTTTGATGCAACGGTTGCCTTGAGATTCGACCCCTGCGAAAATTGTTTGAAGATTTCTTTCATATATTTTCTTTATTGCTCACATATTTGAGGTTAGGACAGTCTGGAGAAGTGTCTTTGGATGCACAAAGTGTCCACTCATAGCACTTCATGGGACATACTTGTTGGGTATTTCTTTTACCTACTGAGCTATAACTATAAAAATATTTACACTGTTGCAATTTATTACCTGTTTACAGAATCACAGCTCTGCTAACCATTGCATCCTAATTCATTTACAGGCCTTTATGTCAGACAAAACTCACTTGTCCCATTCTACTTAAAAGGCTGATAGACTTTGAGTTGTAGCCTCTTTTACCTCAGCCCTATTTAGAGTATATCACCTATATACATATTCAAACTTCAAACAGTTCTCATTCAAACGTTACTTTTATTTATTGAATAGCTTGTATTTCAAAAACCATTAGCCCCTATGGGCCTATTTAATATTTACAGTCTTATTAATGTTTTCCTACTGTACACATCAGCTCACTTTGGGGGATTGTTAATATCCCTCTCAGTATTCTACCTCAGCCATAAGAGACTTTGTGTAAATATACACACACAGGCCTACTTATTAGGCACTGTGTGGTGTTTTTCTGCTTAACTAGTCTCATGATGTCACTTGGATGGCAGCGCTGGTAGCCTGGGCCTATTTCACGGCTAGGTCGAGCCTCTAATTGTGTGCAGCGTTCCAGCGAGGCACTAATCAGGGTGAGGCAGGCCCAGCAGCCCCGATGGTTGACACTAATTGCTCCTGCTCTGACTTGAAGGCCTTGTTCATGAAATATTTACCCACCCATCTGTTGACAGTTAACCCCCCTTGTCTCTGATCCCTTACCCTTACCCCCCCCACCCATCCCCCCGACACAGATATAGACATTTTGTGTGCACATTCATGCATAGGTGACTATATGTGGCGATTATAGTCACATTTACACACGTTACAAAAGACATCCACATCAGTATCTCACGTTAACTGATGTAACTTTTTTCAATAAGGAAACTCTAAAGAAAGTTTTAAAATATCACATGTACTCTGGTGTGATTTGTTTGTTGATGTTGTATAAGATCCAAAATTTTTCATATGTTTGAAGAAAAATAGGAATTTTGAAGTTAGCAATGAGACAGAATGAATTTAAATGGACACCTGTGAAGATCGTCAGCCATCCAGGCCATGTTTTGTCATTTTTGCAGAAATTGGTCCTAGGGGTCTAGCTCTGTCAAAAATGGTTATAAGTTATCTTTTGCAGCTAAAAGTTTTAGCATGCTTCAAAAAAAGTGCTGCATATTCTCAAAGTGCCTCAGACCCTCCTCCTCAGTATCTGACACCTGTCCTGCATTGATTGGTCAGATGTGTGCAGGTGTGACAGTATGCAAGTTTTGAACTTCTCTGCTACTACTTAATGTCATTTTGCTCGCGTACAAATGAGTGCAACACTGTGAAAACCCTTGATAGGGAACTGTGCAAAAGTGATTGTGTTTATCCTTGTGTATTTGGATAATCAAGTCTCACCCATCTCTATGTGGGCAGACTTTTCACAGAGCCTTCAAGTCTGGACTTTCAAAACAACTATTAACACTTTCACTCTTAGATGTTGGTTGATGGAGATGGAACAATTCTGACAGTGAAACCACAATACAAATCCACAATCTTGCATTGCAATACAGAAAGACAGGGCCGGTGACCACCATTTGTAGTGCCCAAAGATTTCACCACATTTCTCTCAAGATGTATCAACAGCCCACAGCTTGTAGGGCCTTCAGACACACTCATACACATCGCTTACTCTCAATCACACTCAGTCCCCAACTGCTTCTCTGTTTCTCTCCTCTGTCAGCACAGTGCTGAGTGAGCGGCTGGTGGTCTGTGTTTGCCTTATTAATTAGCCCAGTGATCCAGAAACACTCTCCCTCTGGTAAATAGAATAACACTGAAAGGTTACTCAGGGCTGGGAGGAGAGGGTAAAGAAAATATGAGAGAGGGCAGGAGCCAAGGAAAGGAAGTGAGAGGAGTGGGACGACGGACAGAGAGAGGGAGAGAAAGTTGGACATGGAGAGTGTCGGCATTTTAAGTTTGCTTTGGAGCCGTCACGAGTAGAAGTGATCAGAGTCAGGGAGGAAACCTGACACGGTGGGTTGTCATGCTGAAGGATTTAGAGCCTCTGTGATCATCAGTCAACACTGTGGCGCTCTGTTGCTAAGCATCAACCACACCACCACCTGGTGTTCCCCTTACCCCCTTTTATTTATTTTTGTAATGTGCATAAGGTGTGATGGTGTTGTTTCCTTGCTTTCCTGCTCTTTATAGAAGACAGACAGATTGAGGCCAAAATAAGAGCCTCGGGAACAGAAATTGATCTCAGCTTGCCAGATCTTGAATTCATCGCCTAAGATTGCAATGAAAAGGTCACCTGAGTTTTATGAGAGTGGGATAAATCATTGTTGTTGACCTGATGGATTCTTGGTCTATCTCGTCTTTGTCGTTTAAAAGACTGAGGCCAAATGGCCAGCTCAGGTATGCTGCGCATCTTTCCAATTGGCTGAAATGGATGCAGATTGGAGCACTGCAGAGCAAAATCCAAAACAGACCTTTAGTAGACAAATAGATATGCCTGCAAGCACTTTTATGAATCCATTCCAACTATTTCCAATAACTCGGCTCCTCCATTTTGGGCCATATCTCCGTCTTGAGGTCTGCAGTTCAAGGCCATACATGGAAAGCCAAGAGACAGAGCACACTGAAAAGAATTACATTAGCAATACAGAGTTTTCCCTTGGCTACTAGTTCAAAGAAGGGCAGGAAAAATGTGGTTTTCATTAGGCATTGTTGGTTTAAACCAGGTTAAAGGTCACTTTAAAAGTCTACCTTTTGGGATCATGAATAATTCATTATTTAAGAACATTGAAAGTTCTTCCAAAGCCAGAATCCAAATAATATCATTCTAATCTATAATTTCATGAGGTGAAACTTTAATATTTTTCAGTAGTAACACTGATGCCCCCTTTGTGTGTTGGAGACTGTGCTCTAAACCTGTGGCCACTTGACGTCTGGCTGTCATGTTAATGTGTCCAGTGAAACTTTAAAAGGGATTTACTGCCTTCCTACAACCCACCCCTGTGGAGTAAAATTCTTTGCCAATAGCTCTACTTAATTTGTGCCTCCCATTACCACTAATTATAACATTCCGAAGATTTTACTTTGACGGCAACGCAGGCAAAAATACGACAACAACCTTTCTGGCCCTGCCAGGCAGATTGCTTAACAGTGCAAATGTCCAGAGTGCTAATGACCTAATTGGCTGTGGCAGAGAGCGACCTCACTCTCACTTCCTGTTCCTCTGTGCCATCTGGGGGGGGGTAAATTAAGGCCTTTTTCTGTACAGTAGTGATATGAATACAGTCTTTGATGCATGTGAAATGCTTTTAAAATCCTTTTAGCTTTTAGTTAAGGCTATAAAAGCAGACCATTTATCTTTACAAATGAGGTTTGTCTGAGTCTGCGTGGTTATTAATGGCATCACAGTGAAGTGTAGACTCTACTCTCTCCTCTAGCTAATCTACTGCTCTCTTCTCCCTCTGCCACTGAAAATACTGACATTCAGTCTCAAGCTGGAGGATTTGAAACATGAAATTGTTGCATTTTGTCTCATGGTTAATAATATCCACACCTGAAAAATGAATATATAGTATTTGCTCTGTGAAATGTCACAGCTGTTTATTTCTCCTTTCAAGTAAATGTTGCTTATCATTAAAGTATGTTAACTTGAATATAATATTTGCTCTTTGGAAAACAGTGGGGCATATTCTTAGTTGCTAGCTCCAAATCTACATGGCATTGCATTTCATTTAGCCAAATTTGACCAAAAGAAGACAAGGCACCCTGATATCCTATTCACACCTGGCAGTCTGTAATTGAATGTGTTATCTGGACAAGGAAGAACATGCCAGATGTACATGCCTGCAGAATGCATTGATACTAGATCAGCTAGACCACGTTTGTAGGTGGCGAGGCTCATGTCAGTAACAGGCGTAAATGGAAAGACGATGAAATCTTTTTACTGGCTTACTTTTTTTTAAAGAAGTTGACTTTTTGGAGCTACAAGGCCTTTGCAGATTTGCTAATATCACAGGATCTACTGACTTTTTGTCTCTTTCCTACTGTATGTGTAGTCTGTGCCTCCTCCTGACCCCTTTTAGCCTGTATCATTTATCTCCTGCAGCCCTGCTGTGATCACATGACCATATCTGATTCTCCTACTTCCTCTTCTTCCCTCCTTTTTTCCTCTACCCGTGGTGTTTGCTGCTCACAGCATACCGGACGCTACCCCATTGCTCCCAGGAGGAGCTAACGAGAAGTCCAGATCTTGAGCAGCTGAGGGCTTCGTGTGTGTGTGTCGGTGTGTGTGGGTCAAACCTGCCAGTAAATGTTGTTAAACAGTTACTGGCAGCATTTGGAGCTTTATTTTGGTTCAAGCAGACATCCCCTTCAGATTTGGTTGGGGTTCAGTCAGAAATCCCCCAGGAGCTCTCTGGGTCTGGCAGGAATTTGAGGTCCGTGTCAGTCTGTAGTGTAAATGTTTACTTCTTGCGTATGTCATAAGATGTCTGCGTGTGGCACATGTGTATTAGAAACAGAGGTAAGCTCGCCTGTCCCATCTGAAAAGAATTTGAAAAGTAGCAAAGGCTATCATGACAGGTTCACTGAAAAGTGGTTTTGACAGCCACGTCAGTTTTAATGTTTTCAGTGGTCCAGTACCCAAGGTGTGCTGCTGTTCCTGCTGCTGGACAAAGAAAAGACAGCACATCATGAAGAAAACATGTCCACTCTCTCTCAAAGGTCTCAGCAAATCTGGTTTCGATCGGCTGTTCCTTTGACTCGAAAATATGAATCTGATTTATCTCCCTCCTTTTGTTTTTCAGCCCTGCAAGGCCCTTTCGATTCCCCAAAAGGTAAGACCTGCCAAAAACAGTTTCTTCTGTGTTGATGTTCTGGATGGTGAACCTCTCTACTCCTCCTCCACCTCCTTTTATTCCTGTCATCCATCCATCACTGCTCCTGTGGAGCTATCATTCCTCAGTAGTGAGTCATGAGAGATATCGATGGGAGTTGTGTGTCTCTCCGTGTACCCGGCCTTTGTTAACCAGCAGTTTAGAGACTGTTTAATAGAGGATAGTATGTATGTGGAGTTTTGCTGAGAGTTGGAGATTCTAAGTATACAAAACCTGACTGCTGCTAATCAAGCAAATTTAAGCAAACACAAGATGGATTAGGCTGTATCTGATATTTTACATATATCTTACTGTCTTGTTATCAGTATGTTCGCTAACTTTAAATCTCCTTCTCATTCCAGCTATGCTGAGCTGATAGCTGATTGGCCAGTGGTGGTGCTGGGGGTGTGCACAGTGCTCATTGTGGTGTGTGCTCTGGTGGGCGTCCTGGTGCCTGACCTCCCTGATTTCTCTGACCCGCTGCTGGTGAGTACAGACCCACAGTGCTCTCTCCCTTCTGGATAAATGTCACCAACTCTCCTGCATCACAAAGGCTCCAAATAACCAGTCTCAACATGTATATGAACTATATACTGTGTGGTGGTCTGTGGAGTTAACAAGGAGAACAAACTGGCTTCAGGCCAAAGGCTTCTTAAATTATTAGTCTTTACAAGGAGAAATCATATTTTATGAGGCAGAGATTTTCAGAGTGTGTCAGTGCTCTCATAGATATTACAGGATAGTATCAGTTCCATTTGGTTTTCCATGGATACAGAGTAGTGTGGTTCTGTATATGTTATTTAGAGAGATGAGGAGCTATTGACAACCCAGTACACTTTGAATGTGACCCAATTGCAGATATGTATAATTATCTATATAGTCTTATATTACCTCACACTGGGTAAAACAGGCAGATGTGAAAAGTGCGATGTTGCAATATAATTTCTACCACAGTTTCATCTCGAACATAACTGTAAAAACACTGCCTTGTCTCAATTAACATGAACTTGTGTCCTCCTCTCCGAAGGGTTTTGAGCCACGTGGAACAGCCATTGGTCAGCGACTGGTCACATGGAACAACATGGTGAAGAACACAGGCTACAAAGCCACACTGGCCAACTACCCCTTCAAATATGCTGACGAGCAGGCCAAAAAGTAACGTCACACACAGTAGCTTCACACTTGCTGGTTTTCTTTAAATTTGTTTGGAAAGTATTTAACGCAGACAGACAGACAGACAGACAGACAGACAGACGCAAATGAGTCCAAGAAAGTACAAAATCATTTTTGTCAGTTCAGGAGTTATTTATAAAACATTATGAACAATCTCTTCACTCCAACTCAAAATTTGACTTCTCTCCCTGAAGACTGTTGGACGAGGGTGGGAGACAGAGGTAGTGGGGGAGGGAGGGTCTGAGATGGAGGGGAGGCAGGGGCCAGAAGAATTGAAGGATGCTGTTGACAGACATGCTGAAAAGTCTGAATCCCCTCCTGAAAGAAGAGGGGAGCGATGTAGAGATGTGTCCATCCACAAGGTCATTCTCTGTCTCCTGTCAGTGGGAGTCTGTTCACCAATCAACAGCAGGTCTTTGCATGTTTATGTCTGTCTGTCTGTCTATATGTACACTGCATATTTTATTTTATTTTTTTGTTTTTTTCTTTGAGCTCAGATTGAATTCCTCCCTCTCCTCAACTAACCAATTAAGTCACCTGTTTGGCTTTTCACTGCTGTTTTTTCTTATTCTTTCTTATTGTTGTGTTAGATGAATGACATTGACATTGCAGTGAGGTCACAACCCTCTGAATCAGATTTTGTATCCTGTGTCCATGTGGCTAAGATTAGAATTTCTACTCTGCTGATTAGAAAATGGATCCTTTCAGCTACAAGCCTGGATCTTCCTCTCTGTCTCCTGCTGCATCTGTGGCTGTCTTTGTCTCCCTCTCTGTCTCACTCCACTTGTCTGTCTGCAGATGTAATTGTGTACTTATACGTCCATGGCGTACGAGAGGCCTCTGCCACTGTCAGCAAGCTTCCCCTGCCTCATCCCCTCCGTCTGTCAACCCCTCAGTCTCTCTCAGACAGCCACCTGATTGCTCTGCCTTCCTGTTTGTAGCTGAGAATGTGACCGCTAAAAAAAAGCACACACACACACACACACACACACACACACACACACACACACACACACACAGGAAGGCACAACCATAATCCTCTCTTTAAACACTGACATGTAGGCTCTACTTCAGCATTATTCTTGCTAGATCACATAAACACATACACAGTACATACACACACTCCAGAGAAATGTCTGCACATCACCCCATCAGGCCTCCGTGCTCAATTAGAGTCACTATTATGATTATTATAATAATGACAGGAGTCTCCCTGTACTGTAGAGAGTCACTCATCTGATTTTGGAGGGAACAGCAATTACTGCTGCTTATTTCATCACTGAGCTTCAAATCTGCTTCCTTCATTTTCTATCATGCTGACTTTGCAGCCTCAGACAGTGTCTCTGTTCACTGTTTGCATGATTTCATAAATCAGCAAACAGGTTCTTCCTGGGTTTGGATTGATCAGCAGCTGTGGTCCTGTACCCCTTTGTAGGTGGTATTTTCATCTCAGCTGACTGGTTTAACATTTGTAGCACTGTAAGAGCTCTTAAAAAAGCACTACCAAACTCTTATCCACCCTTTTTGTTTTTAATTAGGCCAGTAAAGTCATGAGTAGTGTCATTGATGTTATTTATCCATCAACTTTTGAAATGTTGCCATTGCAGCTGATTTAATAAAACATATATCTATGTTATGTTTACAATGCCACACTTTATTGTTTTGTAGTCACCAAGAGCCCAGGTGGCCTGAAGACCACTTTGACAGAGAGAAACGTCAAGCAGAGTGGGACTTCAGTAAAGAGTTCTTCTGTGATGTGCCAGGTAAGTTCCTGAATTATAACAACACAACTTAAACCAGATTATGGGTAAAATTGAAATGAAAAGTGAAACAATTAAATCCCACAACCTTTTATATAGGTCACTAAAACCATTAATACAATAAATAAGCCATCTTTCAAAATATTATTACACATATTATTATAACATTAATGTCTCATGATCGAGGGAAAATAACACAAATGGCCGGGCTATGTTAGAGGTCTGAGACAGGTTTATGACCATCTTGGATATGGGGCAATATGATACTGTCCCAAAGAGACCCCCACATTCTCTTAAATATATTCTTTTAATTTGCTTTCTAGAGATACAGTCTGTCCATTTGTACAATAAATAAAATCTCCTGCACAAAGCAAGGTGGAGTGATAGACTTCAAGATCAGAATAAGTTTCTTCCTAGATGGAGAGCAATCTGCACATAGTATGAAAGTTTGAATCTTAAATGAATCCCAGTATAGCTCAATAGAAATTTTAGAAACTAGCATTATGAGAAAACTGGCGAGCAATAATTACGCTTTTAATAGGGCATGTAGTTTGATTGAAAATAAGAGAAGTCACCAAGAAAGACAGGTTCTTAACAAAATACACATTCCACCTAAATAAGTCATATTAGTGTAGAGCTTGGGTTTCAGTCACTAGTTGTTTACCAGTCTGATGGTTATAACTGTCTTTCTTTCATATTTGCCAACTTATATATATTTTTTTAGGAAAGTTTGTTTTCTCCTTCTCTTAAGTAATACATTTTTTTTTTTCATGCAGGTGACAGTTACTCTAGACTGGTGTTCGCATCTGCTGAGGGGAAGAACCTGTGGAGTATTCAGGCCATCAAATCAATGTGCAATCTGGACAACACAAGGGTATGTGGAACAGCACAAACCTTGGTCGTGGGCAGGTGTAGAATTTAGTTAGAACTTCGAGTAAATGTTTTACATAGATTTCTAGCTCTTTCAGTCTTCTGTATATTAATTATCTGTTTCTGTCCACAGGTGCGTTCCCACCGTGACTACTGGAGCCTTTGTCAGCGCACCAATGACGCCTCCTGTTGTCCCAGCTGGACACTCGGCAACTACATCGCCGTCCTCACCAACAGGTCGTCCTGCCAGAAGATCACTGAGCGTGACGTATCGCACACACTCAAGACCCTGCGCTCCTGTGCCAAGTACTACCACAACGGCACACTGGGCCCCGACTGCTGGGACATGGCCCTGCGACGGAAGGACCAGCTCAAGTGCGCCAGCGTGCCCCGGAAGTGCACCAAGTATAACGCCGTCTACCAAATCCTTCACTTCCTGGTGGACAAGGACTTCCTCAGTCCCAAGAGCCTGGAGCATCCTCCGCCTGTGCTCAAGTACAGCATGCTCTTCTCCCCCACAGAGAAAGGAGAGTCTATGATGAACATTTACTTGGACAATTTTGAGAACTGGAACTCGTCGGACGGCATCACCACGGTTACAGGGATTGAGTTTGGCATTAAACACGACCTCTTTCAGGACTACCTCCTCACAGACACAGTCTACCCAGCCATAGCCATAGTGATCGTTCTGCTGGTCATGTGTGTGTACACGCGCTCAGTTTTCATCACGCTAATGACGATAATAGCCATCATCAGCTCACTGATTGTGTCTTACTTTCTCTACCGAATGGTCTTCAACTTTGAGTTCTTCCCCTTCATGAACCTTACGGCTCTTATCATCCTGGTTGGTATCGGCGCAGATGACGCCTTTGTGCTTTGCGACGTGTGGAACTACACCAAGTTTGATAAACCCCATGCTGAGCTGGCAGAGACAGTCAGTGTGACCCTGCAACATGCTGCCCTATCTATGTTTGTCACCAGCTTCACCACTGCTGCAGCTTTTTATGCCAACTACGTCAGCAACATCACCGCCATACGCTGCTTTGGCGTCTATGCTGGGACTGCTATTTTGGTTAATTACATTCTCATGGTGACGTGGCTCCCAGCTGTGGTGGTGCTCCATGAACGCTATCTGCCTAACATGTTCACCTGTTCCAAGCCTCCACACCAGCAGAGAGGTTACTGCACCCGGATGTTCTGGGCAGGTCTTTGCCAGAAGGCCAGTAAATGCCTATTTACTGTCTCTGAGGCATCCAGGATCTTCTTTGAAAAGGTGCTACCCTGCATTGTCATCAAGCTGCGCTACCTCTGGCTCTTCTGGTTCCTCGCCATCACAGTGGGTGGGGCCTACGTGGTCTGCGTCAACCCAAAGATGAAGCTTCCATCTCTGGAGCTGGCCGAGTTTCAGGTGTTCCGATCCTCTCACCCGTTTGAACGCTATGACGCAGAGTACAAGAAGCTGTTCATGTTCGAGAGGGTTCATCACGGCGAGGACCTTCACATGCCAATAACTATCATCTGGGGAGTAACCCCTGTGGATAATGGGGACCCCCTGAACCCCAAAAACAAGGGAAAGCTAATGCTGGATAACAGCTTCAACATTTCCAGTCCAGCATCTCAGCTGTGGATCCTCAACTTCTGCCAGAAGCTGAGGAACCAGAGTTTTGTCTTTCAGTCAGAGGAGCAGGACTTCACCAGCTGCTTCATTGAGACATTCAAACAGGTCAGTACTATGTACATTAATTATCTGTAAGTTTTAAAGTAAAGGTGTATATATTAGTAGACATTAAGGGTCTCTACCCAGTATAAAGTAAATTCCATGCCAGAAATTGAATGCGACCTGATGGGAAACCAAATTTACCTACTTATTGTTTGAAATATGTGCCAGAAGGCTGAATAGAGCCAACCTAAAAGTATCACTCAACATAATTATTTTTTGTTTTATAAACCTGATTTAAACAGTGGATGGAGAACCAGGACTGTGCAGAGGGCTCTGTCTACCCCTGCTGCAGTCAGTCCACCTTCCCCTACAGGCCTGATGTCTTTGAGCTGTGCATCAAGAGAGCCATCATGGAGCTGGATCGGAGCACCAACTACCATCTGGACAGCAAGACCCCCGGGCCTCGATTCGATATCAATGACACCATCAGAGCCATAGTTTTAGAGTTCCAGAGTACCTATCTCTTCACACTGGCCTATGAGAAGATGTACCAGTTCTACCTCGAGGTAGGGCCTATTCTATTGTAATCTCATCTTAGTTTCTCTTTAGTTTTCTCCTCTCATCACTGATTGTGATCCTGTTTTAGGTGGATGCCTGGATCACAGAGGAGCTGCGCTTTGCCCCTGCAGGCCTAAGTCACGGCTGGTTTGTCAGCAACCTGGAGTTTTACGACCTGCAGGACAGTCTTTCAGACGGCACTCTGGTTGCCATGGCGCTGTCAGTGGCTGTGGCTTTCAGCGTCATGCTCCTGACCACCTGGAACGTCATCATCAGTCTGTACGCCATCCTGTCCATCGCTGGGACCATATTCGTCACAGTTGGCTCCCTGGTGCTTCTGGGCTGGGAGCTGAATGTGTTGGAGTCTGTGACTATTTCCGTGGCAGTGGGGCTGTCAGGTGGACTTTGCGGTCCACTACGGCGTAGCCTATCGGCTCGCTCCAGAGCCCGACCGTGAGGGTAAGGTGATTTTCTCCCTCAGCCGCATGGGCTCTGCTATCGCCATGGCTGCGCTGACCACCTTTGTTGCCGGGGCTATGATGATGCCCTCAACCGTATTAGCCTACACACAGCTGGGCACGTTCATGATGCTGATCATGTGCATCAGTTGGGCCTTTGCCACCTTCTTCTTCCAGTGCATGTGCCGCTGTCTAGGACCCCAGGGCACCTGTGGCCAGATTCCCCTGCCCAAAAAGCTGCAGTGTCAGGCTTTCTCTGAGGCCACGTCCACAAGCCCCTCATCTCAAGGGAAAGGCTCAGGTCAGGCCAAGTACCAGCTGGACAGCAGGGGTGGGCAGGTGGAGCATTATGAGTTAGAGCCACTGGCATCCAGTCAGAAAACTGAGGAAAAACCTCGAGAGGAGCATGAGGTTTGTACTCAGCTTTATAATGGAATCCCCCCTCACCACCACACTGCCCCGTATTCACACATCCATTATAAGAGCAAACCTGAGAGTGGGAGAGCTGGTCCTGAGAACGGGCTCGTAGCCACTCTGAGCACACCGTCCAGGTGCCAGTACTCACAAAACACTAACTGCACCTGTGGGGACCCCCCTCCTCCTCATCTGCCTCAGCAGTGGACACCCCACTCTTGCGCTCAGCCTCCCCAGGACTCTACTTCCTGTCCTCCTACCCCCCAGCTCTTTCCTCACTCAGGAAACACACCGAACAAACAAAATACTTCCTTCTTACCTTCAAACCTGGACCCAGTCTATACACACATGGAGTGCCGTATGCACTACATCCACTGTCCCCCTGCCCATTTCCACCACTGTTCCCAAGGAAGAGTAGCCCCCAGGCAAGGACCTGCACACAGCTGCCATCTCAGGAAGTACTGCGTCCATACTTCAAACCTGCAGGCTGGCTCAGGCAGAGAACAGAGACCCACAACCCCAGCTTCAAACTGGGACACAGGCCCAGCTTCAGGTCCAGTCTCTGGCTCAGAGCCTGTGGGACAAGAGGAAGATCACAGACCTGAAATGAGTCAGGCAAGTCCTGGCAGTAGCCACAATATTAGCAACGCTGCCCCAACACAACCTCACACTCAGTGCCCCTCCCCCTTACTGAGCTCATCACACACAACCTGTCACGAAAGACAGAAGGCGAGGGACAGAGTCCATTGTTGCGGTGATAACCATGTATCCACCACAACCACACAAACAACAACGCAAATGGATGCTTGTTGTAAAATCCCTGGCAACCAGGAGAAGCTCGAAAGTATTCCCGTCACACGGGAGCAAAGTGTCAAAAAGTGCAAGCGGACCTCCAAAAGCGAGCGGGCGTCCTCTGCCTCTCCAAAGAAGCTCTACTGTTTTAACAGGACATTGAAAGTGAAGTGCAATTCAGCTTCAGACTTTAATGTGCCAAAAAGTGATACCAGTGTGCCTCCTATTGCAATAAATACTAATCCCTCTTCTGAAAGCTTATGTTGATAAATTGATATTTTAATAAAACTCAATCCAGAATAAATAGCAAATGTCCAAAAAAAAGAAAAAGAAAAAAGGAATGACTCATTCAGTGTTTCCGTCCAGTTAAACAGTATTTGGGATGTGTTTGCTGACCAAGTGCCTCAGTGTGTTTCATAAAACAGCACGGACCCACTAAATATATTCTGTTTACATTTTTCTTTTTGTACTCACCAGTTCTTCACATGCCAGATTATGTGTTTGGTTTTACAGTGAAACACACACTATTCATAAAGCTTTGTCATTATGGGAAATTATTTGTCTTTCCACAAAGACACCTCTATGAAATCTTGCAACCTAAAGTGTTAAATGTACAGCAGCCATTTGCACTGACAGGAAAATCGTACAGTAAATGTTGTGATATTGTGTGTAATTATAAATATATGTTGTTGAATATGATCACATCAACTTTAACAGAAATGCCACATTTTACAAGTTGATAAGAAGTTGTTGCCTGACACTTTTTTTTTTATTTGTGGGAGCTAGTGTTGAATTCTCAGTGTGCTCTTGTGTTCAAGTCGCCACATGCCTCAGATAAAAGATGTACTGTATGATTAAAATGTCTTTTTTTTATCACTATTGTCCTACTGTCTGCTATTGTCTGTCTTGGATACACAAACACACACACACACACACTCAGACCATAAAATGACATGAGGCTCTTTTCAAAGAAGGGATATATCTTTAATCATAACACTGTACACCTGTTTCATTGTCTTATAACTGCTGGCGCCTTCAGTGCTATCTGTTTCATCTGGCCTGAGGTCATTGACTGGTTTTGAACTGGGCTGGGCTGCCTGCTCTGTGGGCTCACGTAGACTTGATTTACACAAGAATAATAGATCATATTTTATTACTAGTGGTGATACAGATCTCATCTTCTCAAGCCTATGAGTCCCAAGTACATCAATGGCATTTTCTGCTCTGGAATGGTTAAAGCTGCGAAATGAGTCTGGGAAAAGATAAAACTAATCGAAAAATTAATTTTGGAACAAGCTAAATAAGTTGTCACAGGAAACTTGTGTGTTGTGATGCTCGTTACATGTGTACAGTAGAGCTCTAAACTTTTAGGCCTGCTGAGGCAGACAGCCTTAATTACAGGGAGACAACACTCTGGCACAAAGCACTAAGAAAAGCCCAGCTGCCATCAGCGGTGGTTTTGCTTGTCTAACAAATATATATTTTGAATGAGTTATTCTTTTGTAATATTTCCAGGGAACAAAAACCTGCTGACTGTTGTCCCTGTTTTCACATTGAAACAAGAACTATTTTTGGCTGCATTTTTTTCTATTAGCCTTCCCCAAACTATTCTGAGAATATATAAGCTTTAAGCATTAACCGCTGTTTTCTTACCGAGAGCTTCAGCCATTGTTGCGTTTACAAGTTGAGAGGTTGGCATACACCTTCTGGGCAGTGACACTTCTTCATCCTCTCATGTTGGACCCAGGGCAGACTGGACGCTACAGTGACTCACTTTTGCAAAGGTGTATTAGAAGATAGGACGCCCGGGGCTAGCTGCTCACCATGCTAACTTCAGTAGAAGAAAAGAGTGTTTGAAATATATCGCAAAATGAGCTTTTCACGACTGGAGACTGCTCTTGGTGAGTAAAGGAATGCAGTTTGATGCTGAACTTTGAATGCTTTTTCTAGACTAGTGAATAAATTGCTGTAAATGCTAACACTGGCCACTTTAGCGATAGCAAAAACTTAAATATAGCGCATTTGAGGAGGACCAGGCTTTTCATGTCCAGTGATAAAACAGCTATAATTGGTATAGATACAGTAAAATGGACCAATAGGATTAATAGCAAAAAAAATTGCAAGTTGTTTTCAGCAAAAGAGCTCTAAGAAATGGAATGCATACATCTTGCCCAGCACCAAACGACAGACTAGCTAGGTTAGCAGCTAGCTGCCTAAGACTATGTTAGCTGCTACACATTTGCTTCTGTCTAATTGATAGACTCCAAAAGCAATGCTAAATGTAGAGTTAGTAATGGACTTTAATCATTCACCTTTCATCAAGTGGCTACATCAACAATGACTTCAAATGAATGATAGTATCTGCTAGATTGTAAATAGATGTGTGAATTGTCTGCTGCCCTCAAGTGGCCAAAAAGTAGTTATTGCAGGTTTGATTCACTTACTAGCTGCCCAGTATGTCTGGTCCTCAACAGCTGGAGGTTAAGTAAATTTCTCAATAGCTGCTCAACACTGGTTGCATATGGCAAATGGCCTTTCCTGCATCTCGCACAAACCCAACTGAGGAACCCAGAACTAAGAGAAGTGCTCCTTTCAGAGCTGCAAGTCAGATCTGTCCCTGATTGAGCTGTCTCTCTAAACAGGTGACACATATAGACATAATAGCCCTCCTTTTTCATTCCCT
Organism: Lates calcarifer; assembly: GCF_001640805.2. Classification (NCBI taxonomy): domain Eukaryota; kingdom Metazoa; phylum Chordata; class Actinopteri; family Centropomidae; genus Lates; species Lates calcarifer. Next base: position 19,221,784 of record NC_066839.1, read on the forward strand.
TGGCCTTCACTTTCTCCCTCTTTCTGTCTATTGCTAAATCATAGTGCAGAAAACACCTGTTTCTTCAGAGGCCAGTTGGGAAAAGAAGCAGTCATCCTCTGATCGTCTTTCTGCTCTCTGTGTGTCCTCCAGACTGGAATGTGAAGGTCGATCTGCTCCCAGTAAAATAATGGTAAGTTCCAAACTGGGTTACCTGTTTTTTATTGATGGTGGACTTCTCACTGTTATGCCAAGCTTGAGGTATTCATCTCTTTTTGGCGCTTTGTTCGTCTCATTCAGGCTTTAGATCAAAATCAAGTCGATATTTACTTGGAGAGCCCACATTTCACTGATTATCTTTTGATGTGGAATCACAGCGCCACCGCTGTTCTCAACATATTTAAGGCTTGCTTTGAAATCTCAAATTTACTGTTTCATTTTGCGTCCCAGACACTTCACACATTGTGGTTGCAGAGGGGCGCTCCTGTGGAAACATGATTAACTCATCACAGGGCATTAGTTTCGATGTGAAATGCTAGTTTCCACCACAGTTTTGGCTCAGAATAGCAGCTGGAAAATGGATGGATGATGCACAAGTGTTGAGTCCAGACAGGGAGGAAAAGTACTGCTGTGCGTTTGCTGCTTCTCTCCTCTTAACCCCGTCACGCCCCGTAACCCCAAAACAAACTTCCACAAACAAACAAGCCATATAAAACACATTACATAAGCAAACCACCCACACTGGGCTCACTTGATGCCTCTGTACTGAAGGAAAGATCTTATTTTGGCTCACACAGCTCACACTTGTGTTCCCCTCAGACTCAGATCCCCAACGGCTGCCTTTATTCTCCTCCCCTGCTCAATCACTGCAGTGAAGATGAGTCCACTTCCCTCAGAGGATCTCTCCTCAGGCTTGCGTGAGCATCCCTGTAATTATATTTGCTTAAACAGAGGTCAAATATTAACTGTGGCCGTGGGGCAGGGTTTATTACATTTCCCTGTGAGGGAGAATCTCAGAAGCATGTGTGTCTGTTCTAAGTATATTCTGCAGGCCTGAAATAACTGTGAAGAGGCCGCAGAGCTGGAGAGCTTGTTTACAAGGTAAACATTTGCTTCCACTTTTCAAATTAGATTTCGGTAGAGCCGCTGGATGGGGCCAGATTTATGGAAGTGAAACAGGTTTTCCTTTTTTCTTTTTGGATCAGTGGAGGAGCGGAGTTTTTTTTTCCCAACACTAATTCTTTTCTCACCTCTGCTGTATAGATTTCCATTCAAAAGTACCAGTGAAAAAGGTATAGAAATTAATTACAGAGCAGCACTCCTCATTAGTTCAAGATAACAGTTCACCTCTGATTGAAAACAATCAATCAGTAAAATTAATGCTAATAAAATTGTTTGCGTCCCTCAGGTTCTATATATATATATACATATTTTAAAGATATTCTTGTCTTTGCAGCCAAAGCATTTTTCAGACTGCTGAATTCCATAATAATGCAGTTTATATAGTTATAAAACCAGCAGAATACGAGGAAGACTTCTCTGCAAATCAAAAGTTAATGCTTAGTTAATCCATTCCCCAAAGCTGCGTCTCTTAAATCTTCTGATCTTGAACCAGATCCTCCACTTGTTATTCTTGGATCTTCTGAGTCAACAATCAACCTTACTTTGACCTTACTTTAGCTGAGAAACTCTTTCTTTCTATTACTTCATTACAGCAGAACAATAATATTCAGCTCATTGAGGTTTGGCTGGTAAATAGCTTATGTTTAAAGAATATGAAATATGCAAATCTGAGTGAATTTGGCAGCCCTAATTTTGTATATGTAGCTTGGAGTTTGGAATTAAATGGTAAATGGACTGCACATCCTGTATGCACTTTTATGGCCATATTGACCACTCAAAGCACTTTACACCACAGGTCACATTAACACACCAGTGATACACTGGGGGTAGAAGACTGTCTACTGTCTACATTTGACACCTATGTAATATTTCACAGTATCATACAAATATGAAAAAAAGAGAATGAGTGGGAAATATACAGGGAATTAGAGAGAGTGGCTGAGTATTTAAACATTGTTGCTCTTTTCTCCCCTACTCTTTTTCAACTCCTCAGTTTATGCCTTGTTATTACTGTGTTTGTATTCTTGGCCATGCTAACAGTGTGGTTTTAGAAATGGACATGTTGGTTGGTCCACCACTTTTGCACAGAAAGTCATCTTTTATCTTTGGTGATGCCCTCAATTCTCTAGCGCCACGATGAAGTTGACATGGTTTTGGGCACAATATCTCAACAACCATTCATTTGATTTTCATGAACTTTGGTAAACACGTTCCTGTTCCCTTCAGGATGAACTGTACTAACTTTTTACTAAGTGAATATCAAGTGGATTCTTGTGTAACACATGCTTCACCTTTATCATTATAAGTGCCAACTGAATCATTGTTACCTCCGCTAGAGACTTGTGTCTGGCCTTTGGTTGGTTGTCAGTAGGATAATGCAAAAATTTGTGAACCAATGTGCACCAAAGAACAGACATATGCTTTCTAATGAGTGCCATTCTAGTTCTCTGTATGTGAAGCAACCTGCTTAATAAAAAAATAGGGTCTGAAAAAATTCATTCTTTCAACCCTCTACCTCTCAGGTCCTCTTTTTTTCCTAATAACACACGTTAAGATACTTACTTGTGGCCCTCAGGTATCTCAAATAATACCTATTGAATTTTGGGGGCATTAATAGAATTTTTCTGACGCTGGTAAAAAATACCAAAAATACAAAAACTGTAAAATAAAAACAGGCTGGGCAGATATTTATGTTGCACTGTGGTCAGATTAATGGACTGTCCACAGTGTATAAGCAGCAGGAGCCTGCAGACAGGCTGTAATGTTCAGAACAGCTGGCTCATAAAGGCTGGGAGGATGCAGGCGGCTGGGGCCAACAGGACGGAAGCTTTCCTCTGCCCAGTAGCTTCCTGTTTTCAGACACACAGCTCAAATGAAAGGAAACCGACTGACCTCAGATTCACTCTCATCTTACAGTCCGACAAACCAAAGCGCTTTGGGAGATGATCTCATTTGCAGTTGCTGCTGAGATGAAATAGCGTCATTATGTGACACACCCAGCGCAATTATAAACAGTCTTCATGTGGTGATCACTAAACACTCACTAATTAACACTGGGTTTCCACTGATCACTCAAGGTTGCCATTAAGATTCAGAAAAGAAATGGATTACACATGCCCCCTACTGGTGAAAGGAGGAAAAAATTCTGATCAATAAAAACATTCGAGCTGAGGTTTAGATTCAGTGAACCAACTACAACAGAGATTAGGGTAGTTTTGGAGTGAAAATTTTGATACAGCCATGAAAATAAAATTTATATTTTGAGAATTATTATTACTACTGAAACCATTTAGAAATTTTGTTTTATATTATCTTATTGTGTCAGGCAAGTATTCACAAATCAAATGACATCACTCCATGAAGAACAGTCTCTATTTTTAAAGGCTTATTCATGTAAATTTACATACAATCTCATATACTGGACATCAATGGCTACTCTTAACATATTAACAAATCAAATTAGCCAGTGTCTTTTTAACACATCCATGTTCAGGTCTGTCTGGAGCTGCACTTATTCATCACCTGCAGTGATTAAAAAAAAAAAAAAACTTTTTCTCTCTAAATTTCAAAGCTTTGCTGGGGATTTGTTTCATCCTGCAAGCTATCAGTGTGAACAGTGCTGTATTTTATAAAGACTTGACACACACAGTTAACATTTTCTTTCTACTAATTCCAAAAACATAATCATCAACATGGAGTGCTATACATGCTTACAATGACAACCTCTTTCTCACCTTGCTGAGTACAAGCTTCCCAGTGACACTTGACATCATGGAGGCTAGTATCAGGAGGTTATCCTGGTTAAAGTAGGATTTCTTTAATGTACAGTCAGAGTTCACATGGCATTTGTCCTGATGTTCTCCAGCTGAACACTGTCCTCATATTGAGGTTGGATGTTATGCTGTGCAGGCTGAGGTTTGTCCTCTGGAAACTTTTTCACTTTGGTGTCTTTGAGGATCTGTGAGATCAGTTGCTCATAAAACCACTCCTGGTCCTGAGGGTCCTCTGGCCAGATGAGGTATGCTCTCCTCCGAATGAAAGCTCTGATTGCATTGTACTTCATCAGCTGGTAGTGAGCCACCTTTGATTGTATTTCATCAGAATGGAGATTTAGGTCAGCAGTGAAGGTGAAGAACTCAAGTTTTGATACTTTCATTCTGTAAAAGGTGCATAGCACCATTTTTCTGCCTTATGCAAAGCCATGTTCACTTAAATTTGTATGAATTCTGCCAGCTACTGGCAAAAAGTAGGTACTGAACTGTCCCTTATCTGCTGATTTTTGGTGCTACTTGTTCTCTACAGAGAGTAAGTAACCTCGTACAGCTAAGACAGCTGATAGCAGGAGAAAAGAGTTTTAGTGTCTTGCAGCTCATTGTTTTGGTTTTCTGGCCCACAGATTCACTGTTTTCTTTCTTTCTCACTCCTCTCATCTGTGTTGTTTTTGGCAACAGACAGCTTTTCAGCAAAAATTGTTTATTATCATTATTATTATTTTAGAAAGTAACTGTAAACAAATTCAATAGAATTGGTGTAAAGTAATTAACTTAACAGCTCAATACATACCTTCCCTACTACCAACATAATCAAGATGTTTGTCAGCTCCTCCAGCATCCGGAAGTGTGCCAAAGTGAACGCCTCCAAGCACCAGCCGTCTAGAAAGAGGCAAATCCATGTTAGTTTTGTTTGTGTGGTGATTTTTTATTTGGCAACTAACTTTGCCATTTAGTAATGAGAAAAAGAGAAAGATGAGGGAAAGTGCTTTACTATGGCCACGCAAGCTAGCATGTTAACTTACAGAAATCACTGCATTTGATTTGTTTTTCATTCATTTGACAATTTTGGAATTATTGTCATTATTCACTCTCTTGATGAAAGTTAGATGAGAGCTTAAGATAAGATAAGATAAGAGATAAGATAATCCTTTATTAGTCCCACAATGGGGAAATTTGCATCGTTGCAGCAGTATAAGTGATTGAAAAAGATAGAAAGACATAAATACAAGTAAGAGCAAGATAAAAGACTATAAAAGGCTATAAAAAAATATACACAACAGTATAAACATGACAATGTAATAAAAGAAATGAACAGAAGAGAAATATACATAGGACTTTATACATAGACAGAAAATGAATACAGATATTGCACATTTAATAACTTTATGTTAAATATGAGGCTACAGCCAGCAGCAGGTTAGCTTAGATGAGCGTAAAAAATGGAAACAGGGGAAAGACTTAGTCTGGTCTTCCATCCATCCATTATCTATACCGCTCATCCGTTAGGGTCGCAGAGGGGCTGGAGCCTATCCCAGCTGTCAACAGGCGAGAGGCAGGGTACACCCTGTATGGCTCGCCAGTCCATCGCTGGGCCGACATATATAGACAACCATTCACACTCACATTCACACCTACGGGCAATTTAGAGTCACCAATTAACCTAACCTGCATGTCTTTGGACTGTGGGAGGAAGCTGGAGTACCTGGAAAGAACCCACGCAGGCACAGGGAGAACATGCAAACTCCACACAGAAAAGCCCTGGGCACGAACCAGGGCTCAAACCCCTGGAACCTTCTTGCTGTGAGGCGACAGTGCACCACCGTGCCGCCCTAGTCTGGTCTTGTCCAGAGATTTTAAAAATGCCAGTGAGCACCTCTAAGGTTCACTAAGAAACATGTTAGAGCTTGCATATTTAATTTGTTAAAAAACCTGCAATGTTAAGGCTAAGCTAAGCTAACCATTGGCTGGCTGTAGCTTCATATTTTTAGGGAAGTGCTATCAATCTTCTCATCTTACATTTGGCAGGAAAGGGAATTAGGTTATTTCACAAAATATTGAACTATTCCTTGACAGAAAGGCCATTAAAAGCAAACACAGTGTAACCTTGTAACTGGTAATACAGATCAAAATCAGAAATGCTGTACCTTTAAGGAACTCCTTGGAGATGATACACACAGTCTTCCTGCTGCCCCAGATTGCTTCTCTGATGTTTGAAAGGTGATCCTCACCTGGCAGAAAGTCTCTGGCCTCAAAACAACAGTGGAAGATGTTCTCCTCTGAAAACTGGTTATCAAGCTTATTCAGCAAAACAGCTTCCACCCACCTATAGTCACTGTTGCTGAAGCAGAGGAAGACATCGTATGGCACCTCTTCCAAAGTAGCCACCGGTTTCGGGCCCTCAAGAACCCTGCCAATAATTTTTTTGTATATGATGAATACATGCCCTCGGAAACGGGCGTAAACAATCCCACTGAGGATGACAGCAATGACGAGGAGAGCAGAGAGGATGAAGAGAGCAAACTTAAGACCATGAACAGCCTTTTCATCATCCTCCTCACACGGTTCAGTACTCGTGGTGTAATTCAGCAGAGGAAGGTTATGCAGAGCAGCTGGAAACTCACATATAAAATCCTCAGTTGGACTAAGAAAGGTTACATTTGTCTCATTCAGCCACTTCAAGAATTTCTCCAGACTGCAATCACAGTGAAACCGATTTGCTGCCAGATCGAGGAAGATGAGAGACTGAAAAGTCATAGGATCTGGGGAGGCTAGGTAGTTGTTTGACAGGTCGAGCTTTTTCAAGCTGACTGGAAATACACCTGGCTGCAGATAGGTCAGGGAATTATGTGAGAGGTCAAGCTCTATGATTGAGCTGAGACCTCTGAAAATCCCTTGTGGGAGAGTGGTGAGTGAGTTAAAGTTTATACTGAGACTGAGAAGATTCTCAAGATGATCAAACAAGTCAAAGCATTTCCCCTGTTCCCAGATTATTTGAAGAGAACTGTCATGAAGATCAAGCTTTTGCAAACTATTATTATAAGGTATTATAAAAATCTGATTTAGTGTGCACCACTTGATGAGGTTTCCACCATAGAAAAAATTCTGGAGACGCTTGAAATTAGTCACTATGAGATAAACATCCTCCAAGTTTGTTAATCTGTTGTCACTAACATCCACATGGAGGCTGTTCATACCCATGTCAGTGATGTGATACAGTGATGTCAACTTGTTGTCATTCAAAAGGAGGTAATCTAAGTTTGGTAATGATGCAGGAGAACCCAGGATTCGCAGTGAGTTTCCTGTCAGATTTAATGTTTGTAATCTGGGAAGGCCACTGAAAGCTTTGTGTCCCAATACACCAATATGGTTGTAAGACAAATCCAACACCCTAAGCTCTGCCAGATTGGTGAATGTGTGATAAACAATTTCTCCTAGCAGGTTGGATGATAGGTTGAGCAACTGTAAATGTCCCTGAAGACCACTGAAGGCATTTCTTTCAATTTGATTGATTTTGTTTCCAGAAATGTCAATAATTATTGCAGCCTTTAGGGAACTAAAAACAGCCCTCTGTAAAGCAAATATATAGCTGTTAGACAGATCAAAATGTTTAATTTTACTGTTCATGAGGCCTTCAAATGTGCTTTGATCTGGATCGGCTAATTTGTTATATGACAAGTCTTTACTCAGGTTTCCAGAGAATATAAGATGATCGATCTGAGTCCCCTGTATTGCGTTGAAAAAATTTCTTGTTGTGATGATGTTGAAGCCATAGCTGGATAGGTCAAGGATATTAAAGGCCATCCCTCTGAAAGGGTTTCCGCACGTTTCCCAGTCAAAATTTCCTTCATACATTCTACCAAAGAGGTTGGAGGTCAAGTTCATATATGTGAAGTATTTCCCTCTGAAACCAACAAGATCTTCTTCACATAAACCTCTAATCTGATTCAGTTTGAGGTTTAACTTTGTGAACCTTGTGAGTTTTGAAAAGAACAGTCCAGGTCGGAGTCTCGCTAGTTCATTATAAGAGAGATCAAGCAACTCTAAGGAGAAAAGATGCTGCAGATAGCTTTCCGATAGTATGGAGTCATTCAAACTGCACTTATCCAAAAAGAAATGTTGTAAATTGAACAGTCCTGCAAATGCCCTTGGCTCCAGCTGAAGACCAATATTGTAACCTAGAACCAACCGTGTCAGTTTTCTCTGCCTGAGGAAAGCATTGTTCCTAATGATAAGCTGTACATTCTGCATTCCAAGATCCAATTGTTGCAGCTGGTCATAGTCTCTGAGTGAGGTGCTGTTGATCTCACTGATGTAGTTCCTCTCCAGGTAGAGGTGGGTGATGTTACAAGGCAGAGCAGGGACCCAGTAGTGGTGCTGTGAGGCGCAAGCAGCTACAAGGCCATATAAAGTGCATGAAGGGTAGCATGTTGTGACCTGCAGGTTGGAAAATTATATTATTTCTGTAAACTGAAAAATAACTGAACTCCACAGTTAAAGGATTTGAGATATACACCTGCTCACTTTCTTGCTGTGAGTTAGATGGAAGGTAGATGCTGCTCTAATGTCTGTACAGCAAATATGCTAGACGCAGTAGCCAGTTAGCTTAGCTTTGAAATTACCAGCCCCTCCTAATGCATCCCTGTGGTTTAAAGACCTGATGATGTCTCTTAATCTTGAGAAAATAAAGTATGTACTGAAAGGCTCCACTTACAAGATATATTCCACTTGGGGTCATATGATCCAGTACGTTAATAGAATATGTCTTCCTGACTGTATGTGAGGGGATTTATTTATTTATGTATCTCTGCTATGTAGATGTATCATTATCATTTTATTAATTTTTTGTTTTTCTTCATGCTATGCTAAGATAACTGCTTCCTCATGGTAGCATCATCATTACCATACAGATACAGATGTACCAGATGTACAAGAGTGGTATTGATCTTCTCATCTGATTCTTGGCAAGAAAGTGAATAAACTGATTTTGAATAAATATATTTACCAAAATATTGAACAGTTTCTTTCATTCTTAAATCTCAGATTAGTTTTATACATTTTTAAATCTTCAGTTTCTGGTCACTGCCCTCTAACTGCCCAGTTTGTGAAAACAAAGTATAAGTGATCAGCTTTGAGCTTGATGTTATACACACCTGTATGTGTAAACCAGTGAAAACCAACTGAAGAGCCAGCGTCCACATGCTGCCCTCGCCCTGACCACATGTCCACAGAGAAAGTCAGAAATCAGCAAAGCAAGAACAGTGGAGACAAAAAAGGGGAAACAGTCAGATTGTTTGCTTTTGCAGGTTCATAGTTCACTGGTGCAGCTTCAGTGTCACATTGCCCAGTACACAGCCATTCACCCCTGAAATGAGCTTTGATAATAAAGCTCCACTCCAATAGTTATATTGGATATTTGCCTTGAGCTAATAACCCTTGAGAAATGCTGGCAAGTTGCACTCTGGGAAATGTAGGATTTTTGGAGCATAACTCACAGGGGGGTTAAAGTATGGACATCTTGCTGTATCAGTTTTGACCATTCTTTTTTACATTTAACTTAACGGAAGTGCAATACAAAATCTCTGCAATGCTCCTTTAATAATAACATTTAAACAACAGACTTAATGTTATGTAAATGTATGTATGCATGTTAATGTAAACAACAACAACAAAGTCAGGCATCATACCAAAATAAAGGTACCATAAATCCAGATCCAGTTTTTGTAGGTCAGATTAGTTCCAACCAATACAAACAAACAGGTTCGCCTGGAAAGTCTACTAAACTAAAAGCTCTGAAATACCGAAGTGTTTTAACTATGACATCAGGCTATATTTTCTTAATGAATATGGCAGCTATATTTTATCCCTGTTGTGTGTGTTATGTAAATATTATTAGAATAAACTGTGCGCGACATGTGTTCCCATCCAGGTTTATTACCTTTATCTTAAACTGCAAAGCCTATAATCATGTTGCCTACAGTATGATTGTATGTTCGAGTAATCTTTGCGGTTTATTAGTGTAAGGGCAGGGAGAGTAACAGGGTTTATTGTCCAGTGTCGGCTGTTTCTGACAGCATTTGTCTGGATTTGTCGAGTCGGAAATAACAGACATGTCAGCAAGTCTAAATCTTTTTAACGGCTTTCACTGAAGTGTGTATAAAGCGAGTCAGTCACGGTGTCCTTACAATTACACTTAGTAGTGTATATGGATAATGACTGGACAAATCTTACCTGTGTTGTTGGTCTTGTGCAAACAGTGGAAAACCTTCAGTGTTTCTCCTGTGAGAAGAGGCGGTAACACGCTTCTTCTCCTCTTCCTCCTCCTCCTCGTCCCTGCAGACCCGCTCCACCACACTCACACACTGTAACTGACGAACAGCGATTGATCGATATGTGCTTTAAGACCTCCGAACATTCGTGACATGGCTCTTCAGTCGGTCTTACAAAACGGGGGGAATGACACAATTTCCCATTTGAGAAAACACCTCCTTCCTCTTTCGCTGACAACAGTCCTCGTTTATCCTCCACTTCTTGCAGTGGGTGGACGTGTTTTGGGTTGGTTGTGGTTGTAAACTTGAGCGACATCTACTAACTTGTAACCATTTTACCAACTCACTGCTGTAACTATTACAACCAGCTGCTGCTGCTACTTCTACTACCACTGCTACTGTATCACTGCTAAACACAACTAATAGTTGTTACTGCTATTCTACCCTGCTACTACTGCTGCTAATTGTACTGTCATACAGCATAAATAAAGTGGTTGGTGTACTGTACATATCAGACTGCTAACATGTTAGAGATATTGGAAATGTGTTACCTCTTGTTAGTAGACATAGCAATGAGTTACATTTTAAGATAACATAAGATAAACTCTGTTGTCTCAAAGGAAATTTGTTTTGATCTGAAAGCCTGTGATGAGTGCTGGTAGTTGGTTAATATAATTTCATCACAAAGCTGGGTCAAATGAGCAGAGTTTGGCACTCTGATTTTGTTTGCCTTTAAAACAGCTCCAGTTCTCCTCAGTACATCTGTACTCAGGTTTCAGGCTATCTCAGTGTCTTCTGTCTCTTTATGTGATCTCAGACTGAGATCAGGGCTAGTGGGGTCAGACCATCTACTGCAGGACTCCTTGTTCTTCTTGTCTCTGAGGACAGTTTTTCATGATACTGACTGTGTGTTTGGACTTATTGTCCTGCTGCAGATTTAATCTGGGACTGATCAGACACCTCTGATGGTACTGATGAAGGATAAGAGTAAAATAATCTGAAGTGCCTAAAACTTTTGCACAGTGTGGTAGATTTTGTTAGGTTATCTGGAGAGATGTAAAACTATTCTGAAAGATTAAAAACAATGTTTATATTGTTAGTTAATTATTAATATTATGAATGGTCTATTGCAAAAATAATTAAACATTCCTTCTGATTAATTGCTTAAAAATGTTATTTGGTTTTAAAAATGCAAATGTTCTATTAAATGTCCATGTTTTCTGGTTCTTGTTTGAATTAAATGTTCACTTGTTTCTATTAGTCACTCCATTTTTTGTAATTGTAAAATTTTAACATTGTGCCATCCTGTGATAGGGCTGGATAGGGCACAACATGATTTAAATCATAAATCACTTCATTTTAGAACAAACATTTGTGTACATTACGGAGCATTACTACAGAGTCTGGGACAGGGACACAAGAAAAAACATTTGAAGTTTGGAAAAAAAAACCATGAAGTTTTGCGCAATCTAGAGACTTTCTCAAAATCTATTATCTATTTTTAAAGGCTTATTCTTTAAAAAAAAAAAAAAGATTTTTTACATACAGTGGATAGCACTTAACATATCAAACTGGTCAATCACTTTTAACACACCCATATTCAGGTCTGTCTGGAGCTGCAGTTTCATCACACCTGTAGTGATTAAAAAAAGTTTTCTCTTCTAAAGTTCAAAGCCGTGCTGTGGATTTGCTTCATCCTTCAAGCTAATAGTGTGAACAGTGCTGTAGTTTATTTTTTTGTTATTACATTTGATTAATGAGACACACTTAGTTAACATTGTATTTTACTAATTCCAAAAACATAATCATCAATTATCTGCAATGTACACATAATTGGATCATGGAGTGCTGCTTACAATGACAACCTCTTTCTCACCTTGCTGAGTACAAGCTTCCCAGTGACACTTGGCATCATGGAGGCTAGTATCAGGAGGTTATCCTGGTTAAAGTAGGATTTCTTTAATGTACAGTCAGAGTTCACATGGCAATTGTCCTGATGTTCTCCAGCTGAACACTGTCCTCATATTGAGGTTGGATGTTATGCTGTGCAGGCTGAGGTTTGTCCTCTGGAAACTTTTTCACTTTGGTGTCTTTGAGGATCTGTGAGATCAGTTGCTCATAAAACCACTCCTGGTCCTGAGGGTCCTCTGGCCAGATGAGGTATGCTCTCCTCCGAATGAAAGCTCTGATTGCATTGTACTTCATCAGCTGGTAGTGAGCCACCTTTGATTGTATTTCATCAGAATGGAGATTTAGGTCAGCAGTGAAGGTGAAGAACTCAAGTTTTGATACTTTCATTCTGTAAAAGGTGCATAGCACCATTTTTCTGCCTTATGCAAAGCCATGTTCACTTAAATTTGTATGAATTCTGCCAGCTACTGGCCAAAAGTAGGTACTGAACTGTCCCTTATCTGCTGATTTTTGGTGCTACTTGTTCTCTACAGAGAGTAAGTAACCTCGTACAGCTAAGACCAGCTGATAGCAGGAGAAAACTCTGGTACCTATCTCCACACATGTCTCAGATGAAACAAAATTTGGGTTTGGTGACCTTAAGGCAGCTATAACCAATGATTTCATATTAACAATATACAGTATCATATAACTAGCTGTATGTGGGAAGGGTCACTCATAGTGACAAACCCACAGAGAATTATCCTTTGACTCTGGAAGTTCTCCTCAGGTGTATTAAGAGTTTTAGTGTCTTGCAGCTCATTGTTTTGGTTTTCTGGCCCACAGATTCACTGTTTTCTTTCTTTCTCACTCCTCTCATCTGTGTTGTTTTTGGCAACAGACAGCTTTTCAGCAAAAATAATCTTTTATCAGTGAAAGAGTAAGGAGTTGGAGGAGCAAATTCCATAGAATTGATGTAAAGTAAGTAATTTAGCAGCCTAATACCCACCTTCCCTACCACCAATATAATCAAGATGTTTGTCAGCTCCTCCAGCATTCGGCACTGTGCCAAAGTGAATGCTTCCAAGCACCAGCCGTCTAGAAAGAGGCAAATCCATGTTAGTTTTACGTGTGCTGTGATTTTTTTATTTGGCAATTAACTTTGTCATTTAGTAATGAGAAAAAATAAAGATGAGGGCTTTACTATGGCCATGCAAGATAGCATGCTAGCTTACAAAAATCAATGCATTTGACTTGTTTTTCATAGGAATCATTTGAAAATTCTCTCTTAATGGGAGTTAGATGAGAGCTTGATAACTTTATGTCTGTTAAATATGAGGCTACAGCCAGCAGCAGGTTAGCTTAGATAAGCATGAAGACTGGAAACAGGGGAAACACCAAAGATTTTTTAAATATCTGCCAATGGGCACCTCTAATGTTCACTAAGAAACATGTTAGAGCTTGCACGTTTTATCTATTTGAACTTTTGCAATCCTAATGCTAAGATATGCTAACCACTGGCTGGCTGCAGATTCATATTTTTAGGAAAGTGCTATCAATATTTGCATCTGACATTTGGCAAGAAAGAGAATTAGTTTTCCCAAAATATTGAACTATTCCTTGACAGAAAGGCCATTAAAAGCAAACACAGTGTAACCTTGTAACTGGTAATACAAATCAAAATCAGAAATGCTGTACCTTTAAGGAACTCCTTGGAGATGATACACACAGTCTTCCTGCTGCCCCAGATTGCTTCTCTGATGTTTGAAAGGTGATCCTCACCTGGCAGAAAGTCTCTGGCCTCAAAACAACAGTGGAAGATGTTCTCCTCTGAAAACTGGTTATCAAGCTTATTCAGCAAAACAGCTTCCACCCACCTATAGTCACTGTTGCTGAAGCAGAGGAAGACATCGTATGGCACCTCTTCCAAAAGAGCCACCGGTTTCGGGCCCTCAAGAACCCTGCCAATAATTTTTTTGTAGATGATGAATACATGCCCTCGGAAACGGGCGTAAACAATCCCACTGAGGATGACAGCAATGACGAGGAGAGCAGTGAAGATGAAGAGAGCAAACTTAAGACCATGAACAGCCTTTTCATCATCCTCCTCACACGGTTCAGTACTCGTGGTGTAATTCAGCAGAGGAAGGTTATGCAGAGCAGCTGGAAACTCACATATAAAATCCTCAGTTGGACTAAGAAAGGTTACATTTGTCTCATTCAGCCACTTCAAGAATTTCTCCAGACTGCAATCACAGTGAAACCGATTTGCTGCCAGATCAAGGAAGATGAGAGACTGAAAAGTCATAGGATCTGGGGAGGCTAGGTAGTTGTTTGACAGGTCGAGCTTTTTCAAGCTGACTGGAAATACACCTGGCTGCAGATAGGTCAGGGAATTATGTGAGAGGTCAAGCTCTATGATTGAGCTGAGACCTCTGAAAATCCCTTGTGGGAGAGTGGTGAGTGAGTTAAAGTTTATACTGAGACTGAGAAGATTCTCAAGATGATCAAACAAGTCAAAGCATTTCCCCTGTTCCCAGATTATTTGAAGAGAACTGTCATGAAGATCAAGTACTTGCAAACTATTATTATAGTGTATTCTAATATTCTGATCCAGTGTGCACCACTTCATGTGGTTTCCACTGTAGAAAAAATTCTGGAGACGCTTGAAATTAGTCACTATGAGATGAACATCCTTTAGGTTTGTTAATCTGTTGTCACTAACATCCACATGGAGGCTGTTCATACCCATGTCAGTGATGTGATACAGTGATGTCAATTTGTTGTCATTCAAAAGGAGGTAATCTAAGTTTGGTAATGATGCAGGAGAACCCAGGATTCGCAGTGAGTTTCCTGTTAGATATAATGCTCGTAATCTGGGAAGGCCACTGAAAGCTTTGTGTCCCAATACACCAATATGGTTGTAAGACAAATCCAACACCCTAAGGTCTGTTAGATTGGTGAATGTGTGAGAAGCTATTTCTCCTAGCAGGTTGGACGATAGGTTGAGCAACCGTAAATGTCCCTGAAGACCACTGAAGGCATTTCTTTCAATTTGATTGATTTTGTTTCCAGAAATGTCAATAATTATTGCAGCCTTTAGGGAACTAAAAACAGCCCTCTGTAAAGCAAATATATAGCTGTTAGACAGATCAAAATGTTTAATTTTACTGTTCATGAGGCCTTCAAATGTGGTTTCATCTGGATCAGGTAATCTGTCATATGAAAAGCCTTTACCCAAGTGTCCAGAGAATATAAGATGATCGATCTGAGTCCCCTGTATTGCGTTGAAAAAATTTCTTGTTGTGATGATGTTGAAGCCATAGCTGGATAGGTCAAGGATATTAAAGGCCATCCCTCTGAAAGGGTTTCCGCACGTTTCCCAGTCAAAATTTCCTTCATACATTCTACCAAAGAGGTTGGAGGTCAAGTTCATATATGTGAAGTATTTCCCTCTGAAACCAACAAGATCTTCTTCACATAAACCTCTAATCTGATTCAGTTTGAGGTTTAACTTTGTGAACCTTGTGAGTTTTGAAAAGAACAGTCCAGGTCGGAGTCTCGCTAGTTCATTATAAGAGAGATCAAGCAACTCTAAGGAGAAAAGATGCTGCAGATAGCTTTCCGATAGTATGGAGTCATTCAAACTGCACTTATCCAAAAAGAAATGTTGTAAATTGAACAGTCCTGCAAATGCCCTTGGCTCCAGCTGAAGACCAATATTGTAACCTAGAACCAACCGTGTCAGTTTTCTCTGCCTGAGGAAAGCATTGTTCCTAATGATAAGCTGTACATTCTGCATTCCAAGATCCAATTGTTGCAGCTGGTCATAGTCTCTGAGTGAGGTGCTGTTGATCTCACTGATGTAGTTCCTCTCCAGGTAGAGGTGGGTGATGTTACAAGGCAGAGCAGGGACCCAGTAGTGGTGCTGTGAGGCGCAAGCAGCTACAAGGCCATATAAAGTGCATGAAGGGTAGCATGTTGTGACCTGCAGGTTGGAGAATTATATTATTTCTGTAAACTGAAAAATAACTGAACTCCACAGTTAAAGGATTTGAGATATACACCTGCTCACTTTCTTGCTGTGAGTTAGATGGAAGGTAGATGCTGCTCTAATGTCTGTACAGCAAATATGCTAGACGCAGTAGCCAGTTAGCTTAGCTTTGAAATTACCAGCCCCTCCTAATGCATCCCTGTGGTTTAAAGACCTGATGATGTCTCTTAATCTTGAGAAAATAAAGTATGTACTGAAAGGCTCCACTTACAAGATATATTCCACTTGGGGTCATATGATTCAGTACGTTAATAGAATATGTCTTCCTGACTGTATGTGAGGGGATTTATTTATTTTTGTATCTCTCTATGTAGATGTATCATTATCATTTTATTAATTTTTTGTTTTTCTTCATGCTATGCTAAGCTAACTGCTTCCTCATGGTAGCATCATCATTACCATACAGATACAGATGTACCAGATGTACAAGAGTGGTATTGATCTTCTCATCTGATTCTTGGCAAGAAAGTGAATAAACTGATTTTGAATAAATATATTTACCAAAATATTGAACAGTTTCTTTCATTCTTAAATCTCAGATTAGTTTTATACATTTTTAAATCTTCAGTTTCTGGTCACTGCCCTCTAACTGCCCAGTTTGTGAAAACAAAGTATAAGTGGTCAGCTTTGAGCTTGATGTTATACACACCTGTATGTGTAAACCAGTAAAAACCAACTGAAGAGCCAGCGTCCACATGCTGCCCTCGCCCTGACCACATGTCCACAGAGAAAGTCAGAAATCAGCAAAGCAAGAACAGTGGAGACAAAAAAGGGGAAACAGTCAGATTGTTTGCTTTTGCAGGTTCATAGTTCACTGGTGCAGCTTCAGTGTCACATTGCCCAGTACACAGCCATTCACCCCTGAAATGAGCTTTGATAATAAAGCTCCACTCCAATAGTTATATTGGATATTTGCCTTGAGCTAATAACCCTTGAGAAATGCTGGCAAGTTGCACTGTGGGAAATGTAGGATTTTTGGAGCATAACTCACAGGGGGGTTAAAGTATGGACATCTTGCTGTATCAGTTTTGACCATTCTTTTTACATTTAACTTAACGGAAGTGCAATACAAAATCTCTGCAATGCTCCTTTAATAATAACATTTAAACAACAGACTTAATGTTATGTAAATGTATGTATGCATGTTAATGTAAACAACAACAACAAAGTCAGGCATCATACCAAAATAAAGGTACCATAAATCCAGATCCAGTTTTTGTAGGTCAGATTAGTTCCAACCAATACAAACAAACAGGTTCGCCTGGAAAGTCTACTAAACTAAAAGCTCTGAAATACCGAAGTGTTTTAACTATGACATCAGGCTATATTTTCTTAATGAATATGGCAGCTATATTTTATCCCTGTTGTGTGTGTTATGTAAATATTATTAGAATAAACTGTGCGCGACATGTGTTCCCATCCAGGTTTATTACCTTTATCTTAAACTGCAAAGCCTATAATCATGTTGCCTACAGTATGATTGTATGTTCGAGTAATCTTTGCGGTTTATTAGTGTAAGGGCAGGGAGAGTAACAGGGTTTATTGTCCAGTGTCGGCTGTTTCTGACAGCATTTGTCTTGATTTGTCGAGTCGGAAATAACAGACATGTCAGCAAGTCTAAATCTTTTTAACGGCTTTCACTGAAGTGTGTATAAAGCGAGTCAGTCACGGTGTCCTTACAATTACACTTAGTAGTGTATATGGATAATGACTGGACAAATCTTACCTGTGTTGTTGGTCTTGTGCAAACAGTGGAAAACCTTCAGTGTTTCTCCTGTGAGAAGAGGCGGTAACACGCTTCTTCTCCTCTTCCTCCTCCTCCTCGTCCCTGCAGACCCGCTCCACCACACTCACACACTGTAACTGACGAACAGCGATTGATCGATATGTGCTTTAAGACCTCCGAACATTCGTGACATGGCTCTTCAGTCGGTCTTACAAAACGGGGGGAATGACACAGTTTCCCATTTGAGAAAACACCTCCTTCCTCTTTCGCTGACAACAGTCCTCGTTTATCCTCCACTTCTTGCAGTGGGTGGACGTGTTTTGGGTTGGTTGTGGTTGTAAACCTGAGCGACATCTACTAACTTGTAACCATTTTACCAACTCACTGCTGTAACTATTACAACCAGCTGCTGCTGCTACTTCTACTACCACTGCTACTGTATCACTGCTAAACACAACTAATAGTTGTTACTGCTATTCTACCCTGCTACTACTGCTGCTAATTGTACTGTCATACAGCATGGTAGGACAGCTGTAGTAATAGTAGAGATGGAAATATTAATTTTACAATTACTGTTACTTCTGCTACTGTTACTGCTGCTGCTCTTAGCACTACTGCTGTTTCTACTTGCTACTACTACTAAAAGATTTCTACTACTAATGGAGACTGGGGTTGGTTAAAACATCTGGTCCTTTTAAGATCACAGAAACAAAAGCACAGTAACATTGAAATGTTTTCTTTCTTGACCTGAACTTGTCTACTATGAAAGACACTAGCTTCTTCAGTGAGGGGAGCATTTCAGTTTTTTAATAGCAAAAATATATTTAATATATTTGTAGTCTGTAGACTAAATGTATCAGTCTGTAAGCATGTGTTAGATAGAGATATTGGAAACTTCTTGTAAATAAATGTACAAATTAGCCACATTTTGATATAACATCTGAAAGTCTGGGTCAATGAAAATCTGGGTCAGATGAGGAGAGTGTGCCACTCTGATTTTGTGGTTGGTTGGTGTGTGCTTTTAGTACAAAATGTATTGTAGGTGTATCTTGAGATACGTAAAACAATTCTGAAAGATTAAAACAATGTTTATATTGTTAGTTGATTATTATTATTTTGAATGGTCTGTTGCAGAAGTAACTAAACATTCCTACTGATTAATTTAACATGTTTACTTCATTTTTGTAACTGTAAAATATAATATTATGCCAAGATATGATAGGGCTGGTTGGCACAAATGCACATGATTTTAATCACAAATCACCTCATTTTGGAAAATATTATATTTATTTACAATTGATAGAGGACAAAACTCTGACACAATAGTAGTAGTAGCTACTACCACTATACTACTGTATAACAACTATTGTACTATACTAATACCATACTATAATTATAATGTCTCAGTTTGTTGTTTTTTGGCTAATGTGTTCTAGAGGTGATAGAAATGTGTGTGAACTTGAAGACAGCAGTTTCATGGTGTTAATCATAGTAAAGTACAAGTGCCTGAAAATTATACTTAAGTACTGTACTTGAATAAATGTGGTGCATTTCATCACTGAGTAGAACACTAGCAACAGCAGAAGTACAAACAAGCACAACAACTCATACTGCTACCACTGCTACTAGCACTGCTGCTGCTGGTGATACAACTACATCTACTACTGGTGTTAAGAGTACTGCAACCAGTGGTTATCCCCACTTTGACCAACTGCCAAGGGAAAATGCCTGTTGTGTATTGATGCAGCAATATTAACAATCCTTAATTTCCCATGTTTCTAGGTGTAAATGATTGATAGGAACAAAAATCTTTGGAATCGGTGCAGTACTCAGCAGGAACAGTATATCCAGCCACTACGAACAGCTGCTTCAATGTAATCCAATGGGAAATTGTCCATGTATCAAAGTACATTGTTATTATTAGTATCTGACAACATCATAGATAAGATTCCTACAGAGAGACCTATTTATTAAACAGAAGGTCATTTTTGTTTAACCAGAAACATCGCTACCAGACTCCATTGACAAATACAGTTATTTTACTTTGCAGAACACCAGACCTGCTGGAATACCACTGCCCTGATCAGGCGGCTGGGGCTCAGGAGGTAGAGCAGTTGCCCACCAATCAGAAGGTCTGTGGTTCGATTCCTGGCTCCTCCAGTCCGCGTGCTGAAGTATCCTTGGGCAAGATACTGAACCCCAATTTGCCTCTGATGTGTCATTGGTGTGTGTATGTGCTAGAAAGCACTTATGCTGTATGAATGTGATCCGTAGTGTGAAGCGCTTTGAGTGGTCGAAAAGCGCTATATAAGTACAGTCTATTTACCATTTGATCAGTTAATTGTGTTATTGTGTGACTTTCAATGGTGGAAAAAGAATTAAGATCCTTTACATTAAGTAAAAGTACCACACAATAACACAAACTAACTAATCATTTCAGACAGCAGTATTCCAGCAACACCTGCGTTCTGCGAGGTAAAACAGCTGTTTTTGTCAGTGGAGTCCGGATACACTGTTCTTGCACAATACTGCATTGATTCCAAAGATTTTTGTCTCTATCAATCATTTACACCCAAAAATGGGGGGAAATAAGGCCCAGGTTAAAAAAAAAAATACCAGTGTTTTTTTTGTTTTTTTTTACTCTTTTCCTTATATTTGGGCAAGTTTTACTGTGACATTTCTATAGTCTCCCGAAATACTTAAGATATGGGGACTCAAGAATGGAATATAGGGATCTAGGGAAGATTATATTAACGGATTACTGCTTATTATTAATTCCTTACTTTTGTGTAGTGTGACGTTTCAGAAGTTTCTGCTCAATATATCGACATTTATCCCTGTCCTGTTGTGATCTTGGCTTATGTGTGTTTGATCTGCAGAGTGTGGGGAGGATTCATGTGGGATTCTGTGCATGTTACGATATTCCCCTTACATGAGGCAAATTTTGCTGCTGGGTCTTGGACGGCCTGTGATTCACCTTTTCCCCCACATGGTGGCGCAGCCAGCCTGTTGTCTGAGGTAAGAATCAAAAGGAAAAAAACAGACTTCTCTTTCATTCACTTTTTTTATAATTTAATACTGTTTCATCACAAACTTTAAAAAAACAAAGTTCTTTGTCATTCTTACTTTACATTGAATCTGTTGTATGTCAGTTGAACTGTCTACTGCAGTGAATATCCTTCGTTAAAGAAAACTTAAGCTGTTTGCGTAATATTTCTGTTGCTCTGTGAGTTTATAGTGACCTTATCTCCTCTAGCATCACCCCAGTTCTGTTTTGTTGTGAAATCTGCATCCTTCATAACAAGTCTAAAACTGTCTCTGCAGTTCTGTTGATCTGTACATTCACATGTCTTGCTTCAGCTGTCTCTTTGAGACTGTTCTTCTTTTTCCTTCAAGAAGTGTCACTCGTCACACGGTGTAAACTGTGACCCTCATCCTCATGAGCTTTGAGCGCACCGGCGCTCTCCATCTTCCCTCCGCGGTTGAGAAAGTGATGCGCCAAAAAAACTATCAGCACAATAAAAAAGACAGTGCACACTATGATCCCAACAAGACCCCCCACTGTCACCCCCGAGGGCTGCCTTGTTGGATCAGGAGGTGGTATAGACGGTGTTGTGGGGATGTCTGGAGTGGTGGCCGCTGTCTTGCCTCCCATCCCTCCATCTGTGACCGTACCTTTATCGTCTTTTACGCACCTGTATTCGCCGACTAACGTAAATCCCGGATTGCACGAGCACACGTAGCTGCCGAATGTGTTTACACAGCCCTGATCACAATAAAAGAACGAGCACTCGTCAATGTCTATGCAAAATGCCCCCTCGTCTCTTTCCTCCTTTACGTAACCATCAGGGCAATAGCACTGGAACACATCATTTGGGTCACACTGCGCATCGCATTCTTCCTCCCCGCAGTGAAGTTTACATTTATTCGGGGACTTTGGGTCCACTATATGTCCATCATAGCACGAGCACTTGTAGCTACCCGGAGTGTTGTCGCACATGTGCTCGCACGGTGCGGACGCGCACTCGTCCTGGTCGACGCACAGGCTGCCGCTCAGCGAGTAACCCTCCTTGCAGACGCACTGAAATCCTCCGACGGTGTTGATGCACCTGAAGTTTTCCCCGGGACACTGCCGTTGGTCCGTGCAGTCGTTGAAATCCACGCACGACCTGCCGTCCGCGGCCAGTTTAAAGCCGTGGTCGCATATGCACACGTGGGAGTCTCCGTCCTTGTAGCAAGCGTGCTCGCATCCCAGGGCGGCGCACGGGTCGTCTGGTACCACATCGCAGGTGACATTGTTCGCAGGGTTGACGCTTTGTCCCGCAGGGCAGTAACAAGAGGGGGCCTCCTTTGGGTTCTCCACGCATTTGTGCTCGCACCCGCCTTCGAGTATCTCGCAGTTCCAGGGCGCCTGCAGCCACTGCTCGGAGAAGCAGAGGTATTTACTCTCCGATGGCATCCGGGTGGCGATGCTCCCGGGGGGCAGAGACAGCATATCCTCGCCTCCGAACCCCATCGGCGTCATGTAGGAGACAGTCTCGCCCTCTGTAACCGCCAGACTTTTGCACGGCTCACTGAAGCTGAACTCACAGAGAAACCCGGCCGCCTGCTCGCCACATGGTTCTTGGGTCCATTTAAAGTCGCTCTCTTTGGAAACTGAGACGCAGCGATGAGATGAGCAGCTGCTGTCAAAACCTGGCGCCCAATTGAAGAAGTCACTTTCGTTATCTTTGGTCACCCACTGGAAGCCTTTCAGCCCCGCAGCAGCGTCTGGGCAGCCGGTCAGGAGATGTAAACCGATCCAGAACTGTCCCGTAAAGTTTCCCAACAAGATGTAAAGGACATCATGTGATACAGATGAGCGCACTGTCATTAGGTGACCACCCTGACCTCTGCATTGATCCCGCGCTGTTGTGAAATCGATTGGGTCTTGGACAACAGTAAAACACTGGTTCACAATGCAGTATCCGCTATCCGGCACTGTCTCGACGGTTCCCCCCGACAGGAAAACCAACACCACAACAACAAACAGTCCCGTTAGATCCTTCATGTTTGAACCTCGGTTGTGGTTTTAAGTTCTCGCGAGTTCCAGCGGTCTATAGGCTTGTTTGTTTGAGAAACGGTTTAGCTCGCACTTATAAACCCCCAACTCCATGCTAGTGCGCCGGCAGAGGAAGGAAGTCGCCGTTTTAATCAGCCCGCTGGGTCAGCTCACTGTCAAACTTTCTCTTCGGTGCGGCGGACCACATCCCCAAATTACGCACGACTTTTACGCTCGTACGCACGCACGCACGCAAGGGGGGCATCTACCCACCGCCCCACTTTTGCAGTAGCCCCTCCCAACTCCTCACTGCACAAAGTCAGTGTAAGCACTCGGCAAGTCGCTCAGTCTTCTGATCCAGTTTTCCTTGAAATGAGGTTTAAGGTTTAAGCCATTTTTCTGAGCTATATCTCAAAACAAGGCAGGATAATGAGGAATTTAACATCTCAGCACAGTATGACATAAGTATTTGCAAAAGTGAGTATTTCCTATTAGCCCACACTGACTCCACTCCCTTATGGCGTTGCATATGGCCTGCAGCCAGCTGTAATGTGCAGTACATGGTATAAGGAAAAAGAAGGAAATGGAGACAATGCAAAGGAGGGTGCAGAAAGGGGATAAGGGTCTTAAGTTTAGATTTCCTTATTTCTATTTCTCCTCTGTTCCAGGTTTCTTCCTCACATATCCTGTTTAATAGTTATTCTAATGTGCTGCAGGACTGTGTGGTTACTACACTTCAAATCTAAGCCTCTATAACATTGATTATGATGCTTATTCCAGTGCTGCACTCATTACACATTGCTGTGAATAGAAACAGGTCAATGCATACAGTGGTATACAGCAGTATAAATGTAAATATAAATTGAGCTTTTTGTGGCTATTGCAGAAACAAAGAAAAAAAGAAACAAACCAGGACCAAACCAAATAAATAAAGAATAACCCCCAAACTCTGGTGATGGAGAACAATTAGAATTCACCCTTAGCTCCAATGTTAATCTTTTAATTTACATAATCATTCAATAGTGACATATTCAGCAACAAACAATAAAAATCTAAAAGCTGGCAAGAAGCCTGTTTTACAGATATACAGTGGGTGGGTATATCAGCAGGAGGTGCACATGTGTTTTCATAACAGACTATTATATAAGTAGATGTTAGCAGCACAGTTTTACATTCATGTTTAGCTTATCTCTAAAGACCAGTCTGTTATACAGTAAAGTTAGTAACATTTAACCTCATGGTAACGCGAGTGTTAGAAATATACAGCCAGTGCAGCGCCTCAGCGCTATCAGTAAGATAACATGACATTCATTGTTCTGATACATAAAGACTAAACTGTAACTATCAATATTAAAATCATCAGTGTTGCATTTACTATCTGTCATGCACTGTTGACATTGCACTAGTGAGTTTTCAGGCTGTAAAATTGATTATTCTTTACAAATCATGCCTTGAAGAGTAAACAAGAGTTTACAGATTTCTATTTATTCTGTTTCTCATTATCAAATATCAGTCTGTCAATATCCTGTGAATTTAGATGATTGTAAAGAAAATCTGCAGTTTGTTTTAATGCCGTCATGTCAATTATTTTAAAGGAGAGAGTGTCAAAAAGCCCTGAGCTGCTGCAGTTGGCTGCTGTTTTCATAAAAGCCTTAACACAAGCTTCACAAACAGTCCCTATGGCAACAACAACATCCCAAAAACAAATAGAGGTCCACTTCAAAATGAAATACACTGCGCATCCATATCATAAATGTCCAGATCTAAGAAAGACAGGAATTTTCTATGAGCAAACATCAGTCACAGCGAGTCACCGCCCTCATGTAAGCCACAAAACAACTGCAAATAATATGATCCTGACTTTATCAATACTGAGATTAAAGTGTCACAAATTATGCCAGCCAATATATGGAATATAATATTATGGTATGCAAAAAGAAAATGTCAAGCAAAGACAGGAAGGTTTTGTTTTCCTATTGATGTTCAAGAACTAAACTACAGTGTGTGTCTACAGTTTAATTAGACAGTAACAAAATGAAATATAAAACTGGTTCTTTGACAAGTTAATCATGTCACTTGTCTGACAGTAACAAAAAATATGGTTTCTTGAACTTCTGATTTAAAAAAATGACCATACTAACTTTTCAGTACCATTACTATTAGTGTTTCCAGTCTAACAACATCTGATTTGCCATCATTCCAAAAATTAGCCTAATTGGGAAGGAAATCCAGAATTTTCCATCTTAGCAATAAAAGGTAAAAAATCTGTTACACATGGGGAAGTATTAAGCTGTTTTTTCTAAGTCTTCATTTGTCTTTGTTTAACCCAGCTTTAAGAGATAAATAGTTTCCGATTAACAGTGCCTACAGGATAACTCTGTGATAAAAGTTTCATCTATCTGATGAGTCTGAGGAAAGGAAACAGTGCATGAGACATGGGGATGGTCAAAGGTCTTTGGTGGTGCAGTTACTGTCTCTGAAAGTCGTTCTTGAACTGTTTGTCGAAGGATAACCTCTTGTACGTCTCTGTGGTCACCTGCTGCAGATAGAAAATATCAATGTCTGGATGTTTGAAGGAGGGAAGCTCAAATCTGCCGCAACGCTTCATCATGATTTGGACCAAAAGATACAGCGAGGCAGCACACAGCACAATGAACACACTGATTCCCAGGACACTGCCGGTCTTGATGTAAGAGGGTACTGCGGCCGGGAGAGCTGTGGATGCTGCGGGGTATGATGGAGAAGTTGTGCCTGATCCTTCCTCCCAGTCCATGGTCGCTACACGTACACACCTGTTCTGGTGCAGTTCAAACCCCTCGTGACAGATACATCTGTAACTACCGAATAGATTTTCACACATGTGGTCACACTGTGGCCCCATCTCACATTCATTAATGTCAGTGCAGAGGGCTGTATCGTTCCCGTTGTGTCTAATATAACCGTCAGGGCAGTAGCACTTCTGCAAGTCAATCCTTTCAACATCTGGATCGTAGACGCAGTCAGCTGGACAGTCTCTCTCGGCGCAGTGTACGTTACACTTGGTGGGATCTGCAGCTGACACACTGAACCCCTCCCGGCACTCGCACCGGTAAGCCCCATTGCGCTTCTTACACAACATGTGCTCACACTTCTCACAGATTGCATTGTTCACACACACTCCGTCGTCTTCCACGAAGCCGTCTTTGCACGTGCACTCAAACCCTCCCTCGGTGTTCATACACTCCCTATTCTCACCTGTGCACAAGTCCTTCCTCTCCTCGCACTCATCCACGTCCACGCAGCTCTTCCTGCCCCGCGCCAGCCTGTAGCCCTGTCTGCACGTGCACACGTGAGAGTCGCCCTCCTGCTGGCACCCTTGGGCGCAGTCGGCGCACGGGTCCTTGGCGGTGCAGGTGATGTTGTTGCGATGGAGGGTTTGTCCCGCGGGACAGACGCAGGTGCGTGGTGAAGACTTGCACTTGTGGTCACAGCCGCCGTTCAGCACTTCACACTCCCAGGGAGCTCGCGTCCAGGTCTGGGCGAAACACAAATGTTTCGAGTTCGGATATTTACCGCCAACCTTTTCCGCCACGGCTATGGTTGCTGGTGGAAACCTCTCCCAATCACTGACCTGGAAACCCCAGTACGTGATGTACCTCACCTGTGCACCTCCGCCCGCCTGCAAGCGACCACAGAGATCCGTGGTTGAATACTGGCACAGAAATCCGTCCAGTTTGCCATGGCACGGCTTCCACGACACGGAGAGTTTCCCTTCGTTCGTCACGGAGATGGAGGAGCAGTTATGGAGACGTGCCGAGACTTCTCCTGTGGTCCCGCCGGCGTTGTCGTGCAGCGCCAGCCAGTAGCTACCGCTCATCCTGTTCAGTGGAGTCGGTAACGTCTTCTGTGCTTCTTCCGAGCTGATCTTGAGTAACTGTCCTCCCACTTCTTTGCAGTTTTTCTGCGCACCTGGAAAGTCCTCGGGCTTTTGAAGAAGCACAAAACACAGATTCCCGGCGCAGTGTCCGTGCTGAGAGAGGACCACTTCCTCGAGCCCGCAGAGAAAAGCCGCACAAATCAGCAGCGCTCGTGTTGTAGGAATCATAATGTCGGTGTTAAACAGACTCACGATAAATCTATGTCTTCGAAGATCCGAAGCTGATAGACAAACTGAGAGCTGAACATAGTTCCCATTTATAAAAGCCTCCAACTGTTTTTTTTTTTCCTGGACCAGGCGAAAAAGGAAGTTCCCCCTCCTGGCCAGTTTAAACCCCGGTCTGGTTGCTCAATCCCTACGCTGTCCAAAAACCTTATCTCAAAGAGACCGGCCGTCCAAAACACACACACACACACACACACACACACACACACACAACATGAGGTATAGGAACTTTTAATAAGAGTCCCATCAATCAATTAATTTCTTTTTTGCATGTCCTAAAGACACAATTGATAGTACCTTAAAATTATTTCTGTATTTCACTCAAATCATTTGTTTTAAAATGCTCTATAATGTCATAATTCCATGTTTAATATTTAAACAGAGAAGAAGCTCCTGCTCTAGATGAATCTATAGGTGTGTTTAGAGACAGAACCCAGTTTAGCATCAATAATACTTTAAATGTTGACCCTCATATTTATTTATTTATTGTCCAGTGTCAGCTGGGATTGGCTCTACCCACCCTCACCTCAACCCTTAAGGATCATATAGATATTGGATAGGAGAGGAGAAAAGTAAATGGAGCTAGCTGAAATTGGATGGCAGCCTATACTGTGAGCAGGAAAACATTTTGGAGTGGCCAAATAATGTAAATTATTCATGTCAACGTCCCATTAAAAATGAAAAATGTTCAAATTACTACCTTGATACCGAATAATAGAAACATGATCAAGGCCAAGAAAGGCCCCCCTTCCAGGAGAGACAGTGACTCATGAATTCGGAAGGTGGACCGACTTCCTTAAAGTAATGTAATGGCCACAGAGGTAGAGATGCAATTGTCTGGCTTATGGTCAGCCTAAATCAATCACCATTCTAAATCTGTTCACAACTTCTCTCAGATTAGCAGGGGCAGGCAGAAGAGGAAGAGAGCTGCCTTCCACTTTCCCCAGGGGAGAGGAAAAATGACTGGACGTGGATGAGGAAGTAAAAACAAGAGAGTTGGACGGACTTCGTATAGGCACAGGGCGTAGAGACAAAACGTGACGAGAACTACATCACATAAACCAATAGCTGTTTAGTTTCCAGGTGGAGTTTGGGCTGAGTCGATCCAAAGGAATGTGATCACGTCTGATTGATGCCTCCCACAGTGAGACACAGAGTGAGTCAGTAGGTGATACAGGAGATAAACCGTGGCTCAGTGCAGAAGAGTAGAATCATGATTTTCAGATGTATTTATATCTAGAGACCTGAAAACTGAATTATTACTGTGATTACAGCCATTTATGATACAGTGGGCTCAATGCTATTTCAGTGCCTCCTTATTTCCCCTCATGAGAAGGGTGTGGTGGAATGGAATGGGTTGGAGGGGATGTGGTTCCTTTGTTCATGCTGTAGAAACAAAATAATCAGTCCACTGTTTTTATTTGAGTAGTGAATGTTTAATTTCAAGATTCTGACCTTTGCTAGGACATTTACCAGTGGGTGGCATGGATTCAGTCCAATGCAGTGACACACAGAGTCAGCTTGGCGACAAAGACCAGGCCCACTTGGTCTTGGTAAATATTTTTCTTTGATGTCTGTCTCTGATGCCCACGCCAATTTTACCCAGGGGAACATTTAAGACATGGCAGAAGACTGTTTTGTTTCTTATGAATTGAAGCCTGTTCTTTCCAGTCATCTATCTCTGTTGTCACAGTGAAACCAGGTGTCGTTGTCATGATACACGTCCTCAGTACGGCTTTATTTTTAATTGGATATTTGTGACAGTGCTAAGTACTTTGTTTGAACTTGTTGGAGCAATTACGCCTTGAATGACTTATGTGGACCTTACTGGTTTCCTGCTGCTTGTGAAAGATTGTATATGCCCAACTGATGGCAAAAGGTCACCTTCTTTATCCCATTGGTAAAATGCATTCAAAAGAAGTCAGAGGCCGACTGCAGTGGATTACTACAGATTATACAGGAAAGTAACATGAACTCAACTCACCCTCCCACAGGAGTATAGCACAAAAATCTGGGCCCCATACATATGCAGTCTGAGTGGGCCCCCTTTCCCGTTGAACAATCCATTGCTGTGCCTGTACGAATTACTAAATCAACAAGTGTAAGCCTGTGCATTTGTAGAGAAAGAATGGATTTAAGGATGTCTGAACAATCTAAAACCTCAAGATATTTCAACCTCTTTTCTGAATTTACTGTAATTACTGTGTAAAGCTTTCACTGTGAGTTTTATGAATATTACAACACATTATTTATATCACAGTTTTCAGAGCAGCATTATTCCCTCACCATAAGACAAAGGTGGAAGGCCATTTTACTCTGGCTCAGAGAGGAGGATTATTCTGTACTCTCTGTATTTCATGATAAAAAATAATCTCTTTGGAATCATGTTTAAATTGCAGATTTAAGGTCCAATCTGTTGCAACATAGACGCTGTGTAATAAAAATACAATCCACAGATGTATCAAACAGGTAGCCAGAGTATTAAGATAGACATATCCAATAATAACTCTGCTGCTGAATTTATTTCCATCAGTAAAACTCTACAAAACACTATAGGATTATATATTACAGACATCTTAAAATGATGATGATAATAATTTAAATGATATAACATTATACTTATAATGTACAATAAAATGCAATTTTCAGAAGAAAATCATAATAACATTATTATTAATGTGTAACCAGCATCTTGTGTATAAACTTCCTGCTAAACCTTAGCTGAACCTGATATTATGCGGAAGAACTTAAAAAAAAGTATGACTGTGTTGAAGTAACTAGGAAAACCCCATATCTTGTAATATGTACAATGTGAAAAAAATTCCTGAATAAGCTTTGTTTCAACAATTAATTTCACTTCAGTGCTGATTAATGGGCTGGGTTAAAACAATAGTGCAACTGGACTTTTGTGTGTCACTGAAGTGATAACTTTGCCCAAATTAGGATTTTCTGTCTCCAGTCGCTGACAGAGATGGCAGGGAGTGGTATGGATGACATCAGAAATGTTACATGTTTTCTACTTAAAAGTACTATTCTGTAGAGCAGTGAGGTAGGTGAAATTCTTTGAGGCAGTAAAGGTTCTGGAAATTTTATTTTCAACAGTTCTAAGAGGCAGGTTACTGGCCTGGTTTCACTGGCTTTTAAAATTGTGATATTTTAAATTCATTTTAAATTTGTTCCAAAGGACTTGTTACATTAGTGAATATTGTCCCGGGGGCAAAATAATGCATTTTGACGATTTGTGCCCTTGACCAATAACATATAGTCTTGAGAGTGCTGAACTTTGAGCGACCCTAAAGCTGTAGAGTCCAGCCTAGAGGAAGCTAATGTAGTTTATTAGCTGTGTTGCAACATCCACTTTTATTTAACCCACTCTCCGTAACTATTATTTGCTCCACAAAAGAACAATGTTTTCAGGCAGTTATTGTTAAACAGTTAAACAGGACTCGAATAAACTGAGCACACCTGAGTGATGGCAATTGGATGCTCCATCATGACAACGCACCTACTCGGTTTGTGTTTACCCGCAAGTTTTTTGACTGCTACACCACGATCATTACTCCCCACCTGTCCTACACCTTGGATCTTGTTTCGTGCCACTTCTTCCTCTTCCCCAAAATGAAATTCAAGATGAAAGGTCGCATTGTGACACAGTGGAGGAGATCCAGCACGCATGGTACTTGATACGATTACAGAGAAGCTCTTCCAGGGAGTGTTCCAGGCAAGGCACTAATGCTTGGAGTGGTGTTACTTTTTAGAGCCAAATTTAAATCAGGTGTGTTTTTTTGCTTGTTTGGTGCACTCCCTGAGCTCATAATTTCTTTGACCTTTTTATGTATGAAATGATGTATGATGATGAAGAAAATACCAGTGGAAAATAAATAAGACAGAGGAGAGAAAATAGAGAAAAGCTAAGGAGTTGTGTTACGGATTAGCACTAGCTAGCAAGTTAGTAGTTAGCTCACCAGCTACAGCAGTTTACCAACTAGCCCTGTTAGTGTGGCCCCGCGCTCTGCTGTGACCAGTCCTTAAAGCTTGGGTAGACACAATCTCTCCTTGTTGAATCATTACAAAAGGCTATTTAATTAAAAAAAACATGCACTGCTGTTAGGGACATTCAGTCACCAAACCTGAATTTTAGTTACCCAGGATACCAACTTTTAGCTGACTTCAGCAACTATGATTCAGTTTTGATGCATTCTTGCAACCAGGAAGTATTCTGTCCCCTTTCCTCTACTGGTTTTGCCATCATGGTGAAGTGTTGAAGTGGAGTTAAATCATTCAAACACCTGAATATACATTTTAGAAATCTAGATTGTATTTTTCCCCTGTTAGCAGCAGGAGTGCTATGTTTAATAATATTAGCTGGCTCCTCTTTTTCCTACTCCATTACCACTTACCCTCAGTGTAATTCTTTAATTAACTTTAACAAGAAACTACTACTACCAGGCTCACTGAGATTAATCTCAAACACTGAGAGTATTTCTGCCTCCAGAGCAGCTTTTGTACCTGATGAAATATTTCTCCTGTCTACATGTTTACACCTGGCCCCTCTATATACTAACTAACTAGTAAAAATGTTGTTTTCCCAACCTTCAAGCAACAGTAAAGTGTCATGGCAGTTACCAGTGGTATTAAGCCACAGCCACAGAAAGTGTGAGAGAGCTGTCCCCAGCCAAGGAGGAAAAGGGAGGTGTTTCTATGTCCTGGATGAGGATGAAAGGAAAGAGAGCTAAGGTTAATTCATCCATGGCCTTATACACACACACACACACACACACACACACACACACACACACACACACACACATAAACCTATAGAAAGCCTCTCATACACACAGGCGTGACACTTTCGCTTACCCCTCAGCCTGCACCTCCCACACCCTGAGGAATTGACTCAGCTCTGCTGTTATGTCATGGGTGGTACCAGTGGACACACAGACAAGGCCCCACAGATTTCCTATGCCACACATACCCTCCAGGCAGTGGTTGGTCTAAACATAAACACACACACACACACACACACACACACACACACACACACACACACACACACACATACTGTATTCTGAGACTTGTGAGAAAAATAAAAACTAATTAAAAAAAAACAGTATAAATCATTAGAAGGTCTCTTGGAAAATGAAAAGCAAAGCATTATGTGGAAATTTTTACAGTTAGTCTCCAAAGTTGTTTTCTGTATTTGGCAGCACACATCACACAGCAGCTTATGTCTCTGAACTGTGCAATGTGCAATGTTCTGGTTCTTTTCATGCCATTTTCCAGATCCATCCCCAATGTTGTGTTTTATGTAAATGATGGAGGGAAAATCTACAGTCCTGGTTCTGTGGAAAAATATATTTATCTGAAGTTAATATGGAGCCTCATTATTCTGAGATAGATGAATGAAAAGTTATTTACCAAAGGCAGATTCTTCTTAGTGCAAAAAAACCCTGTTTTTGTTTCTCACTTGTCTGGAGAAACACAAAGAGGGAGTGTCAAATTAAAAAGAAACTTTGGGAGATGCTACTTGATTTGTTTAACTTTGATGAAGCTTCATATTAGCAACAGACAAAGTTTACTGTATTTTGGGGATGATTGTCTCCCACTGTGTACAGCAGCAGTGGCTCATGAGATAGAGCGGTTCCCCACCAATCGGAAGGTCAGTGGTTTGATCCCCTGCTCCTCCAGTCCGCATACTGAAGTATCCTTGGGCAAGATAGTGAATCCTAATTTGCCCTTAATGTGTGTCATTGGTGTGTGAATGTATATGAATGTGTTAGAAAGCACTTTGTATGTATAGAACAAGTGCTGTATGAATGTATGTGTTCATGGTTACAACACAAAAGCAATCTTCAGATGCCTGAAGCTCTTGGCCATCACCACTACACTTTAAAGGATATTATTTAAAGGTTTATTACAACTTATTTTTGTATTTTTGTACTTTTATGCGCCAATATTCAGATGTAAAACTGAATATGATTGTATCTGTGTTATAAGAAATAATCCTCATAGCACAGGTAAACGATGTGTGTACTACTGTAGTATGGTAGGTAGCTATGTTGCTACATTCAGATCTCAGCTATTGGTGTGTAATATGCTATTATCAACCAACAGGAATGAAACTACAAAAAAGAGCAATTATAATAAACCCAAACTCCTTTAACATCACTGTTGACCTCACAGGAAATCATTTCATTAAAATTGAGGAAGACTGATTTCACCAGTAGGCTTGCTGTCACAATCAGTGGTTTATGATTAGTACTGTTGTGACACAACTCATTTATGCTCCTGTTGAAAAAATGCTGATATTTTCAGATATGTCAAATACTGTATATAAAAATCGCTCAAGTAAGTCTTGAGCTCATAAAAATGTTCCTCCTGCTAGGTAACTGACACCTGATCTAATCTTAATGACAGCTACAACTTGGTGGAGAGACATGATGTTAACAAAATCATTCTGTATGTTTCTGTAATTACTTTGGCCATCATTCAAAGAAGTTCATGGTTGGTTCATGGAAGGTCATGGTTTTGAAATTTTGGCAGGGTCTAGCTTTCTTTCGTGGACCGACAGATAAATATTCAGAGTGTAAAACATGTCCTGCGCTGAGGCACACGGGGGGAAAGGTAGCTCCACTGCCTCAATAGCAGGAAATGCCCCCTCAGGACTACTGGAAAATATCACAAGCTTCCAGGTTAAAAAAAAATAAATGATATCTCACAACTTTGTTTTTATCCAGACTGACTTGGAACTTCAAGGCAACAAAAGACAAAGACGAGAAAATAAAGAAAAACTCAGACTGTATTTACATTTGCCAGGAAAAAAATTGTATCATACTAGCAATCAAAATGAGAATTATTAGTGTGATGACACATAATTAAAATGGTGAAACTAAATATATTGATGTATCTGGATTAAATTATTGGTTCTCATATGACTGACACTCATAGACTTTCTTGGCTTTGAACAGAGGCTCTACCACAGGTTATGAAAGACATTTCGAGCTGAACACAGGAAATTATTGCATGAAAATATCTGGCTCGGATTTTCCTGTATAAATCAAGCAGAAGGTTTTGTAATCGACTTTAAAGGGCTTGTAATAAATGATATCATAGGGACCCAAAAATATATTAGTTGATGTGAGTGCAAGTAAAACATTACAGTTGCTGTATGATTTTGACGACCTTCCATGACTCCCATGTTTCCTTCACTTCAAGTTACCTAAACTTGAAGCTGTATTACTTGATTATTTGATGGCAGTACAGCAAACTGTAAACACAGTGATATGTTAACATCTCATGAAGTGCCTAAACCTAACCAGACCCCATCTAACCATAGCACTGCCACAATGTCAGAGGGTTAGTTATTTATTTTCAACAGCATTTTTCAACAGTTGATCTGTGGTATATTTCCTGCCACCATAGGAGCTGTGATCCATGCAGTGCTCTTGTGGATCATATCAGAGGGTTCGGACAAGCAACATTAATGAGAGCAGACCTTAGTAAAGACATTCTTGTTAATTAATGTATGCCAGTTAAGCAAGTTGTTGTCTCAGTCCAGCAGAGCTTCATGTGCTCTTTAAAGGTACTATATGTAAATTCTTGCCATTGCCACAAAGCCAATGTTAGCATTAACAGCTGCTTTTTTTTACAAAGAGCTTCAGCCATTGTTACACTGACAAGACAAGGGCAGACTGGGTGCTACAGTTACTTACTATTGCAAAGTGATATTATGAGACAGGATGGGCTGGGGCTAGCTGATTAGCATGGTGAACTTCATTGGATGAGGTGATGGAAGAGGTGATAGAGACAGAAGCAGAACATAACCTTAGACTGGCATTGCTTTTCATCACTGGAGACAGCTGTTGGTAAGTAAAGGAATGAAGTTTGATGCTGACCTCACAGCATTTTCTCTAGTGGGTTAACCCTCCTGTTGCCCTTCGTATTCCTTATACTTTTTTCTTCTTACTATTATTCAAAAACAAAAGATAACCGCTTCAGAATCACGAATGTCATGCACAACAACAAATCCTACTACACACACACACACACACACACACAAAGGCACATTGTCGACTACCGGGTCACTTTGACCCAGAAGACAACACGAGGGGGGTTAAGTAAACAGCTCCTAATACTAATGTTGGCTATGTAGCAATAGCATATAGCCCCTTTACAGTTGTGTTTTCTACCATAGTGACTTCAGGTTTTTTCTTCTGATGTTCATATGTAGTGTATGTAAATTTAGATTAATCAGAACATACAGTTCATCGTTGTTCATCACTGTGCTCATATGCCTTATGTGTGGTGAAGCTTTTATGCCTATATAAATGACTCAATAGTTGTTCTTACTCAAGAAATCTTAAGTATTTGTTTGGTGGTGATTCTAATAACATTTAGTTTTTTTTGATGTGTAATTCAATATTTGTTCTTTAGGAAAATTAAATAAATGATTGACACTGAGGGGTTATTGAGGGGCTATCAGACAGCAGAGTTTGATGATAATTCTTCACATATTTTGCAGATGGAGGGGGGTGATGGTGGATGGCTGACAGCTAAGAGCATCGCCTGCTGTTCTCTGCTGCATGGAATCTTGTAGCTGCTCTCTTCATGCCACAGTTAATTGCTGGAATCTGCTGAACTGAGGGGACCTCATCTCTCATAAAGCCTGATTATTCTCAGTCTGTCTGTTTTTGAGAGAAGCACAGGACCAGCCAAATGGAGGAATGTGTTCTTCCAGAGACACCAAAGCCCAGTCCCATCATCGCCTCCTTCCAACAGGAAATCACAGTGAGGCATTGCACCTCTGTCTGCTATCATTTATGGCTTGGAAAACAGTGGAGGGGTGTGCTCAGACAGTTAGATTTATTGGCACCTCACTGCTTACTGTATTTCTTTCTATTGTGTTTCGTGTCAGAAAGCAGCAGAGAAACCTTAAATTCTGACTGTCACGATAAAGCTATCTGAGCTCACACTGTTTTCCCCTCTTTAAGCTTGCAGTTTTAATTAGCTCTCCTTGTAAGCATTTTTTGTAGGAGACAATTCCCACAAAGAGTGATGGTCTTATTTTTTGTGACATTTCTACCACAGCTATTCTTTTTTCCCAGTTTTAGTTCAGTTTTATAGTGTCTGTGTAACTTTTGAAAGATGAAAAAGCATACGTATCCTTATGCTCCTAAAAATAGAAAAATTACATTATAAGAAACATTGCTCATTTTAAGACACTGAGGAATTTTTCTGCTACAGCCTTACTTGGTCTGGTATAATCGTTAGCTTACAGTGTACTATCTACCCATCCATTATCTATACTGCTTATACTTAGAGGGTCACAGGGGGCTGGTGCCAATACCAGCTGACACTGGGGGGGACACCCTGGAAAGGTCACCAGTCTATCAGACAAACAATATAAACCAACCACTCACAAGCATTTAAAATGTTTTTTATGCAGATAAGTACTGATACTGTATTGTCTTTGCAAAGTACCTCTTAAAAAAACAGGACAGTAGTAACTCTTCATTGCC
The DNA here is from genome assembly GCF_001640805.2 of Lates calcarifer. Classification (NCBI taxonomy): domain Eukaryota; kingdom Metazoa; phylum Chordata; class Actinopteri; family Centropomidae; genus Lates; species Lates calcarifer. The sequence continues at coordinate 19,258,295 of NC_066839.1, forward strand.
CAAACTGCAGATTTTGACAGATTGATGGCGAGGAAAATCTACCTCATTGTGTTTGCAATGCCACAAACTCTGTATCCCCTGTGTCTCTTTACAGAGCCCAGTTACACCAGTGTTTCCCCTCAGCTTTCCTCCTCCCTGTTCCCAGTCCTACCCGGAACGCTGCTGCCCACTGACAGATTGGATACATGGAGGGATAGACAGGAACAACCCTATTCTTCTCTCCCTCCTTCTGTAGTAAATAAGACTAGCCCCTTAGGAGGCCATCCTGGCATGCTGAAAGAAATATTCTGAACTTCCTGTGACCCAGAAGGAAGAACAAACACCCAGGACCCTTGTAATGCAGGTGTAAGTACCCGTCTCTAAAACCAAGTCTTCACCTTAAACAGCCCTTCAAAAGTAGTCGGGACTGATCCAAATGTCCTAACCTTCCCAAAATGTCCTCCCAGGTCCAAGGTCTGAAACTCAAAGGGTCCTCACAAGGATAGAGGTACAAGCATCACACATACACACACACACACACACACACACACACACACACACACACACACACACATTTTTCATCTCATATAAGTCTGGCAATTTCCACTTTCCATGTTCTACATGCACTAGTGCATACACACATTCAGTGTCTGGCTCTTTATGCGCCCATTTTTCTACATGCAGGACCACAACAGTCAACACAGACCCTGATAACACTCGACCTGGAGGTTGTTTTCATGCCACTTGCTGTTAACACAAGTCAGCTAAATGAGGTTTAAACAAATCTGCTGTTTAACCAAATTATTCAAACCATTTATTTGGAAGGAAAGACAAAAGTGAAAAACAAATGGACTCTTCCTGTACAGCACAGCTGTATGTGTAACCCATAACCTTTTCGTGTTCAGTCCCATGCTTCGATATGTGAATATATACATGCAGGGACATATGAAATCCTGAGCACAGGGGTCATTCTGCAGGAAGGAACTTCACTGAGAATCCCCAGCTATCCTATTATGGTACAACAGATGCTACTGGAAGCCGGGTATTTGACTTTACATGTGTCAGCTGCTAGTCCTCTGGATTTGTGTGTGTGTGTTTGTGTAGTGGAGATGGTGGGATTGAGGGTTTTGAGTTAATCTACTAAGGACTTCATGAATTTTCCATGACTGCAAAGCATCTTAAGTTGATGTTCATGCAACGACTCATGTCCTCTCACAAGACAACTATTCCCACACATCCTGTGCTCTTGACTCCATGGCTTTGTTGTACTGTACATATAGGGATGGTAAGGGAGGGCAACTAAATTTATGTTTCATGGGAAATGACCCATCTGCATGGATTAGTCTTACTACAAGCCCCTGAAAATCAAAGCTGGAGAACAAGAACCTGTGGGGAAGTCAGCTTGGAGGTTTTTTTTTAATTCATCCATGTGCTCTTTGTGGAATCGAAAAGGGCTGCGATTCCCGTCAGACTTCACTTAAACACAATGTATTTGTGAGTCAGACCTGGTTTTCCCACACAGCAAAGCCTCCCCATAAACCCAAAACCCTTCTCCCCAATGCTCTGACCTATATGTGGTTAGAGAGCACGCTGAGAGGGCTGCACTTCTTTCCCTGTCTGCTTTTGTTTTGTTTTTTGTTCATGGCATGAGTTTCGAACAAGTACGAGCAGTAAGAGAGCAACCTGCAGAGACAGTCTCTTCCAGCTGGACAGATCTGAGGTGTTAATCTGTTACTGGTGTTAAACTCTTATAATGGCTGTGAAACACAGTGAAGGCTAAGATTTAGAAAAAAGTGTTTATATTCTTCATGACCATCCATCCATAGCAAATCTGACACTGAGCTTGCAAACATATTACTTTTGTTTTAGCAGTCATATACTGGTGGGTGTAATCATTACAGATGGTTTTCTTTTTTCATTTAAGTCAGATAAGAAATTTTTATTCAAAACAATCAACTCTCCAAAATGGAGTGAATTTTAAGGAACACCAAGGATGGAATGTGATGTACAGGAAGTATTTGTACAGACTACATTGGCCACATTCCAGTCAGGTACAAAAGATACATAAATCTTTAAACAAATCTCTTGAGTACTCCTCTATCCCATCTCTGAATGCATAACTATCTCTCTAAGTTAGAAATGCAGTCATCATATGATTGCAGCACATACAGTTAAGAGATAATACAAAAGGCCAGGGAACTTTCAGGTTAATTAGCCAGAAAACACGACCCTGAACTCCTCATATCATACCATGTTCCTTTTCTTAGTGGAAGTTAGAGAGGAAAAAACAAACTGGCAAACATTTCCTGAAGTAAGAGAGTGTGCATGATTCATCTGCCACTGAAAATGATTAACACTACAATCATATAAAAACTCATTGTTCATGATATATATCATTGTACTGTCTCTGAAATGTATGTTAAGTTTAGGCTCTAATGAATCATGTAACTGATGTCAGTTACGTAAGAAACTGAAGTGTACATATTATCATAATGAGCTTATGCTGAGCTGATCAGTGTGTTAGACGTACCATGTTGGAATCTGGAATCATAGTATTTACATATAGCATGTATACATACTGTATCAGCTTGGCAGCTTAAATGCAGTATGTGGAGAAACTCACCAAAAGGGTTTTACAATTATATTTTTGGGAGACAAATTAAAGATATGTATATATTGGTATATGAATGGTGTAATCAGCATAAATGACTTTTGAATTACAAGTACTGCAAGGAAAAAAGGCCCATAATAATAATAATAAGTAGCATGTAAGACAAAATAAATAACAATGTTTTATTCTTTTCTTATTCTGGCACAGTTTGTGTAATAGGCTGATAACATTGTTCAAGGGTGGTGGTGACAACATTCAGTGGGCATAGTGAAATGGAAATCTTGTTAGACAGTTTTGGCTGTGAAACATCAGAGTGACGTAAAGCAAAAACAAGGTTGCACAGAAACACCCCTAATGGACTGATATCATTAGAGGACAGGGTGAAGTCATGATGGAAGTGGCACAATGTAATACCGAGTGAACAGAGGCCGATAGGACCTTTGTATGACCAAAAAACATAAAGATTTAATAATTAAATTATTTTATTCAGGGCCATTCAGGCTTAAGAGGATGAAAATGGTTTTAAGAGGATGAAAAATCATTTTGAATGTGATGATAATATGACCTGATACTTTTTTGGATACCTCACAGTCTGTGAAGGAACGGCAAAGAGTGGAAAATCCATGCAAAAATTACAGCTGCTGGGAAAAGTGTTACTTTTAGCTATCCTTTCTTTATTCAGCATAAATATTTTAATAGATCCCACTTGATGACAAACAACAGCCAGACGGCCTGTTAAGGCTACAAGCTACTTAGTAACTGTGGCACTGTGGAGTGTCATTCTAGTTCAGCAGCAGTGACTTCTCAGCCCATGTTGTTCCATACAGTTCAGAAATGCAACACATGTAGACAAAGGCCACAGTTCTCACTATCACCATAAGACCGCAGCCTTTTGGTAAAATTCATTTATGAACTGATGATGTGAGATTCAACTTAACAAAAGACTCTTTTGTATTTATAATCTACATATTCTGCTGATTCAAATGTATTTTAATGCTCTCAACTCTTTGTTGAACTCTTGCTGTTCTCTAGTCACTTAAAAAATTCGTTCTTTACTCTCACACTTTAGCCTTTTTGCTGATGACCTGCAATTACTGTTTTTTTTTTTTTTTTGGCCACATGGGGGCAGCAGAAACAAGATCTTACCCTTTACGCTGTATAACTAACATGATAGCAAACAGTTACCTGTTTACTGATCCAGCAGATACCACCTAATAAATGTCTGTCCAGTACTCACACTCCTTTCAGCTCTGATTTGGTCTCTACAGACTCCTCTACAGTACAGTACATGGCTCTTGTGCTGCTAAATACTCCGCTGTGTTCAGCAGCTAGTTGCTAACTTAATTTGCCTACTACTGGGTGCTGAGCAGGTACTGTTCAGAGGGTTTTTTTCTGTGGGAACAGCTGCCTGCTGGGGCTGCAAACTATGCTACAAGAGTGTACCAAAAAAGTAATGTTGCGGCTCAGAAGATGCAAAACAATGTACTGAAAGATGCTAAAAGGCTCCATTAGGCAACGGATTGGGATAAGTTTCTGTTGAGTCTTGACATGTAGTCATTTGTTATTATAGAAATACTGAAGGGTGTACAATGCTAGATGTAAGAGAAATTTATCTCTGAAAAAACTGCTATTGCTAAACTAAAATAAACTCCAAAAAATATGGTATGTACAACTTTATATGTATGATACACATAATGAACACCAGTAGTGCTGGGAGTGGTGTATCACTGCACAAAGTGACTACTTCAAAGGCAACAGCAACCAAATTTAAATCAGGTTATTACAGACTCAAATAGAAACAGAATCATGGAAATTACTTTTAAATTTGGAAACAGGTTTGTCAGAATGATGAATGGACTATTAAAAACTAACTCAAAACTCTTTCCACTTTTATTATATTATTATATTGTATTTCTAAATAATTGGCACCAAATCTGTTGTTTCCCCAGACTTTGACTTGTTAACAATATGTGTTACAAGCTGACAGCTTATCTAAAAGCAGGCCCTCATTTCCTTTATTGCTTGCCCACAACTGAGCCATTATATAAGCTAAATCCTCCCTAAATGCTCGGCCTTTGTTTGAATATGTGCTCCTTGTCTCGGCTCCTGTAAGCAAACTGGTTCCTGGTTTTGCTTCCTTCTATTTATGTTCTCATGTCTATCTGACAGCTACAGGAGACTGAAATACTGGGGGCATCCAAGAGTTGGCTGGCTCAGATAGAGGTCTTTAAAAAGTAGTTGTTTGGAAACATTAATGGTGTTAGAATAGAGGAAGAGGGAACAGAGAAAATTATCTAATAAATTATGCCTTGCTGATAAAATTATTTTTGCACTTTTACTACAGGAACTGTAGAAGGAAGGGATTATATCTGTACAAAATATTTCAATGGCAAAAATGCAGCAAAATATGCCAATAACAGTAGATGCCCCCTATATATATATATATATATATATATGTACACACACACACACACACATGTATATATAAGACTCTCTGACATGTCAAATGAGTACTCCAGTTTGAATACAAACATATTTTTAAGTGTAAATCTGGTATTTTTGAACTTTATTTTCCCATGTTTTTGGATGTACTGTAAATGATTGACAGAGACAAAGATCTCTGGAATCAGCAGTATTCAGCAAGAATAGCGCAGTCGGTCACTGCAGAGTCCAATTAATAGGATTCCCACAGAGACAAACCTTTTTAGTTTTAAGAGTAAGATCCTTTTTGTTTAACCAGAAACATGGCTATATATCTCTACAAGACTCCACTGACATAAACAACTGAACACACAAGAGCTGTTGGAATACTACTGCCTCAGTTGGTTAGTATGATTGTGTTATTGTGTGACTGTAAGTAGTGGAAGAAGTACTCCAATCTCTCACATAATTGAAAGTTCTACACAACAACAGACAAACCAATCAGTTGAGATAGCAGTTGACCAGCACTTCCCACATAAAATTCCTGTTTTTGTCAGTGGAGTCTGGTAGTGATATAAAACAATGTTCCTGGTTAAACAAAAAGCATCTCACTCTTAAATAAAAAGGTCTATCTCTGCAGGAATTATATCCATAATGTTGTCAGACATTTCTAATAACAATCTGAGCCTGCCAAATGCCCAGCTTGGTTCCACTGCAGCAGCTGTCTGACTGAGAAACATCATATTCTAAACAAGCACAGGAGACACAAGACACATTTTGTTTAAAATGTAAACTAGGTTTTTGTGTAAATAGAGGAAGCACATGTGGCAGCTGGTTGCACTTGCTTTTGTTGATGTAAGATGTTTGGATGACAAAGTCCATAAATCCCCTTTTCCTCAAGTCATCAATCTGACATATAAGTGCAGTTCTGTTTTTACACTTTCAAACATGTTAAAATTGCAGATGCAGGTGAAAGTAGAAGCAGAGCTGTTGGTTTTAATTCCTGAAAATAACTTTAACGAGACTTCATGTCTTGATTTTAAAATAGCAAAAGAGCTCTGTAGGCTCTGTGGGTAAAAAAGAAAAAACAAAAATAGAAATGATTAGCCGTAGTACTACATGTATTCATTTGTTATACAATCAGTGTAAAATTAAATACATTGAAAAATTGTAAAATGAAGACAACTTGTTGACTGATTATGTGTCCAATCCTAGTAACGGCTTATACAGTGAGATGTACGGACTCAAAATGAGCAAGTAACTGGCTTGTTAGTACCACCACTGGTCTATTTCTCTTTTACATCCTGTGCTTCTATTCAGGAGCTGTAGCCTGGCTCAAAATGAACAAGTATTTTTCTGCATTATCATCTCAAGCCAGTTCTCCCAAATTATACAGATGGTTGAGGTATTGTTGCATGGAGGCCCATGGCATAATTTGTATGTTAACAGAATGACTTCAAGGTCGGATTTTACTTGTAATTCTGCAGTTCATGCAGTGGATATGTACATGTGATTGTGTTGCTGTGTTTGTGAGGACATAGACTGTAAATATAAAATGCTAAGTCCTAGACTGAAAAGCCCTCAGATGTCTTGTCTGAAGCATTAGGTCATACTGTCATCCTTTAGTCATTATTTGATCCACATCCATTTCACTAGTAGACTTCAGTGATGGTGTCACACGTGGTTGCTATGATATTTATGATGCAGCTGCAAATCCTCTATGATGCAAGTGCTTTCCCTGTTAGATGACTGTGCTACAACACTTGACTATGACTCAGTTGGTTAAGCAGCGATGCTGTCTGAGTTAGAGGAGTCAGTCAACCGCAGACAGAAGACTGCCTGCTATGCGCCGCTTGGCTGATTCTGGTCAGTGAATACACTGAGATCGTAAAAGGATGACATTTTTTAAAATAGTACATTTATTATATTTAATTTAAAGAACTGAATATTATGAGAGAAAACTGTCAATTTCATTTGTTGCTGTATTTTTCCAGTATCCATAGTTGGATTACAGCAACCTTGAAAAAAAATAAATAAATAAAATTAGTTAGCAAGCAGAGAAGTCCAGGCAGTTAGCTTAAAGCAGTGGATAAATGGTTGAAAGGAAAATGCAAAACAAGCAAGTTATAAGGAGTTTTTAATGATTTCTGAGTATATTTCTGGATGTTATGTGTGATGTGAGATACGAGATAATGGTCCTCGGAAAGGGTGAATCATACTGAATCTAAAATATGTTTACAGTCCCTGTCTATTCAGATTTGAGTATGACTGATTTTTGAAACAAGTTTCTGCAATTGGATGCTAAGAGTTTTTAAGTGGCCCACCTTAATTGCCTCCATACAATAGCTCTGTCACTGTTGATCATGGTGATACACAGGCCAAACTACAATAACTATCTTACAGCTGACTTTAGAACACCTGTCTGCACCTGTCCCTTCTTCTCCACCAAACATCACATCTCGCCTTCAGTGTCTCCCCTGTCTCCCACCTCTTCCTTACAGTTTGACAACCTCTGAATTTTAGTCTGATGTTTTGTAGGTGGAATCCATCCTAAATGTACAAATAGTAGCCAACAACCACCCAAGTTAATTTTAACCTGCACACTTCGAGACAGAATGGCCAGAGAAACGTACGTAACGTAACGTAACGTAACGTAACGTAATATATAGTATGCCATTGACATTTGTGCTTAAATAGATTGACAATGCTATAATTCTAACCTTCATTTTTTTTTTCTATCATTAGGACATGACAGATCTGTGGAAACTCCCATATTGTCCTTGGTGACTGCCACACTCCAATGTCCCAAGTAATGTTGCAAAATCAAACAAATAAAAATTCTGACATCACAATGAAAATTCTAGGGACATTTGTGGTTTCCATGACATCGTATGATTAATACCAGTTGTGTCTGTTAACGTCATGATCTGGGAGTCATACAGTATAGCTCATGGTTATTATGGAAGTACTTGTTGTGATATCATTGTGGAATCTCCTTTAGTGTTGGTCCAATGTTGGCCACAAAATCTAACAAATCCAACTGGATCTTCAGTATGATGCAATGCAGCAACTTCCTGTTTGTCTACTGTTAGTAAAAGTAATTGTAATCTAGGACTTAAAGGCTCAGTTTGCATCAGTCAAAATGAAAACAACTCTTTCTGTCCAGGATTTAACACAGATGTACCTTGTGATAAGTTAACTTCCATGCACATTGTGTTCTTCAAACGATTTCCGGGACAGTGAGTATTATTTGAGTTGGCAGCCACGTCTGCTCCCACTTTACGATAGCAGTGGAAAAAAGGAGAAACGAAGCAATCTGTGAAGAGATGTGAGAGCATTACCGGCAGACCCTTGGCGTCATCTGTGACCCACTGCTTCTGTCTGGCCAGCATCACTGCTCACTGTGTGTCAGTGATTATTAGTTTAGTCTGCATGTGGAGAGAATGAGGACTAATAATAAGTGTGAGTAAGCCATATGCGAGTGAATGTGCAAGTCCTACTTAGCAAGAATAACAGTAAATTTTTGGTAATTCTTTCAGATAGATTATTTGACGTCGTGGACCCCGTCATGATTTTTTGGGATGTGCTTCCTTTTTACTCACTGGAAGAAAAAAAAAAGTCACTCCCACAGAAAATGACATTTTCTCAAGTGCTTTGATTTATTTAATCAGTAAATGTTTAATTTTCCACTTCGGATATAATGCAGGCAAAAGATTTTGTCACAAGGGATTCTCTTGGCCTTGGAATGAAGACAGTCAGTTTAAAATATTATTTGTGGAGTAATGTCTTGGGAAACCAGCCTATTGGAAGCAAGCATGGGAGAGTTCAATGTCACCAATTCAGATGAAGTTTGAGATTATAAAAGGACAACAATGGACAAATGTGTCACAACTGAACTAGGATGTGAACCCAAATGCACAACTCAGACTCAAAGTACAAAATAAACAAATCTTTAATAGACAAAGTAACAAAAGAAAATCACTCACAAGGAGGTAAACTCACTAGGTAAAGTACAAACAAAGAATCACTCACAAAGGCAAAAACTGCTAGGTAAAGTACAAAACAAAAGATCACTCATAAGGAGGCAAGATAATGAAACAAACAAGGCAAGACAAGGGATCAAAAAACTTGGCGTAACAGGAACTTGAGGTGCAGGCTGGCTTGGCTCTCCGAATGAACAGGATGAACTAGCACAGGACAAAGGGAGACACAGACTCTAAATAGACACAAGGTAAGGGGGAGCAGGTGGAGACAATCGGGCGGGACAAGCAATCAGACAGGCGGGAAACACATGAGGGGAAGAGGCAAGTGACCTGAAATGAGATGAGAGTAAGATTTCAAAATAAAACAGGAAGACACAAGACAACATGAAGACAGGACAACATGACAGTGAGTTAACATACTTTCTTAGACATGACAAAATGTGAGATACAACTGCAAGCACATACTAAACTGGAATTACTGAAGGTTCATTCTAACTTATTCCAACTTGGGTTTTATTTTTCCTAGATTTGGGCAACATCTCCATTGTTTAAGCTATTTTGTACTCACCATGTACAAGTGCATGCTAGAATCTGGGAGCACAAGGACATTGCTACAGTGACGTGGGATGGCGCAGCACTCAGATGATCAGACAGGTATAATTTAAAGTTGGAGCACCTCAGATGTTGGTAATAATCTTTTACTGCACATGAACACTGTGTACTACAGCAAGTATAGTAGGTCAAAGTTGAACCAGGACCTACAACACATGGGTCACACAGTTGACGGAGGCAGCCAAGCTAGCACTAACACTGACAAGCTTGATTAGAAAACCTCAGTGTTTTCCCTTTTGCTGTAGAGTTAGTTTTTTTTTTTTTTTTTTACTGCTTTCATGGAGAGTTGCAAAGCATTCTTTTCGACTAACACCTACAGTGCAAACTTTACAGTGGGCAGGTCTCAGGAGAGGAGGAGGATCAATTTTTGTGTTCATTATGAATATTTATGTACACAACTGAACCAGATTTGAAAACCACATTTTAGGATCCAAATTTCCTTCAGTTTGAATTACTTGCTTGTTTACTTGATTATGAAAGGAACAGATAATCTTTCTGACAGTAACTGTGCTGGCAGATTGGCTCACTAGCAGTAGGTCAGCTACACCCATCAGTCACATGAGCCTTGAATCCCTCACCAAAAAGTGCCAGAGTGGCAATCGCTGTGTGTCACATGACCATTACCTGCAAGTAGCTGCTGTCCCTGATTTACAACAGTTTGGGCAATAGTTTGATTGTTCATCTTTGGGGTTTGTTTTAAAACTTGTATCATCTCACCAGTCACATTTTTGCCATGTTAACCAGGTCTCAGCTATTACCCTTGGTGAGTGAAGAGTTATTATGCTTTCTGAAAACAATGGCCAAAACTATTAAAACAAGCCCTGGGGTGTAATAAACAGGTATTATTCTTTAAGGACTAGTCACACGTCTAAATCAAACCCCTTGCTCCAATTGCACAACAATACAGACAGCAGACAGGCCAAGCTGCAGCCTGAGAGATAATGCTTTCTGAACTAATTTTAACAGATGAAAAGCCTGTGAGAATAGATGGAATGTGAACTTGAAAACAACAGCTGTCATCCCTGATCAAGAAGTTGGGAAATCACACCTTCCCTAATGAGTAACCAACAGCTGCCTACAAGATATTTGTACATTGCACAGTTTTCAAAATAGGAATATTGTGTGTCTGCTAAAATAAAAAGTATATATTTTGTGGTTACTCACTGATAACAGATACTGTTACTAGGTTTAGGCAGCTATAATGCAAAATATTTTTTAAACCACGTGTAGTATTCTCTTAAGACAAAAGTTTAATAAATTACTTCCTGTATTGTAATCCTTAGCTGAGCTGAAACAATTGTAATCCCCTGTTAATTCCAGTATACCATTGATTTCCATGAGTCAGAGTGAATAGCACTTCCATCTTGCCATTACAAATATGTCATCACTCAAGATGTTTTTTGTATTTCTTTGGCACATCAAGTAATACCACTGAAACATTACAAGTGTGACCTGTTGAGTATTTTTAGCCATCAAGGTTCCACTCTGTCAGCCTTTGGCTCTCCAAAGTGGCCTTGAGCATTTAACCGAATGCGTGTGCCAGCTCTTGTTAAACAAAAAGTGACAATAATTTTTCAATGCTTGTTAGTCAACATATTCAAGGCCGGGGCAACTGTCACTTCCCTGATGAGTTACCAGATTCTCACAGTCGTGCTAATGTACAGTACTTGGATATGGTTTTTATTAACTGATGATTTGAGAGGAAAATGTGTCTTTGTCCACACATCCCCTTTGGCAGCAATGTTGTTTGTGTCACTATGGAGGTTATTTAATTGCAGCAGCAATGATATTATAATGAAACACACCACCAATATGCCAAGGCATAAATCTAGTATGACAGTAGCTTGCTGTAATGCCAGTTTTATTATGTCCTATGCTAACACACAGTGACTTAATCCCATTGTTACTGAAACCCAACAGACGTCAACCTTTGGTTGTTTTTTTTTACAGGTTTCTTTTGGGAGACCACAGACTCTCCATAATGCATTTATAACAAGGCAACCCACAAAAAGAGTCAAAGAAAAAGAGTCTCATACTGAGGCTGCTCAGTGGAATAATCAGAAGTTAGTGCTGTGTTGATTTGCATTCAAAAAACAACTTTCCACAGAGCAGGGTTTGGTTAATTGGCACGGTGAGTGTTCTTATTAAACTTCCAGGAACACCACAGTTTTGGAAAGGACTTTAGTCGGTCTCTGGACCAGTACAATATTGAAGCTGACGTGATATTCATCCACAAACAAAGAACCCAGTCAGAACACCAATTTAAGAAATTATTTAAACTTCTCCTTTGAAGCTACATCTCAGTATGAGCCAGCCTCAAAGATGAACAGCAGCTCCCGCACTTCTATTTCTTGGATTTAAATAAAACCCTAACATTAACAACCTGATATTTATGCCTAGTTTTAGTAAATATCAGCAGCTTATAGAGAAGTGAAGTGAATTGGCCCTCTGTTGCATGCTACAATTTACAGTAACCTTTAAATAACCTAATAGCCTGCTCATTTAAGGGTTTTGCATGCAAGAGAGTGTGGCAAGTACAGTATGTACTGTATCTGATACTTAACTAATCTTCTCAGAGAAGAAGCGTGCCATTATCTACAGGGTTTAAAATAGAACTGTTTGAAGGACTTATGAGATCAATTATATTGTGTATAATTGACCTTATTAAGTAAATGCAGTAAATGAAGTTGATTTAGTTTTAGTTTGAACTGACCCTTGTTTAAGTTCCAAAGCAGGAAGTGGTGATGTTGTTACATAAAATGCTTTACGTTCATTATGTCTAACAACAAAGTAAGTGATTTAAAAAAAAAAAAAAAACATTAACCATTACCACAAATGTTCCCTAACCTTATTTGTCATAAGCCTTTTGGTATGAGAACTTGTTATTGCTGGCTGTTTGCTTTCAGCTGATGTTGCTAGCATTTTTAGTGCCCAAAGTGAGGTCCTGGCGGGGTTTTGGTTTCATGGCTTTGCTTTACTGTTTTGGTTCACTCTCACCGCTCTTGCCAGCATTTTTCCCAGCAGCAGCAGCAGGCAGTTGTTTTCAGTGAAAAAGCTCTAATGAACCTACTTTACGCTACCTGTCCAACACCAAACTACTCCACCCCAAAATACTCAGTATACCACAAAAGATACAAAATATCTATTATGATGTGTACATCTTCTAAGCTCAGGACCTAGTCAATATATTCACGGAAAACATTTATGGTGTCACCTCATAAGTTACCAAATTCAATAATGTGTTTTTTTTGCAGGTCAGGACTAAACCTATTCACCTTGGTGGTGTGCACACGGGTTTTTGTCTTATTCTTAACAATTCAACACAACCCAGAAAAATGTCTGTGAAACTCTAGGTCTATATTCACAGTATTAGGAATGATTTTATGAAATGATACATTTTTTTGGTAGCATTTTTGGTATGATAGATTTTACTTATTAATAGGATACTGTAGAAGTCCACTACATGATAGATTCCCCTGCTCCCCTGACTCCAGTGGGGCGACCTGAGGTCAACCTACCCCCGCCCCTCTCTCCATTTCCCACCACATTTGCAAGATCTTCCCAGCAAGCAGAAACCTGCTGCTCACAAACTAGTAGAGCGCCCACTCCAACCCACGCACTGATGTGCAAATGAGTGAACAAAATATAACCAATGTTCAATTTTTTTTTTTGTTGTTTTTTTGAGTTGATCACGCGTGCTGCCCCTGACAATATGCCCATGTCTCCCATACCTTAATCTGCCACTGCCAGATCCATAACTAAAAGGAGGGTGTCTTTGGGGCTTAAACTAGTCAGGTGGCTGGAAAATTTGCCCCAAAGGAGTGCTAAAGCTGTGCATGTGTGCTTTATGTGTGAATAGGCAGCTATTGTGTTGTAGTGTTAGTCATGTTCTTGGATAGACACATGCTAAAATCATAACATGATGACAACAGTGTGATGGAAGACAGGAACATTTTGCTAACTGGTTTATTCAAGGCAGTGGCGGTGCAAGTCCAAGGTTCATGTAAACAACTTAATCCAAATGAGACCTTGACTGGAGTGTGGCCATCAGCCAGGCCACTGCGTGCATGTGAATCTAGTCCTCATGGTAATGTGGATTAAAAATAGTTTAATTTTTAGAACTTTCCAATAAAATAGTTTTAAATTTTCCTGCTGTTGTACTTCTCCCCATATTTATTTGTGGTGATTAATTGGATGTCTAAGCACTGAACATTCAGTACTAGCGTAACATTAGCAGCAGCTGTGGTCTCTCTCCGACATGATGTCTGGGGAAAGGAGAGAGAAAGAGAAAGAAAGGAAAAAGTAAGACAGAAGGTCCATTATGCTGCTGTAAACACCCTTTTGAAATCTTAGTCTTAGTCCTCTTCATTCTCTCCTAATTTTTCAATTTTTAGCAGGATATGTTGTTTTCTGTTTCTCTGGGTGACCTGACCACAAGCGTGAAACTAGTCAGATTCAGTTATAGTGAAACGTAGGATCTCTGTGATTCAGCATTACTCACTATTTAACCTCATCAGATTCAAAACACGTGAGGAGTTGATGTGGTGTAGTTTCATTTTCTGGGGGTGTGGACAGACAGTGTAAGACCTGACCAATGGAAATGAACCAGAAGAGAAAGCTTTTTAGCAACGGCACAACAATAGAAACTGTTTTGTAAACGTGCCAATGCTGTAGTCCACCAGTTATTCAACAGGCAGAGCATAATTCCATCCAGAGGACAGTCTTCACTTTGCCTTGCACATTTTTAGAGATCATATAAAACCCAGCCTTGCAAAACATGGTTTACATTGCTGAACCCCGGCCCCGAATGTGCTGCATACCTCTGACAGAGAGGGAGCATGCATACTTTGAAATCCAGCCTCAGGGATCAGGAAGAGGCTGAGAATTTGCTAAAGATGTGTTCTGTTCATCTTTGAAATACCCAGTACCTCACACTGTGACAGTGATAGTGACAAATGATTTAAACAACCAGCAGTACATAATATTGAAAATTAAGAACTGTATCATAAAAGCTTACAAAATGTCAAATTGAATTTGATAGTTGGCAAAACAAAACCTAATTGAGTGAATCATATTATCTCTGTAACCACCAGTCTCCATCCCTGGCCTGCTGTCATATAATTCATAAAAAATATTCATGGAGTGATAATTAATCCCCTACCAAAGCCTATAATCACGTTAAGCATTGCTTAATTTTGGCTCTCCCATGACCAGAAATGATTTTCAGGAGCTTGTCCAGCCCACAGAGTCAGGATGCTTCTGATGGTTAGTAGCCTCCCTGTTTTACTAGAAATGATATAAGTAATGATGTTATGTTCCTTTTAACAACTATGAGATGGGATAAACATATATGGTATCAAACACGCCACTTAGAGACATACATCTATCAGCCATGACATTAAAACCACTCACAGGTGAAGTGAATAACATTGATCATTGTGTTACAATACAATGTTTTGCTGGGAAATCTTGGATCCTGACATTTATCCATATGTTACTTTAACACGTACCACCCACCTAAACATTGTTGTAGAGCAAGCACAACCCCCCATGAAAAACGACTCTCCCCAGTGGCAGGGGCCTCCCCAGCAAGACAATGCTCCCACTACACCACAAAAACAAAGAGCCCAAGATATTGACCTGGCCTTCAAACTTCCCAGATCCCAATCTGATCCAGCATCTGTGGGACCTGTCTAATATTGTGTAGATCCCACTCGTGCCGCCAAAACAGCTCTGACCCATCTGGGCATGGACACATGACCTCTGGGGGTGTCCTGTGGTGTCTGACACCAGGACATTGGCAGTGGAGCCTTTGCGTCCTTTGGGTTGCAGGGTGAGGCCTCCATGGATCTGGCTTGTTCCGTTGTATCCCACAGATGCTGGATCAGGTTGGAATTTGGGGAGTTTGCAGGCCAGGCCAACACCTTGGACTCTTTGTCGTGTTCCTCAAGACATTTCTGAGAAGTTTTTGTGGTGTGGTGGAGGAGTGTTGTTGCCGGGGTGGGTTTGGTCTCAGATCAGTGTATGTGCCTCTATATGGACGGATATGCAGTAGATAGAAACACAAAATGTCACAAGTTCAACTCATTTGTAAAAAACAAAAGTAAATAAATTACTTGTCATGTAATGAAACCAGTTAGAGGTGATTTCTGGTTTGTGACATGGCGCATTATCATGCTGGAAGTAGCCATTAAAAGTAAATTGTGGTCATAAAGGGATGCACATGATCAGCAGCAATACTCAGATAGGCTGTGGCATTCAAGATGATTGATCGGTATGAAGGCTCCCAAGTGCACCAAGAAAGCATTGCTCACACCACTACACCACTGCCAGCAGCGTGGACTGTTGACACAGGGCAGGTTGGGTCCATGGATTATTGCTTTTGATGCCAAATTCTTATCTTATCATCTGCGTGCTTAAGCAGAAATCCAGGTTTATCAGTGCAGGCTATGTTTTTTCAGTGTTCAGCTGTCCGGTTTTGTTGGGCAGCCCAAGATTTCTGTTCTTGGCTGACAGGTCTGAAGTTGGACGTGGTCCTCTGCTGTTGTAGCCCATCCACCTCAACGTTTGTCTGAAGTGGTTATCTGCGTTACTGTAGCATCTCTGTCAGCTCCAACCAGTCTAGCCATTCTCCTCTGACCTCTATCATCAACAAGGTGTTCACTGGATGTTTTCAGAAATATTCAAACCAGCCCATCTGGCACCAACAATCAGCAAACAGTCACCAAGTGAATGACATCACAAGATCACATTTTCCTCCATTGTGATGTTTGAAGTGAACATTAACTGAAGTTCCTGACCTGTATCTGTATGATTTTATGCAGTGCACTGGATTGAATGTGCAGGTATTGCTAATAAAGTGATAGGTGAATGTACATGATCCTACACAGTCAGAGCCGTGTTTATCACACATGATATAGAAGACGGAAGAAGGAAAATATAGCTCATAATTTGTGACCTCTTCCAATGTTGTGGATTGAGCTAATGAGAATGGAGAGAGCACAGAAACTTGTTGAAAATAGCACTGAAAACACTGTCAGCCATTTTTGTTTGTCCATGGAAAGTATCCTGTCTGACTGAAATAAACTGAGCTCTGCCATATTAAGAGGCTATAGTTGTGTACTGCTCTCAGAATTTATGCTACTGAAGCTTTTTGTATTGTTACATTCTTTACTGAAGTTTTTTCGAACAGTTTTGAAAACCATTTGTAAGTTTGCTGCTGAAGCTGTTCGCTTGCCAAGAGTTTCAGCCATTGTTGCATTTACAATACAAGAGGTTAGAACAACACCCGCTGGGGCTGGATCCAATCCAGTCAGTGAGAGGCAGGGTATGCCCTGGACAGGTCGGCAATCTATCACAGAGATGACATACATAGAGAAACAACTATTCATGCTCACATCCACAACTATGGGCAATTTAGAATCACTAATTAACCCAACCTAACCTGAAGGTCTTTGAAAAAGCCCCGGCCAAACCAGGGTTTGAATCCAGAATCTTGCAGTGCTGCACACAACTTACAAATAGCAATTCAAGGCAAATTAGTCAAAAAGAAAAAACAAAAATTATGCACAATTAACATAGAGATTTATAGATTAGAGCTACTGACTAACTCCTACAGATATTGAGAATCATCCAGAACTAATAAAAGAAAGTTTCAGTTTGGCAAAAAAAAAAAAATAAATAAAAAAATTCTCAATTTAAGGTTGACCTACTAGCAGCTTGAGTGAGACACTGTGGTGAAAGTAAATTGAAATTCAATATCTGACATTGATGTGGTTCTGATTTATTTTTTGATATGTTAGATAATAATAACAAAATATTAATTTCAGATAATAAAACTTAAATCTCTTCATAGACACAGGAGCTGCCCCAGTTCCTCACAAGTCAGGAAAGTCACCCATGAACACCAAGCGACTATGCACACCCAGACCCTCGCCTGCTGTTTTGTACAGTAGCTGGTATTTACTCAATCTTCTATCTGTGTTCTTGTGTCAAATGTTTGACTGTCTGCTCAGACTGTGGGAAGATCCTCCTCTGAAAAATCTACCACAGTGATAATCCCATGCCCGTTGACCTAAAAAGGAGTTTTTACTATTAGGAAGAGGCGCCACGGTGCTAATGTTGCCTTTTAGGTTTGCAGTAAAGATACCATACTGGTAAAATGCCTGCAAATTCACCCATCACAATACATAGACAGCATCACAGCAGCTGCTCTCAGCGCTGGCTCACCTTAAAGACACAACTATTAAAACTTTTAAACAAGACAAGATGAACTACATGTGTGCTCACAATCGTGGGAGGTTTTCAAAGTCATATTTTACGACACAGTCCATTGTCTAGAGCAGGGCGTCAGTTTATTTAAACTAGGAGACAACTGGAAGTGTACATAAACTGACAGTTTTATTACTGTCTGGGGAAACTGATCAGTCTGCTTTGTGATTTGGTTACATTCTCATCTTCATCTAAAACAGACATCACTCTCTGAACAGAGGGATTATCCACGCTACAAAAGTGAAAGTAACAGAAGGTTTAATTTTGTGTCTGTAGTGACGTAGTGGGTTGGTCTTCATATTTTCCACCTTGAGTCATTTCTCTTTTGGGCTGTAAATGTTTTCTGCTTTTATAATTTTGTTTGGATGAAAACAAACAATTTTCATGTTTTGCAAATGACTGTAGTTTATCAGAAGGGCATGTGTTGATTGAAGAGAACAGCATCCCAACATCACTCAGTTAACAAATCCAGTGGAGCCAACCACAGGTTTAAGGAGAACAAACAGCTTGTAAACTGGATATATTTTTAGCTGCACTAGTCAGGATGGCAATGTCAGTGTGAGAGTCGTTTCACCACTTTTGTTCACACTCAAATATGTCAACAACTATTTGATGGATGGAAATTTTTTAGGATGAATCCTACAGACAGGTGATTTCCTGACTTCTCTCTAGCACCACCATGAGGTTCATGTTTTTGATTTGGAGTATATCATGGCTTGACAACAGTTGGATGGATTACAATTAAATTTGGAACAAACAGTTATATTGCCCTAAGAACTGTCATCACTTCAGTGATACTTTATCTTTCTACCTAGCAGCATTATCAGGTCAAATTTGTATTTGTCTAGTAGTTTATGATCAAATACCTGCAAAACGAATGACGGCTCTCAGCCTCAGCTGTACTTGGTATTTAGTACTAATTGGCAAATGTGAATATGCTAACATTTGCTGAGATGGTGAGCATAGTAAACGTTATACCTGCTAACATCAGCGTGTTAACACATTAGGACCTATAAGGCGGAATTCAAGATGAACATTTCTGAGCAACAAAGCTAGAAATCTGAGGAGGATGTGATGAGTTTAGTGATGTGTACCCCAAACCTAAAACTAAAGAACAATGTTGTTTGCCTGCATCACCTGTTGCCTGTAATGTTGGTAAGTAGTGCATGGTACTTTGAAAATAAAATTATTATCAGTAAATACCCCTTAGAATTAATAATAATGATAATATTTAAGGTTCTGGATTGTTACTGCCTCATTCCCTAAACTTTGAATCTTTCTCCCTTGTATCTACAAGTATGTATTGGCACATACTGCACAGATACACCATTATTATAAAAAGGTAAGCTGTTATAATGCTCTTATATTTATTTCCTTGTCTACAGCTGTAAGAGATAAGAGCCTTTAATTGATGATTCCAGTTGATTCTAACATCTGGTTGTGTTTATCTGTATCAAAGTTTTGGTCAGTATTCCTTGTTGGTTATGATAACAGTGTCCTAATGAAAGTAATGGATGAGCTGTGAGATAGTCAGTGATCATAAATAAGCCTTAAAATGTCAGTAGAATTCCCTCATTGCACAGGAAGACCCCCCCCCTTTGTTTCTTTGTGTGTTGGTCTTCATTCCCAACACTTCCTTTTTTCTCCTACACTTCCATCAGTCAGTCAGACTCCATTTGTTTTCAAACATTCCTCTCCTCTGTGACTCACAGCGCTGGGTTACAGTTCGACATCTCTCTGCCTTACAGCTGTCTGGCCAAACGCATATGGCAGGCAGCAACAGCTCTCTTGACATTGGGCTGTATTCCCTCAGAGTGATCCAAGAGGCCCGAAACCAGATGTGGAGCTTCCGTTACACAGTGTCCTATCTCATCATTGTGCCCTTTAGCTGTGCCAACAAATACAAAGCCTTGACACTTAATTTCTTCATCAACAGAGTGTGTGTTGCCAATGACAGAAATGAGTGAAGGCCATGGAAAATGTAAAAACTCCCACATACACTGATAAAAGCTCACTTTGTCTCATGAAATCTGCAAGCCACATGCAGAGAAGTGGTTTGTCTCTTCCCATCACTTACCAGGATAAACTCTGTTAAGCCTAATTGAGGGGTGGATCTAGGACATGCTTCCTGTGTTTGGTCATGATGGGTCACTAGATGGGCGTGTAAAGCTTATAGACAAAAGTCTGTACACACAGTATAATCAAATGTTGCTCTCATGCAAAGGGAAAGTCACACTGTTTGTATGTTTGAGTAATGCCTCCTTAGAATCTTGCGATAAGTGGGTGTTACAAACTGTAAATGCATGCGCTTTTTACATCTCTGCTGCGTCAACATCAAGAATAATTCTTTGGAAGACTCTTGTACAAGAGTAATTACATTGTATCCTCACATACTGAGATAGTTACAAGGCTGCTGTGATTCTTGCTTGTGCCCATGACGAGATGATCTCCAAAGACCCATATTTTCCAGCCTTTGCTAAAGTATATGGATGTCAGACTCTTGACCTTACTTTAGCATGACGGACCAAACCATTTTTTGCATTATAGGCAGGGAAAGCAAAATTGTGTTCATCCACTATGTCAAGGAAAATTAAATCACAACTTTTAGTTGTTTCTACACACACACACACACACACACACACACACATATATATATATATATATATATATGACAATATCACTCATATGCTTTGACAATCACTCCAGCTAAAGATTAGAGGGGCCTCCGTTTGACCCAGGGCCCAGGACAGTTGACCCACTTTCCCCCTGATATCAATGGCCCTGGTTACATGAAGCATAATAACAATCTACTATATGTACATATACATATACATATATATATTTAGAATATGAATGAAGTCGTGGGACATTTACTGACATAGAAATAAAAGATAAACCAGAGCAATTTCATAGGAATTCCATTTTTACTTTTCTGTCATTGCCTTTGCATTCATTGTTCATTCATTGTTCACTTAATAATACATTCCCATTCATTCCCCTGTATAATGAACATTGTATATGTGTGTCCTCTTCCATGGTCATCTAAAACCTTGTTGCTTAACCAGCTTGAGGTATCCCTTAAATTTAAGAGTATTTTAAAGCACAAATGTGGTTTATAGATAACTTTTATTCTTAAGTTTTAATAGGGGTGAAACTGGACTTCAAAACTTAAATTTCAGCAACTGAAAATCTCTTGTTACTTTTTGAAAAATCTATAGGTTTACTGTAGATTCATGATAAACAAAATTCAGCATATGATTATATAGTATGTACCTATCAACATTTGGGTGTTAAATGGTAAAAAGTATGTGAGTACTAGGCAACTGAATCAAAACTTTACCCTTAACTCTCAAACAGCCATTTAAACACAGACACGTACACACCCTTGTACACATATCTTTGTGCATTCTCTTGCCCTTTACAATCATAACTGGGCTATGGCTTTTAAACTGAATCTCATTTGTTTTCCTCAACAGATGGAGTTTGCCCAGTTGCCATGGACACTATAATGCTCAATAACAATACAATTTGGCAACAGAAAAGGGAGAGACACTGAGGAAAGTCAGCCTTTAGTCATAGAGCTGGAAGTGGGCATTACCCACTCAAACCGTACGTGCTATTAACATCTTCCCTGCTCTAAAAACCTCCTCATTACAACCATAGCTGCAGATACTGACATGGTTAGGTCATGCAGACTTGTGATGATAAGCCAGAAGTCAGGGTTTACAAGCTCCTGCCCCCATCTTCCTTTAACCAAGGACAGAGGAATTTGAAGGGGAGGCTCAGGGAGGCTAAAATTATGAGTTATTTGAGAAGAAAGCAAAGGCTGCTTCCTAAGCTGATCCCCCTCTTTACAGATTCAACAGTAGTACTAAGCAGGAATCCTCAGATTGAATAATATATCAGTTGTTTTTGACTCAGACAGGTTTGGAAATGACCCTAAATCCACAGTTGTTTGGTTTCAAAATCTGTCAATGAGGGATCAGAATAATCTCTGGAGCAGGATGTGTGAGGTCTGTATTATTTTTAACAAAAACTATACTAAGGAAGTCTTTTTATGCGCCACAAAAGGATTGTTGGAATAAAAAAGAACAAACCTTAGTGTCGACAGACTTAACTGGAAACAACTTACTTACAACTCCCATTTCTCTCTTTGATAAGATAGATTCCTTCTAAACACACCAACACCTCTGCTGAATCTGCAGATCACACCCACACAGATACACACACACATAGGATAACTTCCAATCAAATACCCAGTCCACACATGCGCACACACACAAATATACACACTCTCATTTCCTGGCATGAAAGACAAGCCAAGATATCAGACCAGAGCATTCTCGCATGACTAGCGCACTCTCATCTGCTTTCACTTACTTCTCGCCTTCTCCATGTCATGACCCTGGCACACAGCGCAGCTGGCTCTGCAATGAGCTGCGTGGCTCACTCTAGCTGTGTTCAAGCCCAGACCTCCTTGCTCTGTATTTGTCCCATGATTCTCTTTTTCTCGCTTTCCTCTTCTAATCTTAATCTGATCTATTTCTCCACTTTGTTTTATCTCTCTCTCACACACAAACACATGTACAGACACACACACTTGTACACCTATCTTTGTGAGATCCTTTTTACCCTAACCATCAAAACTGAATGACTTTACCCTAATCCTAAAACCAAGTCTTAACCCTCAAACAGCCATTAAGACTTGTGAGGTCCAGCATTTTGGCCCTCGTGAAGTAGCAGGACTCACAAGTATAGCAGGCTCCTGGTTTACAGACCCCATTAATATAGTAAAACAAGCCCCCCCACCTACACACACACACACACACACACATGCACATGCACACACACCCTCCATCGTGTCTCATTTATCCACCCTATAAAGCATTAGCTGTTAGTAATTTACCTCACAGTTAAACTGTGTTATATAACACTTTAAGGGGGTACTGCAGTGATTTAGTATTGCCTTTCCATGAAGTTTGAGAGAGACAGATAAATAAAAAAAATATTGGTCAAAGTTGAAACAGGAGAGGCCTGCTGAGAGTCTGACACTATCGGCCTCAGTAGTTCATTCTATAGTGAGCAGAGCAATGAGATTTCAGACACTTTGTAATGACAGTGTTCATATTTATGAGTGCTGTGGGAATGTTTGAGGAGCACAGGTTTCCCCCTCAGTGCATTATATTAGAAACAGAAGAAACTTACCATATAGTACCTTTAACCCCTTTACCCCTGACCTAAATGTAACGCTAGTTGCAGTGTAAGACCATCTTACCATCTGCCACAAAGTCCCTGATCTTAAAGCATAAATTTAAAATTGTGCTGACCACAAAAATGTTCCTATTTAGTCTTGATAAGGCTGAATACACACGTTTTCTGTCCTGGATAATCAGAGAGGCACATGATGTTTGCAGTTCGCTCACAGTTTTTCCCTGAACCAAACCAACTTCTTTTAACCCCAGCAGGGCTGAGCTGCACTGTTGTTGGTTTAAGCATGATGAGCTCATCTGTTTTATCATCAGGCCGTCACGCAAAGGATGTTTTCATAATTTGTACAATGGGCTGTTTCGACCACTGGGATTGGTCTAAAACACGTGCTATTAATTTTGATTCCCCTGGTCGCTATGTCATCTTATGTACCCAGAGAGCTGGCTCCAGTTTTTCATTCAGTGACT
The DNA here is from genome assembly GCF_001640805.2 of Lates calcarifer. Taxonomy (NCBI): domain Eukaryota; kingdom Metazoa; phylum Chordata; class Actinopteri; family Centropomidae; genus Lates; species Lates calcarifer. The sequence goes on from NC_066839.1 coordinate 19,281,847, forward strand.
ACTTTAAAGAAATCCTCTGAAGCATCAGGAACGACTGTTCACAATTACAATGACCACAAATGTTTGAAAAATGTGGACTGTGACACTCCACCTAAAAGTGGTGGAAATAGTGTTTTTTGGAACATACAGAGCAGGCAAAGTAACAGCAGTAAAATCAGTTCTGCTGAAGGAGTGGCTGTTAAAGTGTCTCTTCGTTTTGGTACTTTAAATTAGTATTGATTGATTTTTTTGGCCACTTGGGGGCAGTGTAACAACACAACACTGACATCTTATAAAGTTGACATTGCTAATGTGTTCGTAAACAGTTACTCGTTTACTCATCCAGCAGCATGCGCAGAGAACATTAGCTTTCATTTGGAGTAGCATTTCTAGCCTCAAATCCCGAGGGAAATATCTGGCTCATTAGGTGCTAAATGCTAACTACCAAGTTTGTCTGTCAGGTACTGCACAGTTGTTTTTTTTATGCCTGTTACATCTGTGAACAATTCTGCTGAGACTGTCAAACCAAAAGAGTAAAGTTGCAGGCTGTAAAACCTAAGAAAACCCGCACAGTTGGGTAATGATCTGCGGCAAGGTCTTCACTTTTAGATAAAAACACAAAAGCATTGCACTGTGCATAATACTTTTATTGGCAGGGTTTCAGCGTGTCATTTAATTCTGCAGTGAGTACAGTTTCTGATGTAATCAAAGGGAGGCACATGCAAGTTAAAGTTGGGAAACTCCTCTGTGTGTGCTGTTACATTGTAATCCTCCAGTGTGGCCTGTGAGTGTCTCTGGACAGTCCTGGATCCATTTTCAAGTTTTTATCTTTTTTAAAGCCACTTGTGGAAACAATTGGAAAATTATGATGAACTGCTAACAGCATCCCAAAAAACTTGAGGCTGGGATAGTTTCCAACTTGTTACAGATTTTTTCAAATTATGTCTCAATCTGACTAAAACATCTAAACCTCTCAATAAAACAATTGTGGTAACAGTGGAAAACACAAGGAAAAAAAAAGAGGCTTTCTTGTATGCCTTTCTGTCTGCATGCTGCCTTTGGACCATGAATCATATTGGAAAGTTACTTTAAATCTCTGGTTTGGTTGCAGAAAATATATCAGACTTGCTTGAATGAATGAAAATGGCCTGATTTAATTATATGCATTCTTAACAAACCAATGAGGGATAAAGATGGGGTTTTTAAGGCACTCGGGGTCAATGTTTTAGTGCTAAAAATAACTGCACTTTAACATGATCTAACTGTCCTATATGTAAACGTATTTGTAAATTCACTACCAAGCAGCAGCAATACCAATTACATCCTCCATGAATTTTGGTCCTGTCAAATAAATTATATTTCTCTTTTTATAGTCACTGATGACTTTTGGATCAGTAACTCTGTGGCTTTCCATCTGTCATTTTGCATCATACTCATGTGATTTTAATATATGTTCACAACAGACCGTGTGACCAACATGAATTCTTAACCTTGTCCTGGATGGGCATGAGTTTGCTGGTTGCTGGATTTTACAGATCTGAAATCTGCGTCATTTGGTGTACGCAGGAGCACTTAAGCACTGAGGATAAAAGATATTCTTAACTGTATGAATAAATCATAAAAAGGCCTCATTCAAGACTTTCATGATATGTTTATAATCTTTGTTATGCCTGTGAATGTTGTGTAAGACTAAGAAAATTTCCCATGCTTTCCACTGCCAAGAGAGAAGCAAGACTTCGGTTTTCCATTTAAATGGAAACCTCAGAAAAACAGCAAAACATGTGGCTGCTGCTGGAAAAGAACTGGAGATATGAAACTTCTGTTTCACAGCACACAAATCAACAGAAAATGAAGGCTGACAAGACTCATAACCGTTTATGACCTTTCATAACCTCAGCATACTATTGCAGACGTACGTGTACAGTAGGCTACAGTATATGTGCAGTAGGCATGTTTATTGAAGCATTTGTTTTTAAAAGGTTCAAAATGGAAATGTACTGGTGTGCAGGAACTTAGAATATCATGTGTGCACATTCTGTAATGACTGCACAGAATGTAATGAAATGTCATAAATATTCTTGTATATAATGTAACATAACCCATAAAACTAGTATGAAAGCAGAAAACAGAAAAGTTATTATTCACTAACTTCACTTACTTCTGCACTTTTCCCTATTAAAAGCACAGAAACACTTTTAGATATTATTATTAATTACAGTCGAACCCCTGACGTGCAGAGGCACCATGCTCAGATTAGTAGTAGTATCTCCTAGGGCTGTAACTAATAATTTACCTAATTGATTAATCTGTTGATTATTTATCAATGACAATCCCAATTTCAGTTCCCACAGCTCAAGCTAATGTCTTCAAATTTGTTTTTATTTTGTTCAGAAGTTCAAAACCCAAGGATATTCAATTAACAGTCACGTAAAACAGAAAAACAGCAAATCCTCACTTTTAAGCAGCTGGCAACATTCAATTTCTGCTTGATAAAGATACTTTGTTTTAGACATTAACAAAACAATTGATAATACATTTTCTAATGGATTAGTTGACCAGTTGTTTCAGTTCTCATGCCGGGTATGAGTGATGGATCATCTCACTTCCTCATCCTAATCCTGCATCTGCTGCACTACCACCCTGACTCTGGTGGTATGAGACACGATAAACCCTCGAGAGGTCGTACTGGCAGGAGAACTCTTGGTGTATAGTGCTGAGGGTGACTGCTCGGTGTGTGAGCGGATGTTGCTTGTAAGACAGCGTGTCTGATGGGCAATGCCAACAGAATCCAAGAACTAGTTCAGATGTATTTGGCTCACATTGTTACTGTTAACACTATGAGGCACAGTTGCTTTTACCAGAGCAGAAATGTAGGAAGGCTGTTTCATTGTTGGGGTCTTTGGTTTTGCTTTGGCTGCTTTCATGATAGATTTGTAATCAAGCAGTGTGATCTGCACAGGATGCTCTTGTGGATCCTCAACTCCTCTTTCCCCTTGCTTTCCTGAGCAGTGTTGAGAGAACTATAATGTCCTTGATTAAGCAGTTAAAGTTCATTTTGCCTTAAGGTACCTCAGTAGTTGTAATGAGTGAGGAGCCTTCCCCAAACAAATCAGCTACAGTGCAAAACAGGAAGAGATCCCTCACAGGCCTCCCAGCAGTCAGTTGTGTTTATTAAGATGCTTGACCTGGGATTGAACTCAGACAGGCCACCTGCTTAGCTTTGTAAATCTTTATTAGCGATTATGTGCTAACAGTCGACAAAAAAATGTTTTTCATCTTAGTTTCTTATGTGTTTAAGAATTACAAAACCACGATGTGATAATTTGTACAGAATGAAAACCAAAATCCATAATACAGTAGATTATCATCTCAACAATTAAAGCTGTTGTTAATTTTTTTATTACGTAATGCACAGTTATTACATTATGTGCAGTAATATGTTAAGATTTGGACGTGGTGCCTGAGGAGTAAAAGAAAACAGCTGGCTGTGCACATCATGAGTGAGACAATGTGCTTTGATTTGATGTGCATGCAGAGACATAACACATTGCATAATCCAAAAATGATTTCCACACACATATCCTGTTATTTCTTCATTGGTCATTCTTAGATTAATTTCTGTAGCAGTTTCTGTAGTAAAATTTCCTTTGTAGCAGAAGGAAGCATGTGAGCCAGGATAAGAGTTTTCTTGCTCTTGTGGGCATACATCCAGTGCTGTCTGAGTGTTTATAGCAGCTATTACAGAGGGGTAATCTTTAACAATGTGGAGGATAGATGGTAACTCTGATCACAAGTGTTGAAAATATGCAATGCTTTAGACAGGCTGTGATAGTGGTTTGACCCAAAATGGTTACTTATTTTGGGGGTGGTGTGTAAATGGACACCTTCATGGTCACAGCTTTTCATTCAGTTGTGGGGACCTCCCTGCAGAGGAATGTTCTTTGGTGAATGTGTTTAGATACAGTCTCAGTATACGTTTAGCTATGGGTTTTAGACACATCCTCTAACACTGCCTACAGTGACATGCAACAGTGTGTCTAAAAGGGGCCTTTTCAGCTGCCTCCTCTATGAAGCTCAAAGGTTTTTGTTGAAACTTGTGTGCTAAATTGTAAACAGACATCCCTGAAACCAGATTTATAACAGACTGCTGAAGGAAAGCTGCATATGTGGGGTTTTTGACAATATGAATACAACAAACCACACTGACCTCAAAGGTAAGGAGTAACTTGAAGGGATACTCTACTGATTTTATACATTTTATACAAATTTAGTTCAGTTATCATGAGGAGCACCACTCAGTCTGTATAACATCTTCTGATGCTCCCTAAAGTAACCCCAGTTACAAACTGGGGTTGTTGAGTTTGAAAAATGGGAGCAATTACACGGCAGGGAGGGTCAAGCAGAAGACTCTGTCGAGTTGCATTATGGGAAATGTAAGATTGACTGTATTTGCAGCTTCACTCATACCAGGAACTGAAAGTTACAGTATCCTGGCACTATGCTGCTTTGATTTCTGAATTCCTTTGGGCAGATTATGAGACAACGGGCCCCTCAACAAAGACATTTAAAAGCCCCCCACACTCCTGCTGCTTTAAAGAACAAGACAACAGCATCATTTGCACCACTTTTTGTTTCTCTTTGTGGTCTTTTTGTCTCTGTAGTCATTTGCATCCCTTTACATCTCTTTGCAGGTGAAGCAATGGAAGCTGAAAATCAGTATTTTGTTCACAGTGGACATGAACAAAGGCTATTTGCCTTCACAGTAACACTCCTCTATACACTGCTATACTAAAAATATTATAAGAAACCACAAAAAAGCAGGGTTGTGTTTTCTCTAGGGAGAGTTTATTTGGTCTTGTGTTTTAATTATTTTGCCAATTTTACTAGATTTGAATGCAGTGTTGCTGTAACCTTGTGCAGCAGCTGTATGAAGCTGTATGAAGGGACACTGCATTGGATTTGGTTGGCAGATACTCAATATTAAAAGACACTAATGAGGATCAGGATGATTGGGACATCCTGATCATCTTTTTAACTGAGCACTGTGACTATCCAACAAAACAAGTTAACGCTTCCTTCAAACACAGACTTTGGCCTAGATGGTTCTCAGCCAGTCCTACAACAGGTGGTGCTATACTACAACCAAGAATCTGTCATTTTACTTACAATATATCTAAATATTATACGTATATCTTGTAAGTATTTGTGATAATATTGTGCATTGAGGGGATTTATAGGTTTTCAGCTCTCTGGTCCAACTGTGAGAGCATCAGTCCTCTAAACCAATGTTCATAAATTGCACCAGTTTTCTTTGTAAAGGCCAAGAACACACGCCCGACTTAACTGTAGTTTCACTGTGCAAACACATGTTGGGCGATTGTGCCGGTGGCAATAAATACACCACTGAAAATTCAATTAAATTCTATTTACAAGAATGAAACTTAATATTTAAAAATATTATCAAACTTAACTGTTCCGTACCACATATGGACGCCCTCTCAAATAGCGTGTAAATCTAAAGCATGACAAATGGATCATCCCCTAACTTTGCTGCAGAGGAGGAGAGCTGGTGCCATCTATTGATCAGTTCCACATTCTCTTTATTTAGAGGATGAGAACATAGTGTACTTTTAAAATAGGCAGTATGCACACTGAAGAGTCCCTGTTCATGGGAAATACATGAACGATGCATAGTCTTTGCTATTGTTTGTGCCTCTCCATATGTATATCTAAATTTACATTTTACTACTGTTGGCCTCCTTCTTTGCTTTGGGGAAAAATTATGCAGAGTTTCTTGAAATGAAGCCACCTGCGACTCACAAAGAGAAATGTCTGTTCAGGGCCTGTTGTATGAGATGCATCCAAGTTTGAGACTGGAAAAAGCTGTTGTGTGTGGAATGTATTAGAGGCGCAGAGGGACCTTCGGTCTTTATTAAGCAACATGTCCTTGCCTGTGTGAAACAAGCTTAGCCGTCAGTGTCTAATTGTGTCAACAAAGAATAAGAACCTATTCGTATAATTTCCTCAAATACAGTAAATGCATGTATACTAAGGAATCGCCTCTCAGTAAAAACAGGAAATAATCCTCACAATAAAATTATATCAATTCAGAATTTCAGTGATGTAGACACTGGCGAGCCAGTATGTTGAGTTTATTAACAGTACAGGGCTTTACAATAAGTCCTGTCTACTGAGTGTGAGTATAGTCAAAATATAGGCAAAAAACTGATCAAGTGTTCTATGGTTGACTGCTGCCACATAGTGGCTACAATAAAAACTGCAAGTGTATGACTCATCCATTTGGAGTGTCTGACTCATGTTCACCTTATCAGTTAAGAGTGTTCATCTTCCTGTATTTTCAATGGTCTAGCCAAGCAGCCTCACGTGGTCAACATGGCTGACTGATTTGGACAAATTAAAAGATAAGCGATCCTCTGCAGTCTCTGTTATTTCTGGATAAACTGGAAGAATATAGAGTACAAGAATTCTGACATAATTCCTCAGTGAGATATATATATATAATATACAGTGCTCAACATGTGGCACTGGTTAGAGGAGACTGGTCAAAATAAGCATAAGGTAACACTAATATAAAGATCAGTGCATAACCATGGAGCCCATGACTGATTATCATGCTGTACATTTAATACAAAGCCAACCAAACCTAACATGTTGTAATCCTCTGTCCACCACCACTGACTTTCCCTTTAATTCTAATAAACATCATTTAACTGATTAGAGGTAATCTAATAAGCTGTAAACAAGTCACAATCGCACATTTCCTACAAGATGTAGTTGTGCATAATGTGGTTTGTTGCAGTCTGTTGGTCTGTTGTTACTTCCACTGGACCTGCAGGAAACAACTGCTTAGTGAGAAATTTGGCCTTTCAGCATGCTACAGGTAAATGTTTGCCTCTAAAAATCAAAATGAGCTTCATGTAATAAATTATCTGTAACATTTGAATGATAATAATGTCCCTCGTCATCATAAGCAGAGTAGTGGCCATTAATATTTCACACAAGTGCAAAAAGGAGAGATGAATAAAACTCAGTGGCTGTCTGACTTATTCTAACCAAGCTACTAAAAAGGCTAAATGAGAGTATTCAGTCTTACATTTAAAATACTTCTCGTATCTTTGTGTGTGAGGATTCACTGACAATGATGTTATGATTCACTTTGCAGAAAGCCAAAGGAGAGAAAATGTCATGTTCTCCTAAAGCAGGTGATGCACAATATGTACAATACAGTCTTGTGTATGTTGTGAGTAACTGGAAGGCAAAGAAGTGTGGGAAATCTTCCTGGCTGAGGCTCAGAGGGGCTGTTGATGCTACACAAGGGGCTTGCTACAAGACATGGGAAAGCCCAACTGCAACAGGACTGATTTATGAGAGTTTGTTACAAATATGGAAGGAAAAAATCCTCAATCAAATGTTTTTTAGTTGTTTTACCACATGCTGTATTTAAATATTGAAACCATGTTTTTTTCTTTGGTAAGGCAGGTTACATATTCATGTAAAGTTTCTCATACCAAAGTGGTTGCAACCTGGTTGCTATTGGTGAGACTACACAAACCTGTTATACAGTAATGGTGGTTGGACAACTAAGTTGGCCATGGCATTCAGACAGTAATTCAGCTCTCAGAGACTGTAATTTAACCTGAGCAATATAAGGCCAGGTCATGCCGCTGAATAACTGCTCTTTGCTTGAGTGAGGACAATATTCAAACGTGCCTTAAAGACGCAATGGGTCTGTGAGTGTTGTGAAAATGGAGTGAGGTTGTAGGGAAGTAGGGATGACAGCAGATTACTGAGTGGGCCATGGCATTCAGATGAAGTTGTCTATTAAGACAGTGGGGCCAACCAGGAGATTTATGATGGCATAACTTGATACCCACTGTGGAGCCCTATGATAGGGCAAAATATAATTTAACATGAGCAGCCTGCTCAACCAACCTTTGGTACAGTTTACTGTGTATTGATACCTCCAATCAGCCACAACATTAAAGGATGAAGTGAATAACATTGATCATCTCATTACAGCACAATGTTCTGTTGGGAAACCTTGGGTCCTGGCATTCATCTGGGTGATACTTGTGCCATCCTCCTAAACATTGTTGCAGACCAAGCATATATACCCCTTGATGGCAGTGGCCTTCCCCAGCAGGACAATGTGTCTTATCACACTGCAAAAATTGCTCAGAAATGGCTTGAGGAACATGACAAAGAGCTCAGGACATTGACCTGTCCAAACTCACTAGACCTCGATCTGATCCAGCATCTGTGGGATCCACTGGAACAAGCTAAATCCATGGATGGTGCCCACCCTGCAACCCACAGGACCAAAAGGATCTGCTGTCAATGTCCCAGCACCAGACACTACAGAACACGCAGAGAGGTCCTGTGTCCACGCCTCCACAGGTCAGAGTTGTTTTGGCAGCATGAGAGAGACCTACACAATATTATATAGGTTTTTTTTAAATGCTTTGGCTGATCAGTGTATTTCCAGGCATCTTTGATATTCAAATTAATTTTTTTTGCACATCTTGAGAAAGAGAGACATAATTAATCTTTGTTAAGATATTCTACACCTTCTCCAACCATTTTTAGATATAATATACAGATCTCTATCTGATATCTACTTGCAGATTCTGTCATCATTTTATGTACCAAATACCAAACTTAGTGAAGATTTTAACATGGGTTTTATTATTGTTATTCTACCATCTGATATGAACCACATCCATTTTGTACCATCTTATGCTTTTGTATATAGCAGTTCAGCCATTTTGCCTAAATGTGCAGTATATACAGTCTGTTACCATCCACAGAAACCACCTGGACTCAATTGAGTGTGTAAACACATTTTAATCAGGATTTGGGAGGGGTAGTGCTGGGATTATTTTTACCTTTCTTGATAGTACCTAACAATAGAGCAGGCAGGAAATGTAGAGAGTCAGAGGGGGATGACTCCTCCGCTGTATTTGAATTGAGCATGTTGTAGTTTAAATGGGAACGCCTTGACCAAAATGACGCCCCAGGAAGTGTATCAGTTGAGCATTGTGTCTTTAATTGTCCATATAATTTGGCATCAAATTACATCCTTCTTTCTGAGATAGATATGTCACTTCCTTTATAGGAAATTATTACAAAACAATGGGATCCATAAAATAATGTGTTAATAATAGTCTTAGTCATAGACTTTCTTCTTTTTCTAGTGAATGCTGAGATGGACTGCAGCCCCTGTGACCATACTGGAGAAAGATAGTGTAGGCTAAAGATAGATGGATGGGTGGTTTTGATTTTGAAAGGTATGTGTTCTGGTAAACATTAACACATAGCTTAATTTGGAAATTCCATTCAAAAGAAAGAACAGAAATACAAAATGATGTGTGGAAGTAGTATTCAGATCAGTTGAGTAATACAGCAAGTAACAGTCCTGCATTAAAATGCATACTTAAGTAAAAGTACATACATTTGTATTAGTAGCAAAATGTTGTTTAAGTATTAAAGTAAAAGTACTGGTTTGGTTCCTCTGACTGATACATTATTATATACTGTATATCATTAGATTATTCATGTGTGTAATCAGCATATAACTGACATGGAGCTAGTTTTAACTACTTTAGGGACACCAGATAAAAATCTGAGATGTTGTGAGATGATTAATTGGAGAGGAAACAAAAACTTCTGATAGACAAATTTGTTTAAAATCTTTGGGCGTTCTCTTTATCGAATCACTTGATCATTTATTGAAATAAAACCATGTGAGAAGTTTAGAGGGAAAATCAGTATTTGGTGGAGCTTTTAACAACTCACAGACGTCTGACATGTGACCCCGACAACACTATGCTTTTAGTAAGATGTCAGAAACCAAAATGTTGGAAACCACTAGTTTAATCTATGAGACTGTGTTGTGTTTTAAAAGCTTGTTATAATATCCATTGTGTCAACTCTTCACCTTAAAAGTAACTAGTAACTAAACCTGTCAAATAAATGTAGTGGAATAGAAAGTACAACATTTCCCTCTAAAATGTAGTGGAGTGTAAGTATGAAGTAGTATAAATTAGAAATACTCAAAGTACTTGTTTAGTCATGCTGTGCTGTAGTTGTAATTGAAAATGTACTGAGCCATTATTTGCTTCTTGTTGTGTAACAGGTCTGTTGGTTTTGTGTTCATCGACATGGTTTATGTTATCTACTGTGCTGCTGATCAACCACAGGGAGGCCACAGTTTATGCTTCCGCTTCAGCTCCTGATAGAGGTGCACTGGAATTTGCTATTTAAATAGAACTTCCTGTCACTATTTTTATTCTATGTAAAAGAACAGTTATGAACAGTCGCTACACAGAGGAACAATGAACTACCTTTGTATTTTGTTTATACTTTGCTAAACTTCAAAGTTAGGTTTGATTTCAAAATGTGGAAAAAATGTTTGGGGCTTTTGTTACACGTGATCACTGAGAATCAAAAGTCTCTCTGCAGTGTACACAAACATTACACATGCTATACAATCATGTTTATCCGTCATATAGGATCAGTCCTCAATCTTGCACTAGATCTCATATTGCTGAATGCCTAATCCATGTGAATTCAGCAGCGCTGTATCCAGTTAAAACCCTGGAAAATACTGATATCAGTGTGTTGCCTTCACTATTTCTTGGAACTAGAGAGGCTCTCTGAACTGCAACTCAGGCCACATAATTTAAATGGTAAATTATTTAAGCCATTAACATGTATTAACTGCTGTATGTAAGCTTGCCATTTACAACCAGTGTCACTGACAGTTAAAGATACAACTTAGTTATGTAAGAGACTCAGACAAGGAAGTGACATGTGGTTGAGGTGATGTATCACATTTCATGTAGTAATCTAACACAGAGGGAATTGGAAGTATTGCTGACAGGGACTTAGGTCATTGAATAGTATAACAAAAAAACTAATATACCAAAAAACAACTTATTTAATCTAATTACACACAAATGCATAACATTTAGCAGTCTGATTAGAGTAAATGATACAACAAAGAACAATAAACCCATCCATTCCTCACACTCCTACCTACTAACACTTTTGGAAGAGACAGCAAAGAAGTAAAAAATAATTTTAAAACGAAGGAAATCAGAAACATAACAGTGATAGAATATTAAAATAACAAAAACATAGAAGAAAGAAAAAAATGTGATGACGTGTCACAACTCACATCATACTTTCATCACAAGCCACTCTTTGCAACAGATGTATCACACTTGCTGTGTTCACTTTCAGACAACATCATTGTGAACTTGCAGCCATTGAAGGGTCATTAACTGTTGCCAGGCCACTGCCTGATCTATCAGTGGATCCTTTCTTCACCTGCAAAAACTGAACACCTTATCCTGTGGCTATAGATGGTTGGCCTTTCATCTTTCTACTTTAATCATCTTATTTATCTTATTTTTTTTTAACAGTGTACATGTCCTCAGAAGTCCTGGTCCCTGGAGAGACCCAGGGCTTGGCCTTGCTGTCATGCTGGTGAAAACTCTTTATGTCAACTTCAGTGTGTTACTCATCTAAAATGAGTGCAGTTTATTATTAATGCAGGAAACAAAATATCTCAAGAGGAAAACAAAAACACAGAGATAAACAGTGAGTTGTCCATAGTTTAGGATCTTTACTATCTTGGTAGAACTTATAGATAGGAATTTAAACATGAACCAACAATGTGTGACTTGGGTCAGAGAAGACTCCTAATAGTCTCTATTAAAAAGTAGAACACAAATCAAAGAGACTTTTTATGTTTCATTTCCACTGAATCACTGGGTCATAATACAGATGGCTCAACAAATAGCACAGGTATTCTCCAACATTCTCCACTGTCCTATTTAACCTTAATTCTGCCCCAGTATCTGGTACCAGTCCCAGCATCTCTAGTTCCATCTTTATAAAGTCCCCTCCTATCAGGGGTATCAAGTTTTCTAGCCTTGTAGTTTTTCAGGGGTAACACCCCTCGCCCTTTTGTTATGCCTTTGGGCGAGACTTCTAACAACACAACTGATTACAATTCAACCAGTCAAACCTGAACAGGTAACCTTAAGGTCAGGGGGAAAAGATATTTTCTCTTAAGAGCTGAGCAGTTCCTGTTGGAGTAAATAAAGTCCAGGATCAGGGAAGGAAGATGTGTTCAGAGCTTTTACTTACAGTGTAAAAATACATTGTTATTAGTAAAAGTCCTCACTTGAAATATTACTTAAGTAAAAGTATGTAAGAATAAAGAGGGAAATACTTCATATAATCATATAACCATATCATCAGAATTATATCACAATATAGTATTCATTACTTATTTGACTGTGCAAGTAGCATTTTACTGTTGTAAGTGGTTGACATTGAGCTAACAGACTGCAGATGCATTGTTTTCATTATAGATTTATTAGCTGATTATTTTCTCCATTAATTGGTTTGTAAAAATTATGAAATTAATGAGAAATGCTCATCACCATTACCCAAAGTGACTATAACAATTATTGTCTTGTCCAGTCATAATGGTCCAAACTTCAACATTATGAAAAATAAATTAAAATTACTGGAAGGAAAGTTGTTTCAGCTCTACTTGTACATACTGGTGGGTAGTTACATTTACAGAAATGTACCATACTTTATAAACTTTTCATATGTACAGGCAAAAATGCTAACCTATAAAATAACTAAAGCTGTCAAATAATTGTGGTCGAGTAAAAAGTATTTTCTTTTTAAGTGTAGCAGAGTAGAAATATAAAGACAGTACAGTACTTGAGTAGCTAAAAGTACTTAAATTCCTCCATTGTCCAGGATACTTTCTTTTAAGTGTAGTTACCGGTCAAAATTAAATATCCTGCTGTAATACAACAGAGGATTAGCAGGCCTACTAGGTAATTATTCACTAACTCATTCGTTTCACACGTTTTTTTTTCACAACATACTTTTTGTTGGTAGGAAAATCGCTTGTTCTAATGTTACTGCTATGTAGGTAATTACTTTCTGTTAGTTTTTCTTGTTCACCATTCAAATAGTGTCTGATTTACATTTCCTCCTCATATTACACAACTCTAGGTAGGACAGTGATTCGCTGAGCACGAGCTCAGTCTCCCTCCCGTTGGCTGAACTGTACACGTCAGCAGTCAATAAGTTTTACCCTAGATGTATCATAGTCCCATTATCCTCTTCCTGGTATGAGTGTGTTGACACATTACACCTACTTTTGGTGAGTCAAATTAAGCTAACTGCGGCGAGTTAGCTTGTTTTTTTAATCGCTAACTTAGCACGTTAACTTGTATCCGATGCTTACTAACCCAGTTCGCTTTGTTCTACTGTTTTTTTCCACAGGTGCTAAGAACAAGCGGTTGAAGCGACTGTTTGGCAACTGACACGGGTTTCAAGTGGAAAGACAATTCTGTGAGAGGAAAAGCAGCCATCAAAGAAACGCCTGACATTTGGTTTCAAGCCACGCGTCACGCGACGTTGGACTGTTTCTAGCAAAAGTTTGAGTTTCAGCGCACGGGGAAACAATGTTGCAAACGAGTTTACAATGAAGACGCGCGTGATAAGGTGAATGAAAGCCATTGTCGTCCTAATCTTACGTTTGTTTTTACTTTGAAAAAATGAGGTTTCGACTGCACAAGAGGAATCTGCTCGCGCTGTTGGGTGTTTCCTTCGTAGTTGTGACACTCTTGTTTTCAACACGTGTATTAATAGTGTCCGATAATGACACAAGTAGACATAATGATCCTATCTTTCAGGTAGATCGGGACATGAGATGTAGTGATCTGTGGAAGTTCAGCTTTGATTCAATGCAAACAATGTCTCTGTCCGTTTTCACTGGCAATATAAAGCAGTGTGTTCACAATGCCAATAAATTTCCAGAGGACCCTCAACTAGTGCTGGTTGTGCAGGTCCACAACAGGCCTGAATACCTCAAACTGTTCATTAAGTCACTGGAGAAAGCTGCTGAGGTCCACAGCTTCCTTGTTATCTTTAGCCATGACTATTTTTCAGAGGAAATAAACACGAATTGTGCGAGGGATAACTTTCTGCAAGGTACAGCAAATTTATTTCCCTTTCAGCACTCAGCTGTATCCCAGCGAGTTTCCCGGGCAGGATCCACGAGACTGCCCTCGAGACATAACCAAGGACAATGCTCTCAAAACAGGATGCCTCAACGCAGAACACCCTGACTCCTATGGGCACTACAGGGAAGCCTTCATCACTCAGACCAAACACCACTGGTGGTGGAAATTGCACTTTGTGTGGGAACGAGTGGGCATAATGCACGGCTACAGTGGCTTTGCAGTCTTTCTGGAGGAGGACAACTACATCTTACCTGACTTTTTCCATTTTTATAAGGCAATGATAGAGTTCAGGAAGAGCAGCTGTCCAGACTGTGACATGCTTGCTTTGGGAAACCACAACGACCTGACTGATTTTACCAGACTGTCCAATAAGGTATTGACCACTGGCTGGATGTCCACTAAACACAACATAGGCATGGGCATATCCAGGGAGGTGTACTATAAACTGATGGGCTGCAGCAAGGAGTTCTGCACCTATGATGACTACAACTGGGATTGGACTCTGCAGCACCTCTCAGGAACGTGCATACCAAAGCCCCTCAAAGTGCTCGTAGCACAGGGCTCCAGGGTTCTTCACACTGGAGACTGTGGTCTTCACCAGAAGGAGAACTGCAGGCCAGAATGGGCCTCAAAGAGGGTTGACGAGGGACTTCAGATGGCCAAGGACGCTCTGTTTCCTCCATCTCTTGCCCTTAATGGTGCAGAACCAGTGGAGCACAAGGCACACATGAAGAATGGAGGATGGGGAGACGTTCGAGACCATGTCCTATGCAATAACTATGCCAAACGTCTTTGAACTGTACCTTATCTCTATGACTATGGGTGTACATTGGTATTCTGCAAATGTGCCATCTTACAGCTTTTCAGGGTTTCAGAGGCTGTTGTTGTCTTCCAAGAAATAGAACCAAATCAAGTCTAAACAGGTTGCATGTACACAACTAGAGTTCAGCTTGTTTTTAAAAACTTTTAATTTTTTAATCACCAAAGCTGCACAGTTGCCAAAGACTTTGTTGATATTTGTGTTGTGTGTAATGCATGCAAGCTCAGTCATGCTGTCACCAGGTTTGCTTATCTCTGGGTGTTTTACAAGCCAAGACAGTAGGTTAGATTCATTGCACACTAACGGGAAATAAGAATAAACTATTACTGTGTGTACATACACACACAGTAATTTACTATTTTATCTGCAGATATATCACTACACAGGATGTTTATTCACAAGACATTCAGTGTGTGTATTAATGTCTTGCAATACTTTTTTATGGAACATTCAGTTGCAGTGTTTTTAACATGTGCTTTTTATGGTACGGTTTTATGTGTAACAGCAAGATAAGCACATGTAATGTACATACGTAAAGGTATAATCAAAACATGTATGACAATGTTCAATATAATGGGAAGCTCTAGTTTATTGTGCAACCGCTGTCTTTGGAGTTGTCTTCCTGAATGTAGCTTTCAGTCTCTGTTCTAACCAGAGGTCTTTTTATGAGGAGAGGCCGACTTACACCACTTACTTTATCAGCCTTCTACTCCCCACTTTATTGATCTCTGGTTGCAACAACCAGTGCTTGATATTGATTTCTTTTTTTTTGGTTTTCAGTGTACATTTGCTTTCTGATACAAGAACAGTGACCTCTTGGAATCTTGTTCAAGATATCGGCTCCACAAACATCAGGGTCATCTGTGACTGCATTTCTATATTTGCACCTTCTTTGTTAGAATTGATTTTAGGACATAAGATTCAAATAATACAGAACAAATTGCCTTGGAATTTTACAAAAAGGAAAGGCAGACCGTTTCCTTTCCAGGCATTTGTTTGGTAGTTGAAAAAAATATCCCACTAAAGCTGAACTTCCCTTTTTACAGTGTAAAAACCATGAGAAACATAATCATAATGATGCTTTATTGACTTTAAGCTGACCAAAAGTGCCTTTTGATAGTTCATTTGTGCCTGTTTTAAAGAGAGTTTTTAAGGTGCACTGAGAATATTGTTGTTGACCTAGTGCGTACATGACTATGTGCCAATGCAGGGGACTCATATTTTTCCTGAGATATTTTTTGATAGTGTCTTTACTCATAAGATGTTGAGTAAAGACTTGAGCATGGATGTCAATTTGTCAGTTAGGTAAAATTATTGCCTCACTGTTTACAGATGTCAGTGACCCCAGATCCAGTAAGTGCCTTAGCCTGATATTGATACACCTCCCTGTGCCTTGTGCCTTATGGAGATTGCTAGTCAAGAAACATGGATTGTATGTGATAATGAAATAAACTATCTTCTATTTTGTGGTGGAAAGCATAATACAGTTTAAAGAAAGATGATGAAAAAAGATAGCAAAGATGACCTAATACACAAAAATATACAGATAATAATGACTCTCTCTGATGTATGTGTGTGTGTGTGTATGTATTTATGTGAGGTTTTTGTATGTGTATGCAATTGTTCCTTAGTTGGTGAGATGTACAGCTGTTGAAAATGAGACCAACCTTTTTTGTTGCTTTTGCTTGTTTTGTTCCTTTCTGATCATCACTTGAAATAGCTGTTTATTTTTCACTTAATTTTTGCCAAATGGGAAAATAAAAGACATTGAATGTTTGTCTAGTCACAGATTTAAAAAATGGTAACACTTGATACAGATCTCCTGGAAATAACTGTATAACTTGGTTTCAACTGATACAGTGTATTATAGGAATGCTTCAAGTTAATTCTTACTACTTTGAGATCTTAAGTCATTACACAGCAGGTTATTTGAACATGAAAAAATATATCTTCAACTGTCCTTTCCTTTTCTAGCTCTTTCAAGGAAAAGAAAATCAATAATTGCTAATAAACACAACTAAATAAACTCAGAGAACATTGTCCCTATTTTGGCTGTAGTTATAATTAGGACTTACTAGACCTCTTTAACAGTACATTTTCAAGATAACTAGTTACACAGTACACTCCATCCAGACTACATGTCAGTGACTGATCTGACAGTTGTTAAAAATAGCCACATCATGTTATGTTCAAGGCCCTTTGAGTCCTGCAACAAATGAGAAGCTGATCGGAGATCTGAGGTATTTTTCCGGGTACAAGTCATGTGACTGATGCGTGTGCTTTCATTGGTCAGCTTCTGCTCCGTGTTTATTTCCGGAAGTAAGTTGATGTCAGTGTCAGACTTTCCACCACGATTGTCAAACCTCGGATCTTCAGCGCCGTAACGACAGGTACAAGTTAAAGATACGCTATATTGATATGATTTCCGTACAGATGTATAATAAGTCAGGTGTCTTGTCACTTCAATGAATCATGTTTACGTTTGTGAATGTAGCCAGTGTTAGCTGTTAGCTGTTGCTCTCCGTAGCTTACGTAATGGACTTTTGTCTACAACACACAAACACATACTTATTAAAAAACACCATAGCTGTCCTAATTAATCGTCAAAGGCTGTTGTTTAAAATGTTCAGCAACTTTGGGAAGAGGCAACGAGAGTCTTTTACTAACACGGCAGTCCAGCCAGTTGTAGCGACCGTATCGGTAAAATGACGTTAGCCAAGACGATACATTAGCTAGCTAGTTAACACTCCCTACTTAAATACCTCACTAAAATGTATTAGCTATTCGGGAGGCTGTCTCTTCCACTGTACCCAAAGTGTGTTAACACCAGAAATATAACTCATTGATGAACTGTCTGTCATACTGTATCGTTCACCCTCTCTAGGTGTGTCCACATCCACAGGATGGCACATTGGTTTCACAGAAACCCACTGAAGGCAACAGCGCCGGTGTCCTTTAATTTTTATGGAGTGGCAGGGAGCCCCGCTGCCAATAAGATATGCAAGTATGTCTTATCTCTACTTAATACACTGAGAACCGTGTTATTAGAATGGACTTCGACTATGACAATGATCACATACAGAAATACATTGCTTTTGTATAGTCTACTTATCTTTTCTCATGATGATTTCATCATTGGTATGCTGCTGTCACAGTCATAAGTTCACTGTTATCTCCTTGACATACAAGGTGGCAGTGCCTTGTTGGATATAATCAGTCTGAATACTGTAATGATCAGTAGAGCATCAGTTGATGGCTATTTGTCTGACACCTTCAGTGACCTAAGGACAACCAGGGCGAGACTGCTGGAGATGTTCACTGATGTCACCTGCAACCCTGAGATCTTGAAAAATGCCACAGATGCTTACTTCTCCCTCTTACAAGGTGTGTTTTCACTACAGCAAATCAATCTGTTCTTGCTAGGTTTTAATTAACATCAGTGCTTCTCCTAGGTTTTTTGTCAGCAGAAATGCTGTTGTCCTGCCTGTCCCTACCATGCAACAAAACATATTTACATGTGTCTGGTGGTGGAGTAACTTAAATCGACCACAGAATCGTTAAAAATAGGATTGTTATTCATGTTCACCTGGTCTTGTGTGTTAATTTACTAGGAGCTTTCAGCACTTGAAGGATTAAGGAGGCTCAGATAACTGTATTAACAAATGTTACCCAGATAATGACATACATTATTATTGAGTATAAACATAAACAGATGCCCCATACAATGAGGATATTAACAAAACCATTTTGATTGGGTTGTGCTTTTTGAGAAATGAAACTTTACACTTTTAAGCATAGGCCTCAGCACCCCATCAATGTCCAAATGAGTCCAAAGTGACTCATTCATTTGCAGTTGTTTGTGCAAGTGAAACAACCATTTTTGTTTCATTAATTCTCAAGTTATGATCATAACACAACAGAATAATAAACTGTGATAACTTGAGAAATAAGGAAACACCTGAAATGCTAGCAAACAATGTACAAACTAATGAGACCACTTTGAAGTCATAGGTGGATGCTCAAAAGTTTAATATTTAACTTCTCAATAATGGTTCAAGTACAAACGTTTATTTTGTCTGCACAGACCTACACAAAAGAACTTTTACTTTTACTTATAGCCAGACCACATGGTGTGCCAACCAAACAAGCTACAAGGTTCCGTAATATTCCCTACAGAAATTTAGTACAGAGTTATACTATCTGTTAAATTAGACAGCCAACCTGAGTAATTTATGGGGTAGGCTGCACATCTGTTATAATGCATAGCCTAACAGGATTAACTAGTAAACATTTAGTTTGCAACAGTCACTTTACCATGGACATTTGGAAATGTTCACTTTGTTTAACTTAATTCTTGTTCTTGTTAATTCTGTTATGTTTTTTCATGAATATTAATGAACCATGTGAAATTGAAGCAGCAGTGTTCACTGAACACACAGTGTTGATTGTTGGAGGGTCAGTCAGTGTCAGGATGAATTTTAAAGTAATGTGTGTAAAATGACCAACACAGCATGATGGAACAGTGCAGCCATAAAAACATCTGAAAGAAGTAATTGCCTGCTTATATTATGAACATTTAGTAGACCAACACACTGCATATGTACATAGTTTACAGTAATTGTTTTCTTTGTCTGCTTTGCACCTAACCAGCTGCTTTTTTCCTTTTTTTTTTTTTTTTTTTTAAATATCGGTTTAACATGCGACAGGCTTTATCGCATCCTTGGATGGAACTACACAAGAGAACAAGATGAGGTTCATCCAGAACTTCAAGTGGACTGACACCTTGCAAGGAAACACACCAAGGTAGAAAGATAAGAATGAGTGCTACGAGTCCCGTAGTAGGTGGAAGGAACCCATCATGTGCAAAGATTTTTTTTCATATTTGAATGATGGAGTAATGCACCAGCTAGGAGCTAGTTACCAGTGTTCTAAACAAAGTATTACATCTCTTTACAGTGGGCGCTAGAGAGTTAAGAAAGGGCAGAATTGATCACTTCTCAAAATTAGAAAAACCTATCAAAGCAGAGGAACTAGTTTTACTATTTTTACACCAAGACATACTACATGGCAAAAGTTGTTTGTACTATGCATGAAATCAGAGGCTAGAGCCTCAGTGAACCAGTGTTTTGATACTAATTTTCAGTGTAAGAAATGTTGACTTGTTTGCATGTTTGAACTTTAAGTGGCTACTTTATTAGGTACACCTGTAAAATCTTATGTAATCCAATATAGCAGCTCTGCCATAAAATCCACCCTTACAGAGTTTACACTGCTCAGCTTTTGTTGACATCCAAAAATATGTTAATTTAATTATATTTTTATTAATGAGATCATAGTTAAAGATGGTAATGGAAATGTGAAATTTGATTAACACCTCTATGACAGTCTCAAAAAGCTGAACAATCATAAAAGTAGAGCTTATAGCAGAACAGTTGTATTGAGGCTATATAGGTGTGTCTAATAAAGTGGACACTTAATGTATCAGTCTGTATAAACCATTGTCTCTCGTCCTTGCTCTCCTACCAGTGCCCAGCAGGATGCAGTCTTTGAACTGGTCTCTATGGCCTTCAATGTAGCCCTCTGGTACACTAAGTTTGCCTCCAGACTAGCAGGGAAGGAAAAGTATGTGGTTATTCTGTTTATATTGTTGCATTCTTTTATATTAAATCAGTCAAATAAATTAATCCAGATTTTTAAATTGTACATTGCTTTGTTACTATATAATACATATGTCTCTGTCATGTTTAATAGCATAACAGAGCCAGAAGCGAAAGATGTTCACCGTAGCCTGAAGGTTGCTGCTGGAATATTCAAAAACCTCAAGGTGAGTTCTCTCCCTATGTTATTGTAGAGCTGTGGGACTTGGAAATTTTATTACACTAAGTACACTGTTCATTGATATCTGTTTTGTGTTAATAATTAGGCTACTAAATTAATTTTGATTGAAAAAATTCTGTTAGTGCAGAGTATCACCAATCAGTGTACTGTGTATCCACCACTTGCTAAAGAATTCAAGGAAAGGACTTTTCCACAGAGCTCCTCACAGTTAACACTAAATATAGTACATTTTATTAACTCCCCCAGTGAATACATGTGCTGTTGTTTCAGTGTAACACCCTGAAACAACAGCACATCCTGTTCCTTTAACGTCCCCTTGCAGCACACAAACCTCACTCAGACTAATTCAGTCTCTCAAACACAAAGCAGAAGCAAATGATTGCATAGATTGATAATAAATTAAATGATACTTATTTAAAACTTCAAAGTTTATGGCCTGTTTCCAACAGGAGGTTCACATCCCTCGCCTCATCACCCCGGCTGAAAAGGGCAGAGACCTGGAGCCCAGAGTGATTGATGCATACATCATCCAATGCCAAGCAGAAGCGCAAGAAGGTACAGTGGCTACATGCTGTGGCTTGAACACTGCACCAGCCACTGTAAAGCTTTATAAGTGCTTTATTAGTATGAACAGCTGTTTACTTACCAGTCTAGAAGAAACATTGCTAGTTCAGGATCAAAATTCATTGCTTTACTCACCAAGAGCTGTCTCCAGCGGTGGACTAGCAACATGTTTACTCTTGATTTGCCTCTAATTCTATCACTTCTGGTCTTCTACTGAAATTAGCATGCTAACCAGTTAGCCTCAGCCTATCTTGTCTGGTAATACCATTTTGATACAGTAAGTCACTGTAGTGTCCAGTCTGCCCTCAGTCCAACATAAGGATGAAGAAGTGGCGCTGCCCATAGGGTGTAGTCTAACTTCTTGTCTTGTGAATTCAACAGTAAGTAAACAGCTGTTGATGCTAATGTTGGCTGTGTAGCAACAGCAAAAACATACATAGAACCCTGAACTCTGCTTGTGTAATGTGTTATTTAGAAATGTACTTGCTTAGCCTGTAAACAAGTAGGCTCTGTAAGGGTTATTTTAATTTGAACTTATATGTATGTTGACACCGTACATTACGAAGGACTGCAGATCAGGACCTGATGATTTAAGAAATGGGGATCTTTCCGCACCAAGCTCAGAGTCTGGTGACTGCAGATACTTATGGGACTGATGACTATAACAAAGCATAATGATATTGATTCTTTGCTGTATCATCTGTCTACAGTGACAATTGCCAGAGCGATTGAGCTGAAGCACAATGCCACACTCATCGCAGCGCTGGCGTTCGAAACCGCAAACTTCTATCAAAAAGCTGGTCAGTATTTTTGCACTTGCAGTTTTACATAATGTTTTTGCATTACAGTGAAATATGGAAATCATATCACATCAGTTGCCAGGACAGTGCTGAAAACATTACCATTTTACAACAGGATAGTAAAAGTCAGTATTTCTGTTTGCAGACCACACACTGAACACCTTGGAGCCAGAGTGCAGCAGCAAGTGGAGGAAGTATCTTCAGCTGAAGCAGCACTTTTACATGGCTTATGTAAGTTCATGCATGTCCTAATGTAGGTTCCAAATCTCCTTGTGAATTTTAAGACCAAACTAACAGAGGTCTTTAAACTTACATTACTATAGGTTAACTTCTGTTTATTTAAGGAGCTTTACTAAGCATACATCTGATGTTGCTGTCTCTTATTTACAACAACAGGGAAGGAAAATGACAGTTCTTGTAATTTTAACTCTTTAATTCTGTTTGCAGGCATACTGCTATCATGGGCAGACACTGCTGGCAGGTGACAAGTGTGGTGAGGCTATAAGATCTCTCCAGGAAGCAGAAAAGTGTATGTATGTTAAGAAATACTTTTTCCCCTTCTTGGTGCCATATACTGTACATAACATAAGACAGGACAAGGCTGGTTTGTCAGGACATACAGACAATAAGACAAGACAGTGTAACAGTTTATGACACCGAACAATGTAGTTACAGCAAAGATGTGGAAGGCTATGTTCATCAGGTTAATCAAAGGTGTCGTCTAATAAATAAATGAATAAATAAATAGAATGGCAGCCATAATATACTAATAACAACAATAATAATACAGAATTACATGTGTATCTGCTCTTCTCTGGTTTCTCCCCATATATCTGTGTGTATCAAGGTGTAGATGAAAATACATAGGTGTAGGTATGAATGCGGATGCAGATATGTTTTAATTATGATAAATAGTCAGGCAAGTTCTAATAGAATCATGACTATGAAAGAATCAGACTGGTTGAGGTTACAGCTTTAAACACTGGTTCATTGTTTTTTTGTGTATATATCTGTCAGCAAACAAACAATGCTGACATTAATATTATTGTGTCGTATCACTGGAAGCACAAGTCAATCAATACAAAGTAGGTCATGACACAGGTGCTTCCTCTGTATATTTCCTGTGCGTTGCTTCAGTAGTCTTGGGCCCACCCCACCATGTAATGAGGAGTTTTGTGTTTTTGCTTGCTTCCTCTGCCTTCACAGCCCAGAGTTCTTTGGTATTAACATGGAGACATGTCTGTTTAGGTTACTCCCGTGCTGAGGCGCTGTGTAAAGAGTATCGTCAGACCAAAGGCCCCGGCACCACGGCCAAACCGTCAGAGCAGCTGTTCTTCCTCAAACTGGGCGGCCTCATTAAAAACACACTGGAGAAGTGCCAGAGAGAAAATGGCTTCATGTGAGTTGGTCAGGACAGACACACACTCTGCAGACAGACTCAGATACTGCACATGTTGTTGGTCTCAGATGGAAACATCTGTATCTCTGCAAAAAATAGAAAACACAGTCACATTTTAGTGGATGCAGATGTGCAAGAAAATCCACAGTCATATCAATTTAGTAGCATTGATTGCAACAATGGCTGAGGACAGCTGGCTGGACATCTTGTGTTATGTTCTTATCATAACATTGTGATATAAAATTTTATCACAATATAAAATTATGTAATTTTCCTCAAGAGAAATCTAACAAATAGTTATAATTACTTAGTTATAATTAATTTCCTGATAGCATACACGCCAATCACAGTGCAGGAACAGAGGTATGGAATATGCAAGTTAGGTTTTAGATTAGTTCGATTCTCATAATTGTCACTTTAAGTTCATCATAATCTGACCAATGACTGTACGTAAAGATGGATGATGCCTATCTATTTCTTCCCACTGTGTAAAAATGAATCCTAAATATCCTAGATACTGTTGCTGCCCTCTTGTACTGGTGATGTCATTGAAGCCAGAGTCTGTGCAGTAGTGATCAGCTGGTAGAGCTGCAGTATTGAGGTTCCACTCATACACCTACCAAACCAGTCACAAGCCAATCACAGCTGTCAATCATGACATTTCATCCCCTTTTCAGAGCATGGAGTAACTAATTAAAACCAAAAGTATCATTAAAATTAGCATTTGAACATACATCAGCTTGATTAGAACTACCCGATTCAACAGAAACCATCTTTGGAAAAATTTATTTGGTGTGCACGTTGATGTTTTAGTTTGGATCCGACTACACTGCAGCCAGCCACCAGGGGGCGATTGAGATGTTTTGGCTTCACTTTTGGGGAACTGTCTTCTTGTTTTTATACAGTTATTGGTTCTGACCATAAAGAATAATTCAAAACCTGCAATTAACTTCTACAATCAACATTATAAAAACGTCAAAATCTCCTCTTAAACATTTAATTTTTCCAAAGTCTTCCCCTTTTAAATTGCAACTCTGGACATATTTCCTCAGCTACTTCCATAAGGTCCCAGCTGAAGCACCCCAGCTGGAGTTGAAGGCGAGCTACGGCCTGGCTGAGCCAATCCCATTCGAACTGCCGCCTCTCAGTGAGCAGTGCACCGCTGAAGTCTACGCCACCTTTGACCTGACAAAGGGAGCCAAAAATGACAAGGTACAGCGGCTCACCTCAAGTTTTTTCCAACATAGGCTGGATGGACAACTGATGTGATTCTGAGATTTGTTGTTTCATACTAATGTTACTGTT
Source organism: Lates calcarifer (assembly GCF_001640805.2). Taxonomy (NCBI): domain Eukaryota; kingdom Metazoa; phylum Chordata; class Actinopteri; family Centropomidae; genus Lates; species Lates calcarifer. Next base: position 19,306,636 of record NC_066839.1, read on the forward strand.
GCTTTAACTCCAGGCCAAACCCAAGGACGAGGAGGTGAAACCAGTGAAGGAACCAGATTTGAAGCCTCAGAAGGACACAGGCTGTGTTATCTCCTAAACTTTCCACAGATTTTCAGCCTCTTGCTCCAGTACCATCAACTATAATGATGGGATCCATATTTACTTCCATGTAAACGTCCATAGAAAAATGTATTTTTTTTTTGTGAGATTAATCCATGGTGTTATACATTGATGCTGAAACATGTGTATTGTATTTGGGTATGACTGCCATCATCACTGCATTTAAACCAGAGCCAGTTAAACATCATAGTATGTGGCCACATCCTACAAACAACTCACATTTATGACATTTAACACAAACAGCATGTCTATAAAGTAAACCTGAAGCTTTTCATTTAACAGTTCTTTCAGCTTATGGTTAGTAATTACATGTCAACTGAAAGAATTGCTTTAAATTAGGTCCTAATCATAAATAAGCCTTATGGGCAATGTAGTTCTATTAATGGTGCCTTTGGCTGCAGGGTAAACCTGTTCACTGTGTCTCCTTACACAAGTGTCTGGGTTTTAAACCACTAGAGAGTAGAGCTCTGGACTGATGATAGATGATTTTTTTTTTTAAATGGAAATTGGCCTATTATACAAAAAAACCCTCAGGATACAGACAAAAGATGTAGTAGTAGCATCTGAAATGGAAAAAGTGAGACTTACATTCACACAATCACCCTGTAACAAAAAATACTGTTAGATGATTGGAATACATTACATAATGAGATATGTTCAGAACTTCCTTTAAAAAACACACAAAATAACAAAATGAAGAGGACTGGATGTGTTATTGCTGGTACAGGTGTGTTTAGCTGTAGCAGTTTACAATCAATATTTGATTTAGAAGACATGATGTTTGTACTGTAGTTCTTTTTGTACATGAAATGACATAGCTGTTTTTTCTACTTTGACTATTCATTTAAGGAAACTTTATTACTGGTAAGGCTGAATCATGGTGTCCTTTTGGGGATATTATCCCTGATCGGTCTTAATTTATTTCTGTAGTTATGTAATGATAGTTTAGTTTACAACGTATAACACTTATGACAGTATACGCTTATATATAGTTTGAATCATATGTTTTTTTGGTGATGTTGATTTTCATTGTTTCAGTGGATACATCAGAACAGCCAGTGATATATACAATAATTATTCCTGGTAACTTTTTGGTTGTTGAGATTGCTGTTTTCAGTAGTTGACATAATGTATGTGTCATCTACTGAGTGTTGTCCTCTTTTTAAAGGCAAAGATTGGGGGTGGAAGAACACACGAACACTTGTACTTTATGTCCTATTTAAGAGCTGCCTCAGCACCTTCACAAAAGTTGGTCCTATTGTCAAAATGATCCCACTTAATATTGTCCCATCAGGTGAAGTATAACTATCAATTGCTGGAAACTTGTATAAACTGTAATATACGGTTCACATGTACTCATTCACGTCCCTACATGTATATTAGCTTACCTGAACTAGACTAGTGTGTGAAAAAGCTTACCTTCTTACTAAATTTCTTCATTTCACATTGTATTCACTTGTGCAGGGATTTCAACTAGGACACTTTTCCTCTCGTGGTCTGGTTCGGTTTTAACTGACACATTGGATTATTTCACTTGGAGCAGTGGATTTATTTGAGAAGCAGAAATCAGAACAGAGCTAGCTCTTTATTCTTTTTAAGGCAACTGTTTATTAAAAGGGTGTGTCAAATCATCATTACAGTATACACTCCTGTAACTCATTATTCACCCTCTAATGGTGTCTTTCAGGTAAAATGTATTTCAGATGGTATTAAATCATTCATAAAACTCCATCCTTCCATGTCTTGTGTTTAAATTTGACAACATGATTATTAAGTCAGAATTTTAAGTAAGCATTATCTGTTAATATCACAAATTAAATTACGCATAAAGGTCAGAGTATTTGTCATGGCTAGTGCAACTAAGCTTGTGAAAACACAGGAGGATCTTTTCCAAGCCTTTAAAAATTGGAATTATGGGAAATGTAAGATCCAGTGCATTTTGGAGCTTGAACTATACAAAAGACTAAGAGTCAGGTTATTTCAGCCTCTGCTGCTTTGATTCTGACCACTTAAAAAACGAAAACAAATCTGCAAAATCAGTCTCTATGGATGAATGACTGGAGTTGCCCTTTAAACACTTGGTCTATCATTATAGCTTAATCATTGTCAAACACTGCATTGAAAAAGCGTTTAGTAGTCGCTCGCTCTCATCTTTAGACATAAAACTTCAAAATAAAGCTTAAAACACATTCTCCTAAAAGTTTCTAAACTTCAGACATGATCAGAAAATATGAGTACAATTTTTACAATAATTGCCTGAGGTGTTTAAATTTGTCTGAAACTTCCAGGATACTAGGGAATAATAGGGAATACATTGAAAAACATTAAGGTTCATACAGATAAAGTTGGCAATAAACCTTCACATTCTACACACAGCAACAAGTCCCGCCTCTTAGCCTGAGAATGAAACTGATTGCACTACAATGACAGTGTGACTGTGTGAGCCTGTGATAAGGTTTGCACTGCTGTATTTAGTGTCTCAGGTTTCAAGACAAATCCTGTATCCTGTAGTTGTTTTTCTCCACGCAGCAGAGTCAGAGTGGATGGACATACAGTACAACTGTGACATGAAAGAAAGGATCTACACTGTTGCATCAGCAGTGCCAAAGAAAGGGACTTAATATATCTGAAGAATGAACAACAGCCACCAGGAAGTAAGTGTTGTAATAATGAAGCAAGAAAAACAGAGATGTTAGCTTAGACTGTGTTCAGTGACGCTCTAGCAAAGGTGTAGGTTGGCTTTCAACCACTGTTTGTGACCAGCCAATTGGTTAATCCTCACTGTAGAGTCTGATATAGTCGATATATAAAAAAGCATATAAAACGACAACTTGCTGGACATGGATAATGAGTAATAAAGAAAATGCTGGTTACCAAAAAAGTAAATGTTAAAGACCTGTCTGATCCGTCAGGTAATAGACACCCAGGAAACAGACTTTGGTGGTCCCACCTTATCCAAACAGAAGAGGATCATCCACTTCTCCAGCGGTGAAACTCTGGAGGAGGAAGACAGTGAGGAGGAAGAGGAGCAGCCATCAAACAGAACTCCCTTCAGAGAGCCTACTCAGAGGGTGAGAATCAGGGGAAAATTTGTGTTAGAAATTGAGCAGCAGACATGAGACATCTGATTTTCTGTCTCTTCTCTCTCAGGCTAGGTTCTCATTCAGGAATGTGGCTATTCTAGTTGGAAGGATTTCACTGCTGAGTATGTAATGTGACAATTAAATACATTCAAGCATACGAAAGAAACAATAGGACTAATTTTGTAGCAATGCTAGGTCTCACTGAGTTTCTATGTCTTCTTTCCAAAATTAGCTTGTGACTTCCTTGGAGAGAGACTAGCTGGTGTACTTGGGCTGAATGCAGCTAAATACCAGTACGCCATAGATCAATATCAGAGTGATCACAAGGTAACGTAAAATTCAAATGTCAAAAGGTAAACTTATCATAGAGACTTAGTTCTTGATAAATAAAAGTGTGATCTGTCATGGCAGGAAATTTGATTAAATTACTTTTAACAACTAACTTCTATGCGATGAGTGTTTAATTCCTTGTATTTCCTCTGTCTCACTCAGAAAACCAGCAGCCAAGCCACGGATGGCCTCATTGGAGGGACAGGCAGACACTATCCACCTCTCTCACACACAAACTGGGAGTCATTATGGAGCTACAGGAGATGCAAGATGCCAGGCTGCTGATCCCAAGGAGAGCTATGATGAGAAACAAATGAGCAGAAAGGGAGGATACCACAACAGAAGCTATCAAGCCGATGAGGACAGTTTGAAATAAAACCTATAAAACACAAAGAGAAGGAATGAGAGTTGTCATTCAATGTGCAAGCCATAGAGGGGCACTATGACACAGCAACAACGCATGCTGATCTCAGAGTATGGTGGGGCTGTTTGTCTAGTAATGGTAATGTTACAACAGATATGTGTAAAGAAGAAAAATCACACTGACAAACTTAAGATTTCAATGGGAAGGTAATGGTGTTAGGCTTGGTGCAAGATTGCAATTTTGACCATATAATAAACAGCACTTTGAATGTATTAATAGCTGGGTTGTCAATGTGAAACGCAAACAATAAAGCCTTTAAAAAATACGCGTACCCGCGAAAAACACGGTGTAATACACTGTTTCGGTAAGACCCGTTTGGTTATTGAAGGATAAAATTGGTAAATATTTTCGACGAGGATGGGATTCGAACCCACGCGTGCAGAGCACAATGGATTAGCAGTCCATCGCCTTAACCACTCGGCCACCTCGTCGACGTTAACACAAACGTAATGTAATATGAATATGAATAAAATGCATAGCATAATCACCGCAACGTTATTTATTTATTTCTTTGGTGATATTTTATTTAAACGACCGAGGTAAGGCTACACTTGACCGGCACATCTCATGAAGCGGATCTAATGTTACCTAGCATAACTATGGGAGGTGGTAGGCATGGCTTCCTAGTAAAGCCCTCTGCGCTAATAAACCAAGCTAACGTTTGCTACTACTAAAATTTTGTGTGTCAGTTACATTCACATGTACTTTGTACTACCACACACAAAGATGTTCACGTTTGAGTGGCTTTGCGATGTGAACAGGCAAAGTCGACACCTGGCGTTAGTTTAGGTTACTGGTGGCAACTACAACTTGTTGAGCCAGCTAGTGCCACGTTATAAAAAGTTACAAAAGGAATGCAACACTTTAAAACCTACATTCATAGCTAGATACACTCACGGTTTTGACAGGAGTTATCGTGAGATACGCTCGGCTTGATGTCTTGGAGCAGGTATTGTGCAAAATGCAAGTGACTAACATACCCTTTATCGGGAAAAGTGACTGTAAACGGTAACTTCCGTGGACATCCAAAATGGCGTCGCTACGTGGCCCAGTGAGGTCGGAGAATCACGTGACTTCTCTCTGCAAATCAGCGAGTGGTAGGCTGCATCACCGATAGTGGCGTCACGCCGTCGGACCAATCAGCAGCGGCCCAGAGCATTTCTAACTTCCCTCTTTTACCAGAACGCGCGAAATACGACTTTCTTCCCCCATCTTCTCAGAGAGCGACAGTCCTAACATCAAAACTAAAGATGTTGACGAAAGTTGACGAAACTCACACATTATACGTTTGAATAGTAATCACGCATTATAACGTAGGACAACAGTACTTAGTAGTGTACTAGATCTTGCCACAGGTTTGTCTAACAGTGAGACATTTTTACCCATTAATAGAAATCTTTTAGCTATACATAGTGAAATCTGTGTGATTTTGGTCAGTTTTTTTAAAAATTATTATTATACTTCAATGACATATATTGGTGTTTATTTTTATTGTAATCCTTATTACTCCTAAAATTGATTTAGCAATTCAAAATTTGTACAGTTCTTTTTAAGAGCACTAAATGCTGCACCAGGAGATTTTTTCCAACACCAATTTCTGAGACTCAAGAGTAAAATTTTGTTATTATGAAAATGTGAAAAACCAGTAACTGGTCTATGCTTGGCATCTACCTTACCTGTTTGCATTCATGTGCATAGTATGGGCACAAGCAGTATAAAATCCAGGTCAAAGGTATTAGTACATAAAGAGGGTTCACAGATACAGTGCTGAGCATTTGTGGCCATCTAGTGGTTGAACTGAATCACTGGAAAAACACACGTGACCTTCACTTGACTCGGACACATCATAACCAGTACATTTATTTAAATTCAACAGTAACTCTCAACCTACGGGAGTCCCCGATCTAACTGCATACAGTTGCAATGTTTGAAAAAGTGAAACACCTGGAGAAATCCAATGCCAACATGGGGAGAGCTTGCAAACTCCTTGGAAGATCCAAGGCACGGTCTCATTTGAAGTGAACACTTACAGGAAATTTCTGAATTTAGCGGTGCTATCAGATGTTACAACAAAATCACATAGTAAGCTGGATGACACACACAGGTAGTGTAGAAAAAGAGTTGATGCACATGTACAAACCTCCACCAATCAGTAACAGTTCTGAGTCAAAGTCCTTCAGTTACTCTTTATGGCCAGCATAAACTTAATCAAGGGCCAAAGGTCACATCTTGTCAATGTGCACATTTAAACCAAAGCAGCAACATTTACTTGGTGACATTCAGCCTGATGATGGAGAGAGTACTATTATTGTTTGGACTTGTGGCTCTGGCCACCTCATACACTGTAAGTATTTATTTATTATTATTTATAGTATGTCTGATGTTGCTAGTAACTGTGTTGTGACTTATACTGGTTTTGTTTTATGCAGATACCAGTTTCCCCTGAGGTACATGGTATGTCAAATAGTTATCTTAAATAAAAGCTATTAAAGTTAGAAATGTGAAACCACTCTGAACCATGTCTGTGTTTGTTTTACAGAGGTATATGAGAATGGTGAGGATGAGAACCCCATCTTAAACTTAGGTGAGCTACAACATTTCACTGTTATTTAGTGGAATCCATACAGTGATGCTGTATTTACAGAAACAATATGTACAAGTTAAAAACGTTTTTTTCTTAACTGATGATGAGAATATTTAAATAAAACGTGTTCTTTGTACCTGTGCTATAGGTTCAGATGCCAACCTGTTTGAAGGGGACATCTTAATTCCAGTGAGTTCAGTTGTAATGGAATGTTTAACTTTTTTCTTTTCCTTTTCTTTTTTTTTTTTTTTTTTTTTTTTTTTTAGAGAAATGGGGTCGTTTCATTGCTGCTGATCAGTCAAATGATTCCTTCATTGTTATCAGCAGCTTTGGTCTGTTACTGTATGCAATCACATGCTTAGCTTTTGGCATAGTTGGTGTTTCAGATAATGATGTTTGTCTGACAGGCTGTGTATTGTTTTTTATTGTGTGTTTAAAATATCTTTTTATGCTACAGGAAGGAAGGAATGCCCTGATTGACAAAAGATACAGATGGAAATTTCCAATCCCTTACATTCTGGGTGATGACCTGGGTGAGAGTTTTTTTTTTCAGTTGTATTAGTATTTACTTTAACAAGAACACTGCATTCTTAGAACTGCAAAGTCTCACTGTCATACATATGGCCCAGAGTTACAGTTCAGTGTTGACTGATTGCTCTGGTGGGACTCAATGTCTCGCTACACTTGAATGAATTTTGAAGGAAGGAACATGTAATGTTCTGTGGTGCCCTTTAGAACATTGACACTTAAGTGACTGTTTCTCTCATCCTTTAGATCTGAATGCCAAGGGCTGTGTCCACCAGGCTTTTGAAATGTACCGGCTCAAGTCTTGTATTGACTTCAAGCCTTATGAGGGAGAGAAGACCTATATCAAATTTGAAAAGAGAGGGGGGTATGTCTCTAGCTTTCTTACTTACATTTATTGCATTTGCAAGATATGCCACTGGTAGCTGCTGCAGAATAGACAGTGGTCATCAGTGTTTCTGTAAATCTCTGTAAATTCTAATTAGTTTATGACGCTGTCTTTTTAAATGAAAAATACATTAAAGTCTTTGGCCTCAGAATTTTAAAGGTGTGGGCATTTGCCATATCAGGAGCATCTTACAAAAATATACTGTTCATTGCATAATGGGAAATGTAGGAGCCAGGCCTTTTGGAGCTGGACCAGTACTCAGGACCAAAAGTCAGGATAAGTTATTTCCTTTGCATTTCATTTGGTCTTTCAAAGGTGTTTCTCCAGTGTTGGTGACCAGCAGAACGGTCAGATTCTATCTTTGGGGCCAGGATGTGATCACAAGGCTGTGATTGAGCATGAGCTGCTCCATGCTCTGGGATTTTACCATGAACAGTCCCGCACAGACAGGGATGACTATGTAAACATCTGGCTAAATCAAGTTACACCAGGTATGTCTTGGACAGTCATGGTCCATCGTTTTCTTGTTTTTGTCATTTGTGTTCTATAAAACCAATGTTTCACTCCCAGCATAAATGCAATCCTTATTATGCCATTTTATGTGGTAGGAGTAACTAAAATAATTTTAAATATCCTACAGGACTTGAACACAACTTCAACAAATATAATGATGACTTCATAACTGATCAAAATACTGCCATACGACTATGAGTCCATCATGCATTACAGGCCCTTCTCTTTCAATAAGAACGAAACCATTCCCACCATCACCACCAAAATCCCAGAGTTCTACAACATCATTGGCCAATACCTCGACTTCAGCAAGCTGGACACCCTCAGGCTCAACCGGATGTACAACTGCTGTATGTATATGTTGACAGAGTGAATTTCCCATGTTGTTCTTCTGACATGTTTGTCATTTTCTGAAAAGTTGGATGGACACATGGACAAATTATAATATTGTTGGATGGAAATGATCAGAGTCTTTAGCAAGTAGAATTCAGTGCATGCACAAATCTGCCAAGTGCAAAATGGGCTACAACTTTTAAATAACTCTCCTCAATCCCAGCTGGCCCTCTCACCCTGCTTGACCAGTGTGCCTTTGAGTATGCCAGCATTTGTGGGATGATACAGGCCTCCTCTGATGATGCTGACTGGGTTCACACCAAGAGCAGTGTTGGTGCAGAGGATCACACCCTCCTGGGAAGATGCAGAGGTCAGAGCTGAATAATATCTCTTTTTCATCCATTTGGAAAATTCCAAATACTTTTTAGACAACATGAACTAAATTAGCAAAAATCTGCATGCTGTAACAGCTTGTCTCATTTTGTCTGATATTTTAGATGCCGGGTACTTCATGTACTTCAACACAAAGACTGGGAGGCCTCAGGAGTCTGCTCTCCTGGAATCCCGAACTCTCTACCCGAAGAGGAAGCTTCAGTGTCTGCAGTTCTTCTACAAGATGACTGGAAGCCCCAAGGACAGGCTGGTGATCTGGGTCAAGATGGATGATGGCACAGGCACCGTTCGCACAATGAAGAAAATACATACCTTTTATGGTATTTACTAAGCAGGCATGCATGTAAACTGTGTCCATCTGCAGTCCGGAAGACCACAAGCATCACTATTTAGTGGATATAATCTGAAATATTCATTTGATCTGCTTCTAGTCTTTATCCTAAGCTAAGTTAATTGTCTGCTGGCTGCAGTGTCATATGTAGCATACACAAAAAAATGTAAACAGGAAATTGTTTGTTTTATTGCGAATTAACGATTGTAACAAGTTTTCTGGCAACCTTACCTATCCAGCTTTGGATAGAGCCAGGCTAGCTTTCCTGTCTGCTTCCAGTCTTTATGCTAAGCTAAGCCAAGTTAAGCTAAGATAATTACCTGCTGGCTTGAGATTTTGCCTTAATTGTCAGATAGGAGAGTGGTATCTGTCTTGTCACCTCAAAAAAGTGAATAAGAGTGTTTTCTAAAATGTCAAACTATTCCTTTACGGTAAATGCTGTAACATGAAGGCAAAGGACAAAACAAAACCTGACTAAAGCACCACCTCATCAGTTTATTATATGAATATTGCGTAAAAAATTGTAAGATTTGTCATCTTCTCCCTGTTTCAGCGGATTCCGACCACACATGGAAGATCGCCCATGTCCAAATGGAGGTAGGGGTGAAGTTCCGCTATGGTTTCCATGCTGTGCGCGGTGACCCCTCTGCATCCACCGGTGGCATCTACATTGATGACATCAGCCTGACTGAGACACGTTGCCCCAATGCTGTGTGGAGAATCCAGAACTTCACGAAGATCATGGAGACAGCTGACTATAACACAGTAATCAACAGCCCACGCTTCTACAGCCCTGAAGGCTACGGTTATGGCGTCCGTGTCATACCTTTGTCGAGTTACTCAGACTACACAGGGAACTACGTTGGGCTGTACTTCCACCTGGTCAGCGGGGAGAATGACGTGGTGATGCAGTGGCCAGCGAAAAACAGACAGGCCACCTTGGTGGTGATGGACCAAGACCCTGACATTAAACTGAGGATGTCTACTGCTCGCAGCCTCACAACTGATGCAAGGACGAGTAAGTCCTTAGTTTAATGGTATTCTTATTTTTGTTTTTCAGCCATTGGTCAGTTCACTTTGGACAGTACTACCTCCCTGGAGAAGGATGTTTTTGGTGGGTAAGAACTTTGGTGTAAGAATTAAACTGTTTTTGTGTCTTTTAGCATCAGATGGAAAGTTCCTCTGGGACAATCCCTCCAAGGTGGGGAAGTATGATCCCTCCTGTGAGTGCTTCAGAGGTGAATCGTTGGGCTGGAGTAACTTTGTCAAGCACTTTGACCTCAGACGACGTAATTATCTCAAGAATGATGACCTCATCATCTTCGTCGACTTTGAAGGTTTGTGATCTGTGTTCAATATTTGTGTGAAAACACATTATCCATCAAAAGCATGTCAGGAAGAAGACATTACCAATGTCTTTGTCCACAGACATAACATCACTGATCAAGACAGAAGTTCCTATTAAGCCAAAGGAGTAAGATCGCTCAGGCTTTTTATATGATGAGCAAATGGAGGTAAGACACCAGACACTTTTCTATTTCCCCTGTGAAGATCACACATCACACTTGTATTTACTCATGTTAATGTGAACTCACTTTTATTTTTCATTTGAAATAATCAGATGCAACATGTGCAAGTGGGATGAGAAAAACCTGTGAAGATGAAGAAAGGATGGAATATTACTGTTGTAACACTATCAGAATCATACACATAATATATAACATGTAAATGTTATATTTGGTAGCTATAATCTGCACGTAAAAGTTGAAATATATACATAACAAGCTTTTAAAGCACAAAGTTCTTTTTGAACTGTTGTCTCAATAAACACAAGCTAAGACTATGGTTTGTTTCTTTTGTAGTCTGGTGCATTGATGAACATATGAGCGACCATTACAGTTCATGAAATTAGAGGAATTTTTAAAATGCTTAAATGTGTTTGTGAGAAAAAACTATGCAATACTGTATGTTTAAAGAATCAGGAGAATCAAGAATCAAGAATTCTTTATTGTCATTATGCTTGCACATAATGAAATTTTGTTGGTAGCGTTCGGCTTTGAAGAAGGCACAATACTTTCAAATACACAAACAGAAATACAAAAACCAACTATAAACACACAATAGATATGTGCAAAAGAATAATAAAATAGAACAAAATAAGATTAAAATGATATGTACAATATAAAATAAAATAATATGTGAGATGGAGGAATGTAAGAAAGTGCAGCACAGTGCAAGTTCCAGTCTTTCTTTAAGGCCTGATGAGTGAGTGTGTGTGAGGCTGCAGGGGTCCAGTAGTCTGTGTGTGTGTATGTGTGTGTGTGTGTGTCTGCAAGGGGGGAGTGGTGTGTGTGTGTGAAAAACAGTAGGATATTATAATGTAATATTTGTCAGACGTAGATAACATCCTACATTAGCTCCATGTGAAATCCAGAATAGAATTAAAAATCCTGCTCCTCACCCAAAAAACCCTTAATAGTCAGGTACCATTTTATCTGAAAGAGCTTTTAGTTCCCCACTATCCCACTGGAACACAGTCCTCCCAGACTGAAGGCTTACTGGTGATTTCTAGAGTTTCCAAGTGTAGCATGGGAGGCAGAGCCTTCAGCTATCAGGCTCCTCTACTGTGGAACCTTCTTCCAGTTTGGGTCAGGGAGGCAGAAACGCCCTCTGCACTTTTAATAGTAGACTTTTTTTCTGTTTAACAAAGCTCATAATTAGGGCTGACTCCGTCTTGTCTGAAGCATCCCCTAGTTATGGTGCTACAGGCCCAGGCTGCCAGGGGAATTCCAATGATGCACTGAGCTCCTCTCTCTTTCTCTATCTGTACGTATTCATGTCCCATGAATACATGTCACTTATGTGTCTTTCCTCTTTTTCTTCATGCGGGTCTTTCTCCCTCTGCAGCTATAGAGTCTGATCTGTGATGACCTGTCTCCTGCTGCTATGATGCTGCTCAACACCTGCTGTTTTATTCAAAATTATTAGTCGCTATTATTATTATTTTATTATTATCATTCTAACTGTCATTATTTGCTATTATTGTTGCTGTTATTTTTATTGTCTATTAATATGCCTTATGCTTTGTTCTGCTTCCTGTTTATAACAGAAGGCCTGCATTACAAACCTAACATATGGGTTTTATATGTGTTACATATGTGTTACAAATCTATATATGGATTTTGAAAGACATTTACATTTACAATCACCATGCTCCATCAGCTCATGCTCAGTAGCACCATGGGAAATGTACGATCCAAGCATTTTTTTGACTTTAACCAATACTGGGAACCAAAGGTCAGGATATCTCAGCCTCTGCTGCTTCAGTTTTGACCACTGTTTTTAAAATCTGACTCTTGTCAGTCCCTGAACCTTATGAAATTATAATAATAAATTGCTTATGTGCTCCTTTAATATCAAGTAAATCAGCTGTGTTGACATTTAATATATAACAGCACAGTTATTGCAAGACAAGGGAAATCTAATATCAAACCTTATCAAGTATTAGAGGTATCACGGTATGACAGATTGAACTGTCAGCACTTTACTGACTGTCCTGTCCTGACCTGTGTTCTGCTCTTTCTTTGTATCTTCACCCTCTGGCCAAGCAGTTCTTGAAGGCATCATCAATCACTAAAATCTCACTTCACTACAGGGGGTCTGAATTTACTGTATAAACACTCTCTTCACATAATACAAAGAGGACATTAAACAGCCTCCTGGAACAGAGAGATCAGAGATCAAACCCATAAAAGATAACATAATAATTGCCTGTTTTATTGTATTTAAGATTAGCTCATATCAATCTGGAGTTTATTGTATTGGCCCTGTACAGGGTTGACAGTTTACTGCCATCATTACGTTTGCAGGCCAGAACACCTGACAACATGTCAGGCTTAAGAGTGACAGCCAGGACACATGTGAAATGTTTGTTACTCATTAAACACAATAATCCTGATCAAAGTTCCTCTGCAGCTGCTGTCTTCATGGGCATGTTGACAGTGGCATCAGGGAAACGCGCTGCTCTTCGGACAACAACATGGGCTCTGGAGACAGTTTGAGAAAGACTGCTGTGCTGATCGGAATCTTTGCAGTTGTGACGGTAGAGAATTTTCTAAATTCACCAATACTTAAAAACAGAAATTGAAAAATTGTCTCTGTGAACAGTTTAAAATACGTATCTCTTCTTGCGTGCCAGGTGCAAGGTGTTCCGACATTTATTGGTTGGTAACTTCTAACTTTACGAATCACATACACATAACACAAGCTCTTTGTCTTATAGACTCTGACAAACTAAATGCTCTACAGGTGATAATGCAGATGCAGGCGAACTGAGGGATGACATACCTGAGATCAACCGAGGTATACTTTTAAAGCCTGTCTGTGATCATGCGTTTTATTGTCTGATATTCATATGTGTATTCAGAATTTCTGATTTTCTGCATTTTTAGGGTTAAAACACCTTTTTGAGGGAGACATTGCTGGTAATGTAAGTATACAGTCTGTGTAGAGACTATGTCTGTTAAGAACATAGAAGTATATAGTCTTACAGTTTTCAATGTGCCTTGCAGCCAAGCAGAAATGCAATCCTTGATGAAACAAGAAGATGGAAGTTTCCCATCCCCTATATCTTAACTGATTCTTTAGGTACGCTGTGCACAACAGAATACATTTCTATCATGATATAATTTGATGAATAGTTAAAACATGCTGATTGCAAAATTTATTTCTGTTACTTTAGAACTGAATGCTAAAGGTGTGATCCTCCAGGCTTTTGAGGAATACCGTTTGAGATCCTGTGTGGACTTCAAACCATACGAAGGAGAGACCAGCTACATCTCTTTCACCAAGCTGTCTGGGTGAGCTGCAGTATGCTAGATTGTTTCAGAAATCTCAGCTGTTGCACAACTTTATGGGCCATGCTGTCAAGTCATTTAAAGCAAAGAATTAGGAACCAAAGATTAGGAACTGCTGATGTCATAAAAATGGCATTTAAAGCTCATTATACAGTGCTTTAAGTTTATTGTTGAATTTTCCATTTTATCAATCCAGATGCTGGTCATATGTAGGAGATGATAGAAAAGGCCAGAATGTGTCCATTGGGGCCAGGTGTGACACTAAGGCCATTGTGGAACATGAGCTCCTCCACGCTCTGGGCTTTTACCACGAACAGTCTCGCTCAGACAGAGATGACTATGTTAAGATCTGGTGGGACCAGATTGAAGAAGGTGGGTTATTTCATTGTTTTATTCAGGAACCTCACCCACCTACAAAAATATTTTTTGAGTATGGAAAAAAGATTTTCATGGGACTGAAATTATTGTTGACCAAGACATGTGGTCCACTCATGCCCATTTCCCACCACCAACGGAATGAGTTCTGTTTCTGTTTGGATAAAAATAAACTGGTTCAGAACCTGAAAAGTTGAATCACAGCTGGAACCAAAAAATAGCAGGCTTTCAAGTGTGAAGCATGATGACATTAGTGGGCGTATCATATTCTACAGTTTGGAATGAATTCCATTCTGCATTGTGCAATGTCCTCTGATGATAATGCACCCTTGATTACAATGGTTCCCCTCAAAACTCATGGAAACACAGGCTAGTTCGCTAAATGACCTTGAGGTTCAAAGAATCCAGAATGGAACAGTTTCAAGAACCAGAGCTCATTTGGTGGAGAGTTATCAGTAGCTTGTTCTGGCATAAAACATGAATTTTGACAGTATGGTGTTGTATCAAATCAAGCATTGCACGGAATGGAAATGAAAATCACATGTGACCACGATTGCTGCCCGCCAAAATATCAGCTGACTGACTTGCTTCGTAGCCAAGAGTCCACTTGTTCCACACTCATCTTTTTGACCATACTATCCTGGTAGTTAAAGTGCACTGCGTGTTTCCATACTTGTCGGAGTGAACAAACTTATGCACTCAAAATAGCAGGTGTGAGTATGGCAATAGGCAAATTAAGACACAGCTCAAGAGTCGGCAGCTATGCTAGCAGCTCTGCTAAATGCTGACATTAGCATTTAGCAGAGCTGAAAATGCTGCTAGTTGGTTTTGTGTGTCAGTATACTAATTGATTTTGTGTCAGTATACTAACATTTGCTAGTTAGCACTAAACACAAAATTGAGTCTGACGGGAATGTCATTAATTAAGCTGTTCAGTGACAATGTGACTCTCTCCTCACAGGAATGGAGCACAATTTCAATAAATACGAGGATGACTTCATCACTGATCTGAACACACCATATGATTATGAGTCTGTAATGCACTACAGGCCACTGTCTTTCAACAAGAATGAAAGCATACCCACAATCACCACCACCATACCAAACTTTAATGAGGTCATTGGCCAGCGGCTGGACTTCAGTGCTGTTGACATTACCAGGCTCAACCGCATGTATGACTGTGGTGAGTGTCTCCTCTTGTGCCTAAAGGAAAGAAAAGCATCTGATTCATGTCTTGTTTCTGGGCAGAGATTGTTAAAAATCTGTACATCCTTGTTTAACAAGTAAAGTCACAACACGGTGACATGGTGACCATGGACAAGTACAGTCTTATTTTTTACAGACAGGTATTAATCTTAGCTTTGTAGGTTGACTGTTAATAACTGTCCTATTGCAGCCACAACACACACTCTCCTGGATCAGTGCTCATTTGAGCTGATCAACATTTGTGGAATGATCCAGAATGAGGATGACAATGCAGACTGGGTACAGACGTTGAGCAGTCCAGCTGATACTGACCACACCCTGGCAGGGCGCTGCAGAGGTATTGAGCAAATTGCCTATAGGTCATAAACTAAGGTATATCAAGCATAAATCTAAATTTAATCCTGAAAGAAAACATCTTATGATCAAGAAGTGTCACACACTCCAGCTCCACATGAAGGTCATTAGACTTGTATTTACTTAATGTTATAGCTGTGGCACTCAAAGTTGTGCTCACATATATCCTGTTGTCTTTAATTTAACTGAGATTTGTCCAGAACTCGATTCGTTTTGTCATCATGTGTTACTGAGTGCAAATTCATGGGCAAAAATTTCAATTTTATGCATTTACAATTATATCTGCAACACAACAGAGTGTGCCCAAAGTGAATGAGTCTGAATACTTTCTACAGCCACATGACACACTTACATTAGATCAGTGGCGGGCTGTGCATTTCACACCTCAGCCTTCACTGATGTCCTACCTCTACCCCACCTCTTAATAGGCTACCTTAATATCATAACGTCACAGCTATAGAAACCATCAACAATATACAGAAATGCATTTTACCAGAGCTTTACATCACAGACAGACATGTTTTGTTGTTTCTGTTCTGATCACCACTTCTCGTTTTAGATTCTGGCTACTTCATGAAGTTTGACACATCTCCCGGTGCAGTTGGCAGCAGCGCCTTGCTGGAGTCACGTATCCTCTACCCCAACAGAGACGAACAGTGCCTGCAGTTCTTCTACAAGATGACTGGAGCAGCTGGGGACAAACTGGTGATATGGGTCAGGACTGATGATGGGACAGGGACTGTACGCAGTGTCAGGAAAATCTACACCATCACTGGTATCTTGTTATTCATGTGCCCAACTCCTGTGAATGGGTTTATTGTATGATTGTAAGACCCATTTAAAAACAAACTGCAGTACTGAATAGGTAAGTAAATCATCTGCTTTACATCTCTCAGGTGATGGAGATGACGCCTGGAAAATAGCTCACGTGAAACTCAAGGTGACAAAGAAGTTCCGCTATTTCTTCCAAGGCATCAGAGGATCATCCAGCTCCTCGGGCGCTATCTTAATTGATGACATCACTCTTACAGAGACCAGTTGCCCCAGTGCTGTCTGGCAAATCCACAATTTCACTGGCCTCCTCACCACTACTCCCATTGGCGGACTGGTTAGAAGCAGGTGCTTCTATAACTCGGAGGGCTACTCATTCGGTATTAGTGTCTACCCAAATGGAAGAGACCCTGCATACCCAGACTATGTTGGCATGAGCTTGCACCTCTGCAGTGGGGAAAACGATGCAGTGATGCAGTGGCCAGTTGCAAACAGGCAGGCGACCATTGTTGCCATGGATCAGGACCCTGATGTTAAACTGAGGATGTCCTCTACAAGAAGCTTCACCACAGGTAAGGCGGTCGTTGCAGGAAATCAAAGAAGCAGGACATTTACTAGGAAGATGAAAAGGCTGGTTCACCTAAATTACAAAACCACTTACTGTTAATGATATATGTACAGATAGTGTGAAGTTTTTTTGCACATTTTGAGATTTCTGCTTCATCCCAATACAACAGGATGAAGTGGGTGAATGGAAGTTAACAGCATTGAAAACTTTATTTAAGATATTCAGCACCATTTCATTCCAGATACAGTGTCCTGCTTACTCTGGATAATTCACAGAGCACACTGTAAAATGTTTTCACAATTAAAGTCTCTAGCATTCAACCGAAAGTTGACAATGCATGCTTTTAACAAAATGTGCCACATCGACATCTTATTTGACATGCTTTCAATAAATGTTAAATTAGTTAGACCTAGCAGTCTCCATCAAGTTAAGTAGGTTCTAAGTCTGTCCCTCCTGCCACTGACAATAATAGATTAAACCTGTTCAGTTTTAACAATCCATGTCTACAGTATCTCACCCTTACATCTTTTCTCAAGCAAAAGTGAAATCAAGTAACACAGTGCTTTTTCCTTGTGGCTTGTGTCGTCATATCTGTTGTAGTAAAATGAGAAATTTGATAATTCTTCTTTCCCCTTCTTCGCCTTCTTTCCCACTCAGACACTAATGCACGCTGGAACAAGCCAACAGCTACTTCAGGGGCAGTGTGGGATATCAGCTGCCAGTGCTACCGCAGTCAGGACTATGGCTGGAGCACATTCATCTCTCACAAACACCTGCACAGAAGGAGCTTCCTGAAAGACAGTGATCTAATCATTACTGCCGACTTCAATGGTGAGAGTTGGAAATACCAGCTCTTTTACCTGCCTATGCTAGGCTATTTCTGTATAGCAGACACAGAAACAGATGGGAAATGAAATTAATTTCCTACATTTGTTGAACTTTCACAAATTCCACAAATTCTCCCACCAAATACCAGTGCACTTCACACTGCTCAAAAATTAGCTCATTTTTATTTAACATCCTATTGACCCGTTGTTTTGTCAGATTTGACCCACCTGATCAAGACTGAGGTGCCTGTCAAACCAGCTGCACCAATGAATGACAACACAGATGAGAAGTCACTCAGTGAGGTGGAGGAGAGACAGGAGGCTCCGAAACACAGAGAGCCACGTGCTGCCAACCCCTGTCATCCCAACCCTTGTTTTAATGGAGGCGTGTGTGTGGAGAATGAAGGGAAAGCCTCATGCAGGTGTGTGATTTATGTTTTTTAAGGGTGGCTTTTTTGAAAACTCTGGACATTTCTTGTTGTCACTTGGAAATTTTTGAAAGTGCACTTACATCAGGCCTGTGCTTGTGTGTACTCATTTTTGGAAATACATTTATTCACTTTCTTGCTTGGAGTTAAATGCGCCAAACCAGGCCTTACCTGTACTGCATCAACACAATCTTTCTCCTGGAATAATGTTAAACTAAGCTAATTGTTCATTGCCTTAGCTTTGTACTTGTGTTGTATCAGTCCACTTATCTAATGAATTGAAAATAAAACAAGTCAATGCTTTTCACAAAATGTCAAACTACCTCTCTAAACTCACAAGGCAAGATTTAATGTAAACCAGTCTACCTAATCACTCCTGCCAGCCATGTGGACAAAACAATGAAAAGTTTGGGATGTGTATCCGTGTGAAACCTACAGTTTCACTGATTACAGATTATCAAGAATTTGATAATAATTTTTCATAATAAAAGCAAATGTGTCTGTCTGCTGCTTTTCAGGTGTGTGACAAGCCAGATCACCTACTACACTGGTAAAAGATGTGAGGAACTGAACATGGACGGAGGCATTCTGGGAGCTCTGATTGGTGGTGCAGCTGGGGTGGTAGTTCTGACACTGGCCATCTTCACCATCATCAGGAGGGCTCAGTGAAACCTATTTTAGAGGACTAATGTGTCCTCTGCCTTCATTTAGCAGCAAAATCACAACAAAAATACTGCCAATACTGATTTTTTTTTTTCTTTAGACAGAGCCTAGAGCAAAGACTTTCAAAATCTAAACCTCCCCCCAAAACACAAATTAATATAAGGTTCACTTTTAAAATTGGTACATTCATTGTGTGGTAGTAACAGTGGTAAGTTAAAGGATAACTGACTGATGGAGACAAAACCCTTGCAATCATTCCACTGCTGAGCAAGAACAGTGTACCCAGAAACAGATACTAGAATCTAGAGAGTGTTTTTTTTTCACTGATAGGTTCAGATTGTTATTAGAAGTGTCAATATTGTGGAAAGGGTTCCTTTCCAGACCTTTTTGTTAAACCAGAAACAGCCTGTCAGTGGCAAAAACAAGCCCCCTGGTGGACATACTTTCTGCATGTGTTGCACTCGTTTGATAACATTGCAGTGCTTTTTTGTGGTTGCTGTGTACATCATTCTTACACCATAGTGGACCATTTGCAGATTTATGTTCCAATCAATCATTTACATTGGGAAAATAAAAAGTTTAAAAAAGTTTAAAATCCCACTGCTTTTATAGACTATAGAGGAAACTACAGCTGTCAAACTTTAGTGCCCCAAACTAACAACCTTATGCAAGAGGATAACATCAGTAGTTCTGTATCCTCGGTGTGGATTATTTGTATCATAAAAATAATCATATATAGTCTGCTAAATTAATTCTGTTGTGAACAGTGTATGTTTGGGTGGAAATATCTAAATAATGCATGGTATGAACAACAATTAAATATGTTATATTTTTTTGTCTTTATTTGCTAACATATTTTAAGATACATATAGTAGGTATACACACATAGTATACAGGTTATGGTTCATGTCAAATAGCATACATTTACAGACTTTCCTTTTAAATAAAACTGTCAAACCAAGCCAGACACATTAAAATATATCTATTTTGTTCTATATACACTCAGCACTTAAAATCTGTTTGTACAGAATACACACCATGTAAAAACATCAGTGTTCTATTAATATAAGATTTAGTTAATAACAGAGTGGTGCCAGAAAAAGTCCTGGAAATCTGTTGAGCTTAGTTAGCATTTTAGCACTTGTGGTTCCCTTGTCCCAAAATCAATGGGTTTTTTTAAATGGGTTTTTGGTTAGATGTCTGAAATAAGGTCTATGGTTACGCAAGCTCAAGACATTTCCACATTTTATTCTATGACATACAATGCATCAGAAAATACCTCACTTGTGATTTTGTTGAAGCTTTTACACCTCTTAAAAAAGGTGGTTGCTAACAGGTGGCTAAATGAGACGACAGAGGTTGCTGACATCATAAAACCGCACACAAAACCAGTCTACTCACCTGTTCACACACACAGGTGAACACAGCCTTGATGTGTCTATATTCACTCTCTTTCAAACTATTACTAACTTTCTAAGAAGAAGGTCTTTTGTAGAAGAGGTCAGTGCACTAAATTAAATTACATGCTGAAATTATGCAACGGTGCTGTAGTTTTTTTTGTAGTTTATAACAGTAGCCCTTTACTTCTGGTTGTTGTATTTAGGCTTCACAAATTGTTAAAGTGGTGTTCATTTGTGAAGATTATCTTGCTGAACAAAACATCTAAATATCAAAATTTTTTTTGATCATGGAGTTAATTTTCTGTGAAAATCCAAAAGTCACTGGAAAAATCCCATTGGCGTTTTGCCAGGGCAACCAGTGTGATGCTAACTTCAGGGTTTGCCAGCAAAAATATGTCACCTGTACACCACTCCATCAACCTGGTTTTACGACAACCATCTATATCTTTGTAACTGTCTATGAACTATAATCTAACACAAAGCAAACTCTTAAGACATGTTCGTCGTAGGGCCACAACTGGAGCTGCATACGTGCATAGATGAGTGGCTGTTTCTGTGCATAATCTGAAATGTAGACATGGCACATTATTAGAAGATTTATAGACTGGATTCACAAACTTACAAAATATACTTCTTTTGCTTGCATGAGGTGTAAAACTGATTTATTGCTATTTAACCTGACAGACACATTTCACATAACTTAGCTTAGCCTGACAGGTGGCTGGTTGCTGTGGTTACTACAACAGTGTTTGCTACTTCTGGAGCCAGCAGTCCCTCCCATTTTACATCTCCATCACAATTAAATTTAGTAACTGTAAATTGTAAATTTAGTGTAAGTAGTAAATTTAGTAACATCCTACTGATGAACTGATTGTAATAGGTGTGGTGATCTATTAACTTTCAATATAGAGCCATCATCAGATCAAATTTCAAACTTATCCAATACATCATGATGAAATACCTGAAAAATATTTACATTCCCAAGCAGAACCAACTTTACAGGCTAAATGCATCTACAGGTCTAAAATGTAATGTTTATTGGAATTTTATGTCACTGAAGATGTAGCTAATGCAACATAATATGTTGTTGCATGTCTCTTATGTCTCTTATTAAGAGACTATTAATGACAATGTAAGACTGACCTCAACTTTCATTTGTCTTTTGTGTATGTGGTTGAAGTCAAATTCTTCATGCTGTCGCTTTTTCCCTTTGATTTTGCCTGAGGGTGGAAGCAAACAGTTATGATGCACATTTCCATCATTTTGTGGTGTAAGTCTGAATGGTAAGTTACTGGTAAACTTACCATTATGGAGCTTTAACATTTCTTCTCGTACCTGTTAATAATAACACAGATAGACTGGTTTAGAAATTGGACAGATGGTAAATCCCAAACGATTTTTGTCAGCATTATTTGAATCCTAGTATATTTTTGTTGGGCCCCCTGGCATTAAACCTATATCTCCCAAGGCAAAGGAATTCTAGGAAGAACTTCAACAAAATTTAGTGTGTTCTGCTTAATTCAGTAATTTGAGCTCTTTCAAAGTGTTTTTCTGCTTATGAATACTGGACATTTGAGAGATTTTTATTAAATCAATGAACACATTAACCATGATAGAATATGATAGATATCTGCTCATTGGTAAAATGACAAGCCTACCTTCTGCTCTGCAAGACACCCTGTTATCAAAACAAAAAAGCCCTGCAAGAGAAGAAATAAGTGTAACAGACTTCAAACTACTTTTATGCTACATTTTTTATATTATCATTTGAAAACATTACCCACAGTGCAGCTCTAACTGCTGACGAACTGGTTGGAGATTCTTGTCTGTTATGTGTTATATATAGCCTAAAGCTGGTTGCCTCAAACAGAGATGAGGAGTATTTTAATGAGGTCTGGTAAGTTCACTTCGGTTCAACTTCACTCCCGCAAATATTTTATTAATTTTCAATTTTTTTTTTATTTTATTTATTTTTTTTACATATGCAGTATTACTCCCACAAAGTACGTAGGGTGAAGTCAATCACTGGTTATCTTTCATAAAAAGAATCAAATAAGCTACATGGAGTGAAGTATACAGATTAAATATATGTTGAATTGGGAAAAAAGCATACTGGTACCAGACTGGGAATCTGTAGCTGGAGATACCTGACTTGAGGAATAGGTATCGGGATAGAAAAGTTGGATCTGTGCATTGCCGATACCAACATTACGTTTGGTGTGGAGATTGCTTTCAGATTACCTGGAAGGAATTGAGGATGGTGAAACTGTAGGAAGCAACCTGAAACATGGGATGTTCAGGGCCTATTAGGAGTTGAAAGAAGCCGATGATCCATGTTACTCCGAAGACAGGTGTCAAAAAGACCACCACTTTAATGATGCTTTTGGCTGTCTCTTTGTCATCTGCTTTGCTGCCATCAGGGACTGTGGACTTCACCAGAGTAAGAATGACAACCACCATGGAAAAGAGATTTGTCAAAACAACAGTTCCCACAGGGAGAAGGAAAGCATGAATAGAGCCCTCCAAGAGTTTTTTGTAATGTAGCCAACACGTTGCCTTCTCATAGTAGGGCTCGTTGGTGTATTTGCAATACACATAGCTAGATCCCACTATTAGAATTGGGCAAACATAGCCTACAATGCTGGAGAGGAACATGAAGACTCTTTTCCTTAGTGGGCTGAAGACAAAGATGAGCTGGTGGACAAGCATGACACTCAGGCACAGCATCCAGCTGAACATGGCCAAAAAAAACAGGTGTTTGCATATGGTCAAAACTAGGCACCAGGTGTCAGAGAGTTTCTCAGGTGAGCTGGAAGCCAAAAAACTGCAGTCAGCGAGCAATAGGAATGTGGCAATGTTCACCATTGCTGTGTGACGAAAATGTGAAAGGTTGGTCTTGACCACAGCTGACCACACTAGCGATTCAATGATGAGGAAGATCAGCAACGAGCAGATGGACACACCCAGCCCCACATTGGTAATAATATCTAGGATGGGATCAGGTATATTACCCTTGGACATGAGGACAGAGAATGCAGTCAGGTGGTTGCACTCACAGAATGTGTGGTTAATATCACTATCTTTGACAGTGCACCCTGCATCTGACCAATCCCTTTCTGTGGTGTTCCAGAAGACACAGTAAGGTATAGTCAGCTTTGAGTGATTGTTGGGGAAGTCCAGTGTAATTTCCAGAGATGAATCATTGTTGTCCTCCAGTGTAGCTGATATTAAGAGGTTGGTAGGTACAGTGTTATGGAAGTTGTTTCTTAATTTATCCATTAGATTTTTCACTGCAATAGTTTTTATTATTCCGTTGGTTGAGTTTAGGTTCACGCTGATGTCAAACACAGACACATTACAATCACTACCTGAGCAGAATTTGAGGTCTAAGTTTTGACTGTTGAATCCTCTGGACTTGTTCACTTTGATATTCTTTACCAGACCCTCCACAGACTGAAGGTAATCTGATGACATGTTCTGAACAGAAGATGAGTTGATTCCATCCCAAGTCTTGTTCAACATATTGCTTGCTGCATCAATAAGATTCTGAAACAGAAAAAAATCAGTGCAAAGGCACATTTTTCTTATATATTCTTATATCAGTTTCAATATCCCAAGCAAGGTTTTGCTCAAAGCAGCCCAAATTCAGAACCAATTGTCAGACCAATGCCTAATAATAAGAAAAAATCTTAATTGGACCTAGGCCAGCTCAGCAGTAGCTGGAGCAGATTTACATCCATAAATCCCCAAAGCATACAGGGCCAACACACAACCATGAGTTGAACCAGTTGGCTGCCTGTGAAACTACCATTGGATTTTCTCAGCACATTGAAAATCAATATATGATAATTATGTACAATTTTAGAGATTTACAAGAAGTTCACCTGTGTTAATTTCTTAGGCATTTAAAACACAACCAGTGAAAGTCAAACTGCACATTTATAAAAGAAATTCTGAGTACAAGGTCTAACTTGTTTCCAAAGCTTTCAACCACAAATTGTTGTTGTGTCTGTTGGCCCTGGAGTGACACTGGCCAAGGAGTTATTTTCTGTGTAGGAGGGTCCCGGCAATTGACTACAACTTTTCTGTTGTTAATGGTGGTTTAATCTAAATTAAGATTCTGGGCTGTATGAGTGCTTCCCAAAGTGGCTCTGTTGCATCCTGGGTTGCCAATAGGCAAAAGGTGTCATATATTTCTAATAATGTTTAAAGAGGCTCTGAGTGGGCCAAAAGAACTAAAATTAGGGAATCATTAGGAAAACATCTTCTGGAGACTACACAACAGTGCAGCTCTGAGAGAAAGGCTTCAGAGATTACACAGCTATGCAGCCCTGTATCAGGCCCTGTCCTTGATGAGGCGATGTGCCCTGTGAGCTTACTGACTGTGGAAAAGCACTAAGTATATGGTATTTCATAAGGCACAATTGTAGAAGTACAACACAAATGGTCAACATTATCAATAAATCACAATTTTCATGAATCATACGAGAATTTCCAAAACACTATGAAAACTCAAGGGAATCATTGAGAAAAACACTACGGTTTTCATACCCCCATCAGCCTTCGCATAAACACAGGAGTCTAGGAATGGCAGCTTAGCATCCCCCTCCTAATCACACATGAACTTGAATCTCTGAACTGTATACATCTGCCTGTAATCACATGACTGAAACTGCATGCTGAGGTCATGTAACAGCTAATGTAGCTCCCTAACAAGCATGCAACTCCATCTGCTGAGGAGTTGTGGTTAAAAGCTTTGGAAACAACAAGAATTCTAGGTAGGAATTTGTGATGAAAATATTTTTTGCCTGAAACTCCACGTGTAATACGGTTAAAGTAATAATAATCATCATTGACTTACAGGAAAGACCCCCTCTTGCAAGACAACATGAGTTGTTGCACTGGCCATCACATTTAGAATGATGATGGAAGCAGAGATGTCAGCCATAGTGTCATCGGAACCAGAATCAGCCAGTGAGCTATTCTTAAGGCCTTCAAATATATCCATGGCCACTGCCTGGGTAGCCCCTAGTCCCTTCTTGAAGTTCTAGAGACAAAAAACACAATATGTCCATGTAACGGTGTACACAAATTACATCCCCACAAAAAAGGCTGATGGGGCAAAAACAGTTCTAACCTTGAAATTAAAAGGTTCCATATTTGTCTGAGTAGTTTTGAGACACTCAGTTTTTACTACAATTAAGTATTCTGAAGGCATCATTTTAAAGTCCATATGGTATTTTAAATGGTATTTTCAGGTGGGCAAAGAGAACCTTTGCACAATGTAATGATTTTGTTTGAAAAGGTAGACATTTTAATCTTTTAGCTATTTGAAAGTTTTAATACACAAAATCCATGTTAATACCAAAGAGAGTTATGATGTACTATAAACAAGCTTTAGATTCTTGACTTAGCCCTTCTGGATACTCCATAATCTAGATGACTGGTCTCTTTTCTGCTTGCTAAAGTCTGAGATTGTTCCTCTTGTGCACATTCTAGACAGTGATTCCAAAAGTGACAGAGCTTTGTGAGACCAAGTTAGAGAATGACTTTGTGGACCTTCTGTCTCCAAATAGCGTATAGATTGTATAAATGTCAAAATAGCTTGCACAGAATGATAATAACTTCAAATATTGCCATGTAAATAATCCACACCGTGCAATGAGCTATAATGCCACACTCACGTCTGCTGCATCCACAACTTTGTTCAACTCTTCGTTGACACAGTAGGAGAACGCTGGCTGCCAGGTAGAACCATCACAAGTGCGAGACTTGTAGCCAACCCTGCCCTCAGCACATGTTCGATTAATAGCTGTATCCCAAGCAGGAGTCTTAGGCCAGATCTCTCCATTTACTACTTCCTCACTGCAAAATTGGTCACCCACTTGAAGAAAAATGTAGTGAATCATTAGATGATGCAAGAGAGGCCAATGCAATTATAAGCAGTAAGTAATCTAATAAAGTATTTTGCCAAAGTAAGAATATCATATTATACTAGAGAATAAAAAAAAAAAGGATTTACGACAGAATCACGTACCATAAATTACTGGGACATCCACTGTTGCATTTTTCTGTTGTTTTTTTGAGTTTGTAAAAGAAACAGTAATTTGCTGTGCACTGGGCACTTTTTTGCACGAGATATAAGTTTCACCAGAGAAGATCAGTTTATTTTCATAAGCTGTAAAGAGAGATGGATATTAGTTTCAGGGTTAGGTTTATGGATGTGGATTTTACGTGCATTTTACCATAACATTGTCAATTTAAATTTGTTAAAGTTGTGTTTTTTGTGATGCAGCTAACAGAATGAAAGAAAGAAGATAAATAGAAATTAGAGATACTGTAGTCTTACATGTGGTGGGTTTCTCTGTTAAAGGATTCCCCAAGGGGCCTTTCCACCGAAGCTCATACTTCTCAGTGCTGTTTGGGATGGTAGCACTGACATTAATAGGAACGTTTACAGGGCTCGTTGTACAGTCGGCAGTGAGAGGATTGATTTTCATGTTGATAAAATCAGGCAGGATTGCCACACTCAGTTCTGTCTTGGCTGTGTGCCTGACTGACCCACTAGTGAATCCACACTCATACACACCTGCAGGAAACATGTAGGTGAATTCACAACAGAAGATATCTCAGGGCACTTTTCATATAGCACAGATTTAGACCATTTAGACTCATCGGTTAACATTATAGGAATGAGGAGGGTCTAGCTACCATTTTATTTTTCATGGGTCTAGTCATAGTGATAGAAAATCAAGTCTGTCAAAACACACAGCAATGAGTAGTCCTTTTCTAACCATACACAGACATGATCTTTGACCAGTGAAACTACCAGAGTAACACAGTCTTTTACAGAGAGTGTTGAATTATTGTATTGTAACCTTAATGTTTAATGACTTCCACTGCCACAGAGGAAATAAATTCATGATGACTGAAAATAAGTCCATAGCATCTCACAATGGGAGTGTGACAAGAGTCATTTAGGTTTTACATATTAACTGTATTTCATGTTTCATTTTTGCAGGAGAAAAGGCTTCAGTGAAGAGGACTCTCTTTTCCTTAGCACAGAGTCAAAACAAACACAGGAGGTAGTTGAACTAAAATTACATTTAATTTCAGTTCAACTTCAATTTAACAAAAATTATCATTGTGAAATCTTTGTACTTGCCTGCCCAGATGCCTGTCACGTTGTTGAGTCTGACTGCGACACAAGACTTGTAGTCCTGGTGTGCTGCAGTTGTGGTCCAGTTGCACCACGGTGCCATCGTTGAGCTCAAAGCGCTCATGTGGCCTGCTCATGTTCCAGCCGGCGCTGCCTGTTTCCTCATCAAATGTGCATTTCAGTAGTGGTGTGGAGTCATAGCACACTGTAGTCCCTGGGGACTCGATGGTGACCATTCCTGTGTGAGGAGGACAATATGAATACACAGCAATACAGTAATTACTATAAGGCAAAGAGATGGACTGTATAACCTTTTAAGTCCACTAGTTTGTGAATTCCTACATTCATCCTTTTGTCCAAGACTTTGGTCTAAAGAAGATACCCTGGAGCCTTTTGGCAAGATCACCAAAGCATACTCATGTTTCCCAGTGAATGATGGAAATGATTTTGGTGACCATTTCAGTCAATGGCAACTCATCCTCAAGACTAAAGGATTGATTTTCAAGAATTCTACTGTGGATATGCATGGTTGGCACAGGATAAATACTGACCATCTCTGACCTTTCCCATTGCTTCTGCAGTACTGCTACTGCATAAATAGGCCTAAACTGCCAGGGGATTTCCCATAATGCACTGAGCTCCTGTCTCTTTCTCAATCTCTAACTTACTTACTTGTACTTACAGCAAAGTGTAAAGGTAACTTATAAGAGAAACTCTCAAGTGATCACATGATAGAACAAATATATGATCACGTAAATTCTGGTGTTTATATATGAGGCATGTCAGAGACCTTTTTTCCATTTTCCTGGATTTAAAAATAAAAATAAAAACCAGAAATACTGAGTCCTAATTCTGATGCATTATGGCCATATTATACAGTATAGCCCGAGAGCAAAACATAGATAGTAGTAAACAGCATGTATTACAACAGATTAGAAATAATAACAGTCAGAATGAATGACAATAAACAGTAATACTTTTTTACTGACCTAAAGTGTCGACCCAAACTATAGCTGTGAGAGAGTTTTCCAGGTTGGTGACTACTTCTTGAAGTTTAGAAGTCACAAATTTGACGCTGACAGCTGCCTCAAAGTCAGCCATGTTGATTAGGCTTTAAGATATGGATAGCATCAATGGAGGTAATAGCATAGTTAATAACATAGAAAGTATCCATTTGGTTAATGACATGAATGAGCTGAAGTTGCCCTCCCCAAAAAACAAATAACTAAACACTTCAAATATTAATATAGAAATAAAATGAAACAGTCATTATATCTTTCTTTATATCTGTGACAAGAATCTCTTCATGCAAATTTGATTACTTTGTATTAATTATCCCCGGAGAAACCAATGTATGCATGGTAACTGTGGGTTGTTAGCATAGTGCATACCAGTAGTAGAGTCTCATTGTGTATTTGTGTGACAGGTTAGAAAATCAGATCAGGAACTCCATTACTTTTTGATATTTTACTATACAGTCATATTCTACTATAGAGCCATTAACAGGCTCTTATGTTTCCACTGAACTGATACGTGACTCCTTGATAAGAGTCACACAGTCATAAGATCAGATGACCTCCTTGTCCACATTTTTTTAACAGGATTTTTCAAACATTATCTCTTTTTAAAAACAAAACAAAGGAAAAAATAATTTCTTTGCAAAGTGCAATACCTGTTACCAGTTATGTTCAGGTACTCAAAGCCATTCAGTTCTTTAAAGGCAGTTTCGAGCTTTGAAAAAAAAAGAGTAGTAAATAATTCATATTAGACTTATGTATTACAGAGACATATATATATGTATAAATTTGTCATGAGAGTGAAATGTACCTGGGTAGCATGGCTACTACCCCAGGCTGTTGTGCTTGGAAGTGTGACTGATCCATTGATGTGTACTGTTGATTGCAAAACATTATCATTAGATCATTAGTTTCAGTTCCGTTATCCACAAGTATGTTCATCCATGACCCTTACTCCATTATGCAACACCAATTTAAAACATATAATAAATCATCAACAGGAAATTACTACAAATAGGGAAATAGGGAAAATTGTCATGTATTATGACTGTTACCATGGACTTTGGCAATGCAGAGTGGTGTGATGTGGGACACATTTTGTGTGCAAGTAGTTTCAGTGCAACAGGTGGTAGTACTGTAGCACACTTCATTGCTCCAGATGTACCCAGCAGAGCAATTGCAACTGGTATCATCTCCAACAAGAAGGCACTCTAGAAAGAGAAGCACAATTGTCAGATCCTTAAAACTTGGTTTTAATTAGTATTTTAGTATTTTCATCAATCAAAGTTAAATTCTGAGACAAAAATCCTTAATTATTAGGACTGTGCAGGTGCAGTTTGTTCAGATTTGATTGACAGTTATTTAAAAGAATAAGCAAAAGCACAACACTTTAATAACAGCATTAATAAACTGATTAAACTCTACTTTATATTAGCATCATGAGTTGTATTGTCAGACCCACCCAACTCCCCTCTTTTCACACGTCACTGCCTGAAAAAATAACACAGAAAGAATAAAGTGCTCCAGCACTATACCTGCAACCAGTTCGTTTTGTAGAAGGGACACTGTGAGTTGGCCATTGCTGCTGGTCACTGAGATGTTATTTGTCGAATTCAAAACTGACATGACAGTCTGGGCTTCCAGTGTGACATTACTCTCCACCAGCAGCTCGGCAATGTAGACATCTTGTAGAAGAGGAGATTTTTTCATGGGTTTTCTTATATTTTTAGCCATTATTTATTTATTTATTTATTTTTAGCCACTCAGATTATCAGAAAAATGAATTTAATGCATACAAGAGTACCTTGCCCAAAGTTGTTGAGAGTAACTTTAGCTATAAAAGTGTACAATATATTGAACAATGTGATTTGCAAGGACCACTACTGAAAACACAGGTTAAGGACAAAGGTAATTCAAATAGTCCCATACAGTCTAAGACAGAAAAAATAAGTAAAAGCAACACAAAACAAAGAAAACAACTAAAAAGGTGATCAACCTTAAAGATCCCTGTGGATCACAAGATTGTATTTACATACAGTATGTGCTCATTTGTTTCTAGAATATAGCTAATCTCATACACGCTATGCACATATAATATATAGACTGTACATGGAAGGTTAACATTAACATGCTATGGTTACTCATGACTATGTCATCTAAATTTCACTTCAGTGCATGGCAGGTCTTCCAGTGTAAGGACCTTGCTGGAGGCAATCCCAGGCAACATTGGGCAGGGTACACCCTGGACAGATCGATCGCAGGGCTGACATATAAAGACAAACAACCATTCACATTCCCATGCACACCTACAGGCAATTTAAGAGTTGCCAATTAACTTGCATGTCTTTGGACTGTGGGAGGAAGCCAAAGTATCCAGATAGAACCCACACAGGCACAGGGAGAACATACAAACTCCACAAAGAAAAGCCCCAGGAGAGCCAGAGGCATTTCCCCAACTTCTACGTGAGGTGGTGATGCCTTTACTGCCCCACAACATGACCTTAATGCTTAAGCCTGGATTCTTCTTCTCCCTCCACCATCTCCATCTTGTCTTGTCTTGTCTGCATTGTACCCCCTAATATTAAAATCCAAATGTGGTGGCAATATTCCACACCTACTTGCAGGGCTAGTTGGTGAACAACTGTAGCTGATGAGCTACCTGGTCATGCTTTACTATTGAGTTTCCTTCCCTAACATTTAGTCTACTATTGTGGACACCATAAAAATAAAGCGCTGAGAGCTTATTAGCTTTTCAGCCTATTAGTTCAATTTGTGCACCAGTTTTTACTTTGACAGAGGAGGGTAAATAAAAGCAGATGGCACCACAGAGGCACAATAATAACCTATGATAGTTTCCTCCATTTTGGTTCCCTGACTCTCTATCAAAGGTGCACCTTGTCAAGACAGCTTGCTGTTGGTAAACGGTGCAAATTTGTGGGACAGAGTTTCCCTCATGAGTGAATCCACTAATTGTAAATGTAATTGTTTTACTGAATATATGATAGTGTAACCAAATGACTCACCTGCTGCAAGGACCTGCAATGGCAAGAACAGGAAAACAACAGAATTAGTCATGGCTGTTATTCAATTTTTTTTTTATTTTTTTTTAGCAGTGGAATCAAACAGTTTTTATATATGTAAGACTGATTGTGTGCATTAAAATAGAATATTAGAATAAGATAATATTAATATAGAAATCTAAATAATATTCACTTATTCTGTCCAAAAATATATAACACAGACTAAGAAGCATCTTTACCTGATAGTAAATGAATACAGCTCCAGTCAGAAATATAAACACCCTGGACCACATTGTTACTCTGTGGGGGAAAACATGTCATTATGGGACAAGGAGACTGACAATGCATAAATGCAAAAACAAAACCAAAACCAAATAAAAACATCCAGTGAGCAGCAGTTCTCTGGACAGAAACACCTTGTTGATGAGAGAGGTCAGAGGAGAATGGCCAAACTGGTTAGAGCTGACAGAGGCTACAGTAACTCAGATAACCATCTTTTACAACTGTGGTAACCATATCAGGCTCCACTCCTGTCAGCCAAGAACAGAAATTTGAGGATGCAGTGTGCACAGGCTCAACAAAACTAGATAGTTGAGGACTGGATAAAACGTAGGCTGGTCTGATGAACTTTGATTTCTGCTGGGTCAGAATTTGGCATTAAGTGGTTTCATGAACATTACTCTGATACTACACTATATCAGCCTTAGTTTGGAAGTTTTTAATCAGTGTGTATATGACTTCTGTTATAATTAAAGCAACAATTTCATAATTGTTCCATATATATGGTTTGGTAGCACTTTGACTTGACTTTAGAGGTAGGACTGTTGGGTTCTCTCAAGTATACATAAACTTTCAAGTGCAAGTCATCCCTGTCTGTAATACCACACTATTATATTTAAGATAATTTTTCTGTCGCATAGCTTTATTTGAGTTACTTTTGGCTTTCTCAGCCTCCAGTCTATATTTGACTATGAGTCTGACAGTACCTCTACACTATTATAATATGTTTACCCATAAGCTTTTATGACTCTCATATTGGCAGCTATCTGTTTTTCCTTCCAGTATGGGAGGCTTTCATTTTAGCAAGCCAAACTTGTTTGCATCACTTTGCATCTGAACTATGAACACAAACAAGGAGCTGGTGGTTTTCACTGCTTCTCCTAACACTGTTCACTGTGCACTGTTCACTCCTGCCCACATCAGTGCCTGCATATACCAAGTATGGTCAAGGGTCTGTTGATGTGGTGCAATTCATGCCCACCTCATTTTCTTGTTGAGGTTGGACATGGCTTCCCCTTAGCCATTGTGATACTGTGGTTATGTGACCAAAAGCACAGCTAATCACATATTTGCAAAGGCATACTCCATTCACCCACAACATTAAAACCATAAAACATTAAAATTTAATGTTGTGGCTCATCGGTTTATGTCTTTGCACAAATATGTAGATGTTCATAAACAGATATGAGTCATGAATCTACATTTGCCTATTTACATGTACATACATACATTAACTGCACCCCCACTGCACATGCACACAAATGCACATAGACCGGCAACAAATTAAAGGAAAAACCAACATAGTAGAGTTTTGGTAAGGTGTTGGACCACCAACAGGCGCCAAAAAAGCTTAAAAAGACCTTGGTATTGATTCTATAAGAGACCCAAGTCCAAAATCTCCCGTAGTTGTTCGACTGAGTTCAAATGTGGTGACTCCAAAGGCCATAGCATATGATTCACATAATTTTCATACTTATCAAACCAGTCATTGACCCCTTGTACCTTATGGATGGGGGCATTGTCGGCCTGTTTCTCCAGTCATTTTTCAGATTTTTTCTTTAATTTGTCACCAATCAATATGAACTAACCTAGAAATAAAATTACTATAAAATACCACCCCAATAATAATAATGATATTAATTATTTTTTTTGAAGCTTACAATGTCTATGATTGTTGATCATTACTTTTGACTTTTTACTTTTTGTTTGAATGAATTACAAAATGATGATAAACAGTTTCTGTGAAAACTAAGCTTTATAAGCTTTGCATACTTCACAAAAGTTCCAAAATAAGAAGTTGTGTATTTGTAGTGTATGAAGAGCATTAATCATTCATCAACACATTACCTCAGTGATTGAAAGTACATACAGTAAATCTGTCTCTGCTCTTTACATTTTCAAGAACATATCCACTCCGCTCTGAACTAGTTACCCATTTAAAGTAAGAGTAAACTGGACGACCAGATGGCTGAATGGTTAGAGTGGATACGCCCTGAGAAGTCCCTGATTTGACTCCTAGCCAGCCAGACCATTAACTGTGTCATTCCCCTACTCTCTCCCACCTGGTTTCCCTTCTACTTCTTCACTGTCAACTGTCTAATAAAGGCAAAATGAATAATCATCTTAAAAAAAGGTTTAGGTTTCTAATGTAGTAAAAATAATGAGAGGGTAGGTTAGACTTAAGAGGATGATTCTGTGTATGATCTAAGGAGGTGGTACAATATTAAGTCAGACACATTTTCATATACATTTTTAAGGTGCAACTTACACAAGTATGTTAGTATTAGGGATACAATTGTCTATAATACAGTTAAGAGTTCTGTAGTAAGGTCATAAAAAGCTCTTACCTTGGCTTTACACAGATGATTACCCCGTCTTTACTGCAATTGGCAAACAGAAATCCGACTGTACTCCATAATCTATCAGGCACACATCAGAGTTGGAGTCAAAGTAAGTGAGTGCATCTGTCAGACAGGACTGGGTTAGGCTGGACAGGGCGTGTGTGTGTGTTAGAGGGGGAGTTTACGGGCCACACTGATGTCCTGACTTTGTGTTGAAAGACCATTTGCATCAATGGCATGTCTCCATGCCACCTGGACTGGTCACCATACGCACACAACCTTTTAGCTTTCCATGGATATTTGTCTACCAAATCAAGCTCTCTCCTTCAGGAGAGACACACAAGCAGATGCCTGTCCCATGAAACCACTTCCGTTTGGCTCTTTTTGGGTCAGCTGGCCTCATAAAATTTCATACTAAGGATCATTGATTAGCATAAAGCTGGTAAATTTTTTTCCTTAGGGATAAGCAGAATAGATAATGGATGTGTGGATGGTAATTGACTGGTTGTGTAAGATACGTTGTGTGAGATACGGCATGATCAATTGAAAGAAGTAGGGTCACCAATATATAGCCAGTCACCTGCAACACAGATCCAGATCAGATTTATGACCAGTGATGCAAAGTAACTAAGTACACTTGGTTATGTACTGTACTTGAAATGAACTTGAGTATTGTAATTTCATGCTACTTTATACTTTAACTGAGCTACATTTTAGAAGAAAATGTTGTCCTTTTTACTTTACATTCTAAATGTATGTGTAATGTAATTTACAGTGTAATTTTAAACTGTGACCTGAATATGTCTTTCACCACTGCTCATGATGGGACATAAAGACATTACTGACCAGTGTGGGCTTCTTGCAGCAGTAGTACAATAATGTAAGAAAGAAATACAGCTTGAGAAACTAAGCTAGACTGTCATCATAAGGAAAAATCTTCGAAGTAGTGCATGTTAAAAGCATTCTTTGAAAAAAAAAGAAAAGAAAGAGAAAACATTTGCTGCTCCATGGGAACAAACCCAACCACAATGAAACAAACAAATAAAAAGCTCCTGCAAACTCTGCTCTTTGCATTTTCTCATGGCTTGTCTCCTTATTTAAATGTCTCAGCTCAAGTCATTGCACAAATTCAGTCAAGGTCAGACAGAGGAAAGTGTATGGAGGGCAATAAAACTTTGGAACAGAGCTGAAGAGCAATCATCAACCATCTCTTGCTTACTTTTCCTATTTGTTTTGTTAGCAAACTAACACACACAGGTATTTGCATAGCTAGCAAAAATGATGTAATGATCCCTGTAGACTTTGCGTTCAGCTACAGGCAGTTGTGTCTATAAGCAGGCCACTTTTATAGTTTCCTTTCTTTCACCGTGAACTGTCCTATAACACAGTCAATTCATAAGAAGGCAATCCTTCAGAATTGTTTGAACTTTTAAAAATAGTTATGTTACATTACATCAAGAGTGACTACTGTCTATGTATCTATTTAGCACTGTGCCCTCTTGTAGTAGTAGTAGTAGTTGATGACAAGTTATATCTCTTAGATTAATATGTACACTTATTGATGGGTAAAAATGACAAGTTGTGGTTTCACAGGGAGTTCCATGCTATGAGTGTAATAGACTTTCTAGAGTCTTGGAAGTCCAGGAAGTCACTGCACCCTGCTACTGGTTACTAAGTGTTCTTCCCATAAAACTCCCCATGGCATATCTTAAATAACATCTTTAGTGCACATTAGGCCACACTGAGACACAGACTGGGTGTGGGGGAACATGACAGTAGCTCTTCACATGGATTCATTTTGTGGCCGTATTAGTGCAGGAGGGTATAATGTTCTGCATTGTTGACCCACCAGCGCTTTTGGGAAGGAGTACAATATCAGGCTACATGCAAATCACTCTAGACGCATAAAGGCAAACAATACAAAAATAACCACAGACTGAAAAGGACAGCTAGTCACAGTCACAGTTTTCTAAATGATGCTTTGCTTGAGAAAGTATATTTACAGTACATATATCTACTGAAGTATGTCAAGATGTGTCTTGTTTAAGGTCCTGCATGTGTTTATTTTGCCTAACATATACGTACAATATTAATGTGAATATATATTTGCCACTTGCTATTTGCTACAATTTTAAACATAACTGAGGGTAATAGACTCTCAGTTATTTTCTGCTACTAATAAAGCCTCAGAAAAATCCCAACTATATACTAATCATATCCTAAAACCACAGACTTGTGAGGCATAATCCAACTGTTACAGATAGACAAAAGTGTTTTATTAGAATGCAAAAGAATGTTGATTTAAAAGGTTTTGAAAAGCAGGAACTGGCATACATGGGTAGAGAGTTTAATTATAATTACTACCAACTTTTCATTAATAACAAACACATAATTTATAGATGTGATACATGTGCCCTTACAAATTAAAAACCTAATTTTTAGACAAATAGGAAAATATTGTAGCTTTTTTTTTTTTTTTTTTTTTTTTAATATTTAGTCTGTGATAGCCTGAGGCAGTGACAGTGATATGAGTGTGCCAGTCTATGTTGCCAGTGGCTCTGTGGAAGACTTATTTTACATAAGTATAATGACTGTGCTGCTTTGTTTTTCACTCCTAAACTACAAAAACTATAGGTAAAATTACTTCATTTCAAAAATACAGCACATTAAACACTGAATACTGACATTTCAGTATTAAGAATTCAGCTCTCTTTCTGAAACACACATGTAAAAACCATGTAAACAGTATAATGGGGTTTTGATAAAGTGAGCAGCTTGAGCAATTTTGCATCATTTATAAATCACTTAAAATGATGTGTGTCCATGTCACACAGCAATAAAAAACAATGTACTTCTCTTCAGTTTTATGCTACACAAAACTACTGCACAAAATACACACTAAACATTAAGTAGTATTTGTTGTTGCATCAACAACACACACAACACACACACACAATAAGTATCACAATTAAATTCCTAACCCCAACCATGACCCAGTGGTGGTTTACAACTGAAATAGGTCCTCAGAAAGATAGCAATTGTAATTGTGATGCCAACCCCTGAGTAAACAAGTTCACTGATCTGTGTAAGACAGCCTTGCCTTGTCTAACTGATTTGATTGGCAAACCAAAACAAGAACCATTTTGCATCTACTTTGTGGATATTTCATTGTTTGAAAACTACGTGCTGAATACTTTTACACACACACACACACACACACACAGACACACACACACACACACACATTCTGTGTGTTGTCAAAAATAATTATGATCTGCTAGAAAATTACTAGTACAATAGAACCACTATTAAACATCTAATAAAAGGTATGTAATACTATTAAATACTTGTATAGTGTATTTGTGAGAAGCACTTTGACTAAATGCTTTTTTAGTCTTCCCTTGTTGTAGCTGCAATGGAGACAAATAAAAATGTGCAACAGCTGGTTTGCATGGTTGGTTGTCATTGCTTGACTAAAGCTGCCAGGATCATCAAGTGTTGGTGAAGGAGTGAGATGCACCAGACTCACTAGATGACATGTTGTAACCATCTGAAAAAACAGCAACAAAACAGCAAAATTCAGTCTGTGGCAAAACAACAAAACAAGGCTGCATACTGACACAATAGTGCTTTGAGCTAAATGGTGAGGTCCGCATGCTAACACACAATACTAATATTGACATCCTGATGTTTATGCTGCATTCACATATTGTCTGCAGAGTGGGAAGAACAGGAAAAGCAGTTGTTTTTATCGGGAGAGTTCACACATTCCTCTAAACTGGTTACCCACACTGCCAGGTTTGAAGGCAGATTAAAATCTACATTCTTTTGTTGTGTTGTTTGTAGTGCTTTGTTAACACATGACACCAGAAAGAAACAAGAAATTTGTGGAATCACTCATATTGAGGTAATCACAATTCACCAAAATTTTCAACTAAATGTAGAGGGTGTCTGTTAATGTCATTTATCGCATTATCTACTATCAGCTCTACAGATTGGCCTATTACTGAAAGCTCCATTTTTTTTGTTTATTTTTATGTTAGGTCATTGTCTATGAAAGCCTTACTGATAAATGACTTGACGCTTGCATTGTCTGGATAGGACTGCTTTATGTAAAACATGGCTTAAAATATTTTCTTACCATCAAATGAGGTTTCCCTGCCTGACTACACCAGTGCCTATGTTGTTTGGACTGCTAAACAAGGTGGTGGTGATGTCTTAATATGAAAGTCCATTCTCAAGCTACCCTCCAAACCTGTTATTACATTTTGAGGCCCTAAATGATCAAATCTCACAGCAATCCCTCCCTAAACTGCTACACCAGCATTTTTTTTGAAATCTATATTTTCTTTCGCAACTGTTGCTATTACCTCTTCCTCTTCTCCAGTTCCGGAAAAAACCCAATCCACTTGACGATGATGTTCCTGCGCTGGTGCTCTAAAACAAGAGGAAAAGCAAAAACATGATGCACCACAATATTTGACAAGTGACTGATGAGCTACCTAGAAAAATGAAATGATTTAGAGAACTGATCTTACCCTCGTCCCAGTTCCCGATGTTTGTGACTTTATTGTTATTTCTGACCGCACCTGAAAAGTTAATTCTCAAAAATTAGCACCCTGCTATAACACTAAAATAAGTTTGTTTCAATCAACATATGTTCTTTAAAAAGGCCAACAAGTCAGAATGTATATTAGGTCTGTTTTGTGGAAAGTGTTACCACTGTTCTGGGTTTCAAACTCATCACTACTACCAATTTATTATCAGTACATGTAGATCAGTGATGGATGGCTAAGGCTGGCTAACAGCCTAATATACGTGCTGCTAACTTCAACTGCTAACAGTTGTATTACTGCATACTAGCCTTATCATTTTTCATTAGCTTATTCGTTTTCAGTTTATTATCATTACAGACAACCTTGACCAAAAGTTGGAAGTTTGACTTTAGAGAGAGAATTTGTGCAGGAATACTAAGCCTTCAAACTCATGGATGAATTATACACTGATTATTCAGACAAGTCACTTGACTGCACATGTGACAACACACCCACACTAGCACAGTTCCCCATGTTTTTAAATGCAATATCATTTTCAGTCTCAAAACAGCCCAACTCTAAGAATGTTTGTTTGGGATAGTAATTCAAGAAAATGTCTATGCATGTTAATAAAGTTAAGTTCACAATTGTTGCTGTAACAATGGCCAGGAATCTGTTTCATTATTCTTTGTCTCTGCTGTTCACCAGTAAATTCATATATTTGAATTTAGGTATACAATATGAGTATCAAAAATGTGAACAGTATTTTAGGGTAGACTTTGCCTTTAATTAAGTGAGTAATTTTCTAAAATTAAAAATATTGAGTCATACATACTTTTTTGTCCAAGAGCGTTCCAAACACCAATATGAAGAAACCCTTTAAAAAGACACAATGACAAAAGGTAAAATACTATGCAGAATCCACAGAATAACTGTGATGACAGTAACTACTGTATTTGTACCTGCAGTGAATTGAAGAGGGCAAATGTAGCATGGATTCCTACATTTTTTGGACTGGTCATAGTTCCAACTCCCAGGCCCCAAGTTATTCCAAAAAATGGTGTGAGGACAGCCAAACTCCTAGCAATAACTACTAGAACGTGCCTTTCAGCTGCTTGTGCAGCGCCTCCCACTGCCCTTCGCCTCAACATTTTGTATATCACTACACATAGGATGATCAGGTTTATCAGCACTATCATCAGTGCAGGGATTACAAATGCCAGTAGAGCTTTGGACTCGTACCAGTTGAGCCAGCAGACCCCAGTTCCTCTGATGTACTCTTCACTGGGTGCAGTCACAGCTATTGTTATGACTGCAATGAGGAGAGGTGCACCATAGCCCAGAGAGAATCCAATAGCCAGCATAGAGTTTTTAGACAAACCCCCATCGAAGACACTGACTGTGCGGTAGAGTAACAGCAAAGCTGAGGCTAACATCCAGAAAAACAGGGCTAGATAGAAAAAATGGATAAAAAACGTGGCTGCAGTGCAAGCTGGTTGGTTTTTCTTCTCTGCGTCTGAGATGGCTGCCCCAATAATAAACCAAATGTTTGCAATCAGGAGAGATACAGCAATGTTAACAATGGAAACATGACGCAAGTAAGATGTGTTGTTCTTTCTTATTTTTCTCCATATGACAGCTTCAATGATGAGGCATATAACCAAGGAAGCCATGGATATGCCAACTCCAATGTAGGTTATGTAATCCAACGCAGGGATATTTAGTGCGTAGGGTGACATAAGGATAGAGAATGAGGTCAGATGGTTGCAGTTGCAGGTGACGGTTTCATTTACGTTTGTTATCAACTCGCAGCCCTCATTGTCCCATCCCCCCAGACCATCGAAGAGGCTGAAGTTCCAGAAAACACACTGAGGGTTATTCAGAGTATCGTTTATAACATCGAATGCAAAGGAAATATTATTGATGGTGCCACTCGTCTGAACAAGTATGACTCTCCCATTGATGACATTGACGGATGAATTGGCTTCGTCTCTTGCAGGGAGTACGTTATCCATTGAGGAAAACGTTATCACAGTAATTGCTTTAGTTATTCCATCATCTTCTGGTATGTCGATCTCCACTGAAGCATTAAAGTCAGCATTGAATGTGTCTGTGAATGTAGTTTTGTTCAAGAGAATGGAAGGTGTCACGATCTCAAAGGAGTTATTGTTAAGGTTACTTGTGACAACCTCAAGAGACTGCAACAATGATGAGCTGACACTTTCAAGTTCAGGGATGCTACTTCTTGTTACTGAGCTGTTTGTCTGTCTCTCTGTATCTTTGGTGTTTAGAGTGTCCCATGAATCCTTTGCCCCATCTATGGTGAGGACACCTGCAGTTATTAGGATATCCTAAATTGAAAGGAAAGTAGGAATTAGATCATATTAAATGTAGTACATATTTTGTATACATGTGTTGTTTAGGACATGTGGATAGCCCAGCAGACTAATTCACATACCTCCATTGAAGCTTTAGTTATTGAGATCTCTAAAGATGATGTTGTATTTGCTACATTGCTGAGTATAGCAACAATGGCATTAATGTTGTTAGGAGATTCAACCACTTCCTTGGTCAGGTTGACAGTGACTTCGCTGAGTTCTCCCAAGAAAACTGGCAGTGAAGTAGGTGTTAAGGACTGCAAAATTTAAAAGAAAAAAAAAAAGATTAGCATTGTATCAAGTGTCAGATCAAAGTTACTTGGTGTAGAGTGTTATTCACTTGAACCATTTTTGAAATTATGCAGGTGGCATGAAACTGTGCTGCAAATGCAAGGGCAAGCTCCCTGTGCAAGGGCACCTCAGTTTCTGCCGCCACTTTACCACTGGCAGGAGCTCAGCCTTTGTACAGTGTGAGACAACACAGAGTTGGGGGTAAATACATGCACATCTTGGCACATCTTTAGTTAAGAGATTCTATATGACTCCAAATGTACTGTGGAGGGCAGACAATATGCTTTAGCTGTATTTCAGTTTCAGAAATCACAGTGCCATAGTAAAATAAATAAGTAAAACTCTACATATTATCTTATATTACTTCCTGTAGCAAGCAATGTTTACAACCTATTACCCTGTTAACATGATTACCCTAACCAAAGATTCACAAACATCAAGACACTAAAGCATATACAGCTTGGATACAAACTTGGATTTACTGTGTGGATTTACAAGACTTTGTACATTATGTACATTTCAGTTAATAAAATGCAGTTTTTTTTTTTTTTTACAGTCTTTATAACTGTGAAAGTTTTTCTTAAGTAAAAGATCTGACAACTTCTGCTGCCACTGCCAATACAAGCATTCCCAGGCCTGAGTTTGCCCAGCATTCACTCATGTTGAT
This sequence comes from Lates calcarifer, assembly GCF_001640805.2. Taxonomy (NCBI): domain Eukaryota; kingdom Metazoa; phylum Chordata; class Actinopteri; family Centropomidae; genus Lates; species Lates calcarifer. The sequence continues at coordinate 19,348,795 of NC_066839.1, forward strand.
ACTATCATTTGGTGTCAAAAACAGTTGGAGAACTAGATCACCTCAGACTGGTTAAGCAGCTCCTTAATTGGTTTTAGGATGCAGCTGTCGTCTACAATGTCCCATTTGCCATTTTTCTGACAAACTGCTATCCTTTCTCCCTCCTCGTTTGGTTTGCAGGAAGCTTCAGCCTCGTCACCAACCTTTCCAACACCAAATGCTTCTTCATCACAGTCAAAAGCTGGTGGTTGGGGGAGGGAATCTTAACATCAGGACTTGTAACAACATTTAAAATATCTTCACCAGAACTGTATTAAATGCTATATAATGTCTGGATTGACACATACCTTCAGTGGATGACACCAGTGTTATTGTTATTTCACCTTTAACTTCTGTTAAGTTTGTCCCCTGACAAGTAAACGTCATCACTTTCTGCTCAGCTCCACAGACAGCAATTGTATATGTATAGCTGATTGTGCTCCCTGTGCCTAATCATACAAAGAAAACACCACATAAATGTGAAGTAGTCAATTATTAGAATTCACTAATGATAAATAATATAGGCCAATTTGTATAAACATTATCTCAAATAGTTGTCTGGGAACTGCATTAACATGAAAATAATTTCCTTGCAGCTTATTTGCTTTTTGGTGTTTGTTTGTTTTTTTAAAGCTTACCTGCAGCAGAGATGTCTTTAAACTCAACCTTGTAGGGGCTGTTGACAGAGCAATCCAATTTCACAGTCTTTCCAACCACACAGCGAACTTTTTTTTTTACTGGTTCTATTCGGATCACGGGTGGCTCTTTGAAGGTGAACACTCTGTTGGATTTCTGTCTGAAAGTGTTTTTGCCTTTCAGCCTACATTCATATTCTCCTGAAATTAAAAATGATCAGCAGTTAAAGGTCAAATGAATGGGAAGCCAGTAATGCAAAATTAATACATAAACACAATGGAAAACAGCACCATCCAGTGACAAGCAACAACTAAATTCAGCATTTAGCTTCTTAAACGGTAAAAGCAACCTTTCCAGATATTCTGTGCTGTAAACTTTGAGCGTTAAACAGACTTGAATGGATACCTTTAAAGCCAATTTTAAACACATTTTTTTTCTTGGGGGTGATTTGGTCTTTGTCTCATCTACCTTTAGATGTTTTCTACATTTCCAGTGGATTTTAAAAAACACAAGGAGTCTGAATTTGAACACATGGTTACATTACAACAAGTGTTATCTGTGAATAGCTGTTTCCAAGGTAGGTCACGTTTCTGTTTAGTGAAATTTCTTTGCACTTCACCCTGAAAAAGGGCATGATGTTCTGTTTCCAGTGTGAGAGCTGTTACAGTTTGTGGCCTGGTAGTGTGACGTGAATGTATTAATAGTCATGCCTCAATAAAAGTGAATGGTAAAAATGTGGAACAGAAATGTAATGTGACCATACCTTGATTTAGATTGCAACACCTACATACTGAACTGCAAATTCTGTTAGTTATGATTCAGTGTTGATCAATTATGACTGATGCAAAAAGTAACAGTTACCACTTTATATATGAAACCATTTCCGCCTTATACTTCAGTATAGCTGTATAGAATAACTAATGTTAATAATAACTATGTCTACATGTTTTAACATTTTTTTCTAAGCCAGGCTACACAACAGACGGTGACGGTATTGTTTTTGCATTTGCACACAAATATTGCCCTCAAGCCGTTCAGAGTTGTGCATTTGAGCAGGTCAGAGCACAAGGAGAATGCCTAGACAGCACTTGCATTGCAAATGTGTATGATTTGAAAATGTTCTCTAAGACGGAACTACAAATTATACAATGACTGCAACACCAGATCTATTTCTTACCATTGTTAGTGCTGAAAAACCTTGACACGGTTAAATATGCTTTTTCTTTGTCTTGTTTAAAGCTGTATTCACTGTCCTTAAGTATCAACTTGTCATTATGTCTCCACTCTGCAGTGAAGCTGCCACTAAAATTGAGAAATGATGGTGCGGGACCACAAGGAATAGTCACACTTGTTCCGAAAAAAGGTTGTGTAAATGGTAAGGAAACAAGGCCTGTGAAAAAAGTGACAAAAGGAGAGAATTATAATACAATCATCTGTACACAACAGACAGTCCTGAATTTTCTGAAAAATAACAGAAAATTTTATTTTTTGTCAGAAAAGTGTAAAACTGACTTACTGTCATATATCATAGAATACTTTTCAGCCATTTGTTCAAATACCCCAATTTCAAGTGCTTCAATCTCTCCTTCTTGAAAAGCAGGTGCCCTGACAGTATAATCAGCAATTGTACTTCCTCTCCTATAATACAGAATTGAATCACAATGAAAATCCAATCACAAATTGATATTATACAGTCCATTTAGGACCATATTACATCTGCTCAGGAAACGTGATTAACCATCATTAACCACCGACAAAAAGCACATGTTAAGAGGGAAGAGGTTAATACTTGGCCAAAGTGAGATTTCACACATTTTGTACATGGTGCCATATTAGACTGTGAGATATTTCGGTGGTTGACAATATTGGTCACATGTTGTTATTGTAATTTCAGGAAAGTGCACAGCAGCCACTTCAGCCAATTCGTGCACTACGCCAGTGAGTACTGTGTAACACTCACTGCAAATGTCAAGTATTGGACAAACCAATGTCCTGACAGGTAAAGTTTTAACGCACCATAATGTTACAACAGTGGTAATTACTTCTTTCAGGTTTCAAGTCTGAGCACTTAAGTGTATTTCATGTACAGAACAGGAGCTCTGCTGCAGAAATGTTGTTGCTGTGTCAAACAGCCCAAACTCTGTTGACCAAAGTGCTAGACTGATGCACTGACATTGCCATCCCTAGAGCCATGCTGCTAACATGGCTAAAATTAATGTATTCTGATTTCTAAACTGCTGACACTATATGAAGTAAATACTACATTTAAACATTGAATTTAAACATGAAAAATAAGTACCTTGGCACCATGCAAATATGTTTCAAAAACCTAAAAACAACTTAACAGTTAGTAGAAAAGTATATCCTCTGCAAATAAAATGTGACTTACCTGAATCCACTTAACGTTACTGAATGCAGATTTTTGATGTACTTCTTACTTTGTTTTTGAATCTGTTTGAGATAATGACATAGCTTGCTTGTTATTAATTCTACAATCAAATCAGGCTCAAGTATACCATAGATTCAATGCATTAATACTGTAACAAAACTGAATGGCCTAGACAGAAGAAACATATGAAGTCTTACAGCATTATTAGTGTCTTGATAAACTTCATTGCTTGTTTGATTGTATGCAGGATCAAAGTCTCTCTCCATGGTAAACGACAACCTCCTCTCCTCTACAGAAACAGTAATTATAGTAATTAGTAAGTAATTATCAACAAGAAGCAATTTCATGAGATACACATAACTTCATTCTCTACATTTTATGTGTAATACCGATTGCTGTTGTTGGTGGTGCCACTGTTGTTGTTATTGGTGGTGGTGTTGTTGTCATTGGTGTTGTTGTAGTTGTTGTCATTGGTGTTGTTGTAATTGTTGGCATTGGTGTTGTTGTAGTTGTTGGCATTGGCGTTGTTGTTGTCATTGGTGTTGTTGTATTTGTTGGCATTGGTGTTGTTGTAGTTGTTGGCATTGGTGTTGTTGTTGTCACTGGTGTTGTTGTATTTGTTGTCATTGGTGTTGTTGTATTTGTTGGCATTGGTGTTGTTGTAGTTGTTGGCATTGGTGTTGTTGTAGTTGTTGGCATTGGCGTTGTCGCTGTCGTACTTGGTGGTGGTGTTGTTATATTCGCTGTAAATAAATGATCAGTTATCAATTGTCAATAAATGCTCTTTTACATCAATTAATTCTATTTTTCATCAAATGTCTGGTTGAACTTCATCAATGCAAAACAAAGCAAAGTGTTTCTCATACCAGGATTTGGTTCACACAGAGTGACACCTGTGGAGCAACATTAGAGATTTAATCATTTTAGTACATTTTTCTGTCCCAAAAACCACCACAGCTTCAATTATAATTAATTGATGTTTAGCAGATAATAAACACGACTCTGACCATGTTTATGTCAACACATGTAGACTTTCACGCCTTACACCAGAGGCCTGTACTACGAAGCAGGATTTGCAGTTAGTGAGGTAACTTTAGGTTTAACTTTGGGTTTTCAGTCTTACAACGGTGGTTTACTTCTTGACTAATGCTGAATGACAAATTAATAGATATTAAGATTAGATTAATAGATATTTTTATAACTCAGTGAATCATTTCATTCCAGTCTTTGGTATGTCCACAACAGAGCTTCTAACAAACAGAGAGACTTTATCACACTAAATGATCACTTATTTACTATTATATCTTCATTTTGATTGAACAAAGACGCTTTTATCCACACACTGTTGAATATTTCCCACGTTTATAAATGAACATTTCAGTCAGATCAACCTCAGACATTAACTCTCTCCTCTCCTCTCTGCTTTGCAGGAGAAACAGTCAGACAATACTGTTACTGTTTATCTGCATCACATATTCAGGGTAACTCAGAATAAATCACCATCAGACTAAAGAGCAAAAACACTCACTGAGTAAGAAAAAAATATTTATGTACTTATTTATACCTACAATAAATCCTCAGCCTGACTTAATAATTGGAAATTATTTCTAGTGTTTCCATTCTAGTCAGGTGATCATATTGTTCACATTTCATATACATTAATATACATTCATAGATACATTACTCATGGTTCTGATAATGCAGCTTTAACTAACAACCCCACCTCTTTCACATGAATGCACTCAGGAAATCGTAGTAACCAGATCTGATTTGACATGGAATGATCTTTTCTTTGTCACCTTCTTTGCTGATGGCATAGTTTTTATTTGAACAACTACAAAACAGCAGTGCTTACTTGTGATTGGTTCACAGAACCCTCCATCAGAAGGCAGTCCATTGATGCAATCACAGGTGTGTGAGGTGGTGTTATTGCACGCACCATAGGTGTTACACTTGTCACATGACCAAGCAAACTGCTCCTCACACTCACACCGCAGACCTCCAGTTGAGTTTGGAGAACACCCTTTTAAAGAAATTTAAAAAAACAAACACACAAAAAAATTGTCAGGATACATCATACACTCCATAAAACAGCTTTAAATCTGCCACCCAAATAATGTAAGGAAACAAGCCAGCACAAGTTCTTACCTGTAGTGAAATTTACACCTGTTAATTTTAGAGATGGAGTGATGGTGAGGGGGAAGCTGAAATTTCTCAGTGTGTCCCTAAATATGTTAAAATTTGATAACATGCTGGAGGCTGGGATGCGCAAGTCAATGACTAAATCGATGTCCTCCTCTGTGGTGGAGAAGAGGAGAAAATCTGTCACAGAGGTCCATCACCATCATATAGAACAATATATACAACAATTCACCACATATGTTGTCATCATGACATGACTTCCACTGATCAAAGTGTTGCCCATGTGAAGTCTTTGTCAGACTTTTTAGCTAACTTTTCTTTTGCTTGAATCAAGGCTATACATTGTCTATTGTGTATAAGTTGTATGAGCCTAGAGGTAAACATTTGTATTTCCAAACCATTGAAATATTGCTGTTACAGATACTCCATGTCCCTGGCAAATGACAAGTCCCTTGCTACAACAGAGAGTTCCTATCACAAAGAAGCAACTTCATGAGCTACACATAACCACAACCTCACTGTCTACATGATCATGTGTAATACCGCTTGGTGGTGGTGGCATCGTTGTTGTTGTCATCGCTGGTGTAGTTGTCGTCATCATTGGTGTAGTTGTCGTCATCATTGGTGTAGTTGTTGTAATCTCTGTAAATGAAACACAAATCAGAAAGACTTAGCAATTATGAATAAATAGTCTTTTAGATTAATAAATGAAGGTGTCTTCATCAACTACAAAATTTGTTGAACAAGGAAAAATGTTTCTCATACCAGGACTTGGGGTTGGACACAGTGTGACATCTGTGGAGCAACATTAGAGATTCAATCATTTCACCACATTTTTCTGCCCCAACAAACCATCACAGCTTCAGTTATAATCAACATCAGATCTCTTCAGACATGAGTTGATGTTTAACAGATAGTTAAACACAACCCTGATCCCCAACAATGCTTATATCAACACGTAACCATCCATCCATTATTTATAGCTATCTATACCTATACACATTTCCCTTTAAGGGAGAGGAGGGGGGGTCAGTTTAGGACTGCGGGAGGAAGCTGGAATTCTCCCTGCACCTGCATAGCACAGAAAAGCCCTGGACAGAACCCAGGGCCTTCTCACTGTGAGGTGACAGTGCTAACCACTGCATCACCTTTTATTGAAACAACTACAAAACAGCAGTGCTTACTTGTGATTGGTTCACAGAACCCTCCATCAGAAGGCAGTCCATTGATGCAATCACAGGTGTGTGAGGTGGTGTTACTGCACGCACCATAGGTGTTACACTTGTCACATGACCAAGCAAACTGCGCCTCACACTGACACCGCAGACCTCCAGTTGAGTTTGGATAGCACACTTTTAAAGAAATAAAAAACTCAGTAAGTCACAGTGTCCCAGTCATACACTGTTTCATAAAACCACTTTAAATCAGCCACACAAATCCTGTAAGGAAACAAGCCAGCAGAAGATCTTACCTGTTGTGAAATTAAAGTCTACTAGTACCACAGTTGGAGTGATGGTGAGGGGGAAGCTGAAATTTCTCAGTGTGTCCCTAAATAGGTTCAAATTTGATAACACGCTGGAGGCTGGGATGCGCAAGTCAACGACTAAATCAATGTCCACTGGATCTGTGGTGGAGAAGAGGAGAAAATCTGTCACAGAGGTCCATCACCATCATATAGAACAATATATACAACAATTCACCACATATGTTGTCATCATGACATGACTTCCACTGATCAAAGTGTTGCCCATGTGAAGTCTTTGTCAGACTTTTTAGCTAACTTTTCTTTTGCTTGAATCAAGGCTATACATTGTCTATTGTGTATAAGTTGTATGAGCCTAGAGGTAAACATTTGTATTTCCAAACCATTGAAATATTGCTGTTACAGATACTCCATGTCCCTGGCAAATGACAAGTCCCTTGCTACAACAGAGAGTTCCTATCACAAAGAAGCAACTTCATGAGCTACACATAACCACAACCTCACTGTCTACATGATCATGTGTAATACCGCTTGGTGGTGGTGGCATCGTTGTTGTTGTCATCGCTGGTGTAGTTGTCGTCATCATTGGTGTAGTTGTCGTCATCATTGGTGTAGTTGTCGTCATCATTGGTGTAGTTGTTGTAATCTCTGTAAATGAAACACAAATCAGAAAGACTTAGCAATTATGAATAAATAGTCTTTTAGATTAATAAATGAAGGTGTCTTCATCAACTACAAAATTTGTTGAACAAGGAAAAATGTTTCTCATACCAGGACTTGGGGTTGGACACAGTGTGACATCTGTGGAGCAACATTAGAGATTCAATCATTTCACCACATTTTTCTGCCCCAACAAACCATCACAGCTTCAGTTATAATCAACATCAGATCTCTTCAGACATGAATTGATGTTTAACAGATAGTTAAACACAACCCTGATCCCCAACAATGCTTATATCAACACGTAACCATCCATCCATTATTTATAGCTATCTATACCTATACACATTTCCCTTTAAGGGAGAGGAGGGGGGGTCAGTTTAGGACTGCGGGAGGAAGCTGGAATTCTCCCTGCACCTGCATAGCACAGAAAAGCCCTGGACAGAACCCAGGGCCTTCTCGCTGTGAGGTGACAGTGCTAACCACTGCATCACCTTTTATTGAAACAACTACAAAACAGCAGTGCTTACTTGTGATTGGTTCACAGAACCCTCCATCAGAAGGCAGTCCATTGATGCAATCACAGGTGTGTGAGGTGGTGTTACTGCACGCACCATAGGTGTTACACTTGTCACATGACCAAGCAAACTGCGCCTCACACTGACACCACAGACCTCCAGTTGAGTTTGGATAGCACACTTTTAAAGAAATAAAAAACTCAGTAAGTCACAGTGTCCCAGTCATACACTGTTTCATAAAACCACTTTAAATCAGTCACACAAATTCTGTAAGGAAACAAGCCAGCAGAAGATCTTACCTGTTGTGAAATTTAAGTCTACTAGTACCACAGTTGGAGTGATGGTGAGAGGGAAGCTGAAATTTCTCAGTGTGTCCCTAAATAGGTTCAAATTTGATAACACGCTGGAGGCTGGGATGCGCAAGTCAACGACTAAATCAATGTCCACTGGATCTGTGGTGGAGGAGGAGAAAATCTGTCACAGAGGTCCATCACCATCATATAGAACAATATATACAACAATTCACCACATATGTTGTCATCATGACATGACTTCCACTGATCAAAGTGTTGCCCATGTGAAGTCTTTGTCAGACTTTTTAGCTAACTTTTCTTTTGCTTGAATCAAGGCTATACATTGTCTATTGTGTATAAGTTGTATGAGCCTAAAGGTAAACATTTGTATTTCCAAACCATTGAAATATTGCTGTTACAGATACTCCATGTCCCTGGCAAATGACAAGTCCCAACAGAGAGTTCCTATCACAAAGAAGCAACTTCATGAGCTACACATAACCACAACCTCACTGTCTACATGATCATGTGTAATACCGCTTGGTGGTGGTGGCATCGTTGTTGTTGTCATCGCTGGTGTAGTTGTCGTCATCATTGGTGTAGTTGTCGTCATCATTGGTGTAGTTGTTGTAATCTCTGTAAATGAAACACAAATCAGAAAGACTTAGCAATTATGAATAAATAGTCTTTTAGATTAATAAATGAAGGTGTCTTCATCAACTACAAAATTTGTTGAACAAGGAAAAATGTTTCTCATACCAGGACTTGGGGTTGGACACAGTGTGACATCTGTGGAGCAACATTAGAGATTCAATCATTTCACCACATTTTTCTGCCCCAACAAACCATCACAGCTTCAGTTATAATCAACATCAGATCTCTTCAGACATGAGTTGATGTTTAACAGATAGTTAAACACAACCCTGATCCCCAACAATGCTTATATCAACACGTAACCATCCATCCATTATTTATAGCTATCTATACCTATACACATTTCCCTTTAAGGGAGAGGAGGGGGGGTCAGTTTAGGACTGCGGGAGGAAGCTGGAATTCTCCCTGCACCTGCATAGCACAGAAAAGCCCTGGACAGAACCCAGGGCCTTCTCACTGTGAGGTGACAGTGCTAACCACTGCATCACCTTTTATTGAAACAACTACAAAACAGCAGTGCTTACTTGTGATTGGTTCACAGAACCCTCCATCAGAAGGCAGTCCATTGATGCAATCACAGGTGTGTGAGGTGGTGTTACTGCACGCACCATAGGTGTTACACTTGTCACATGACCAAGCAAACTGCGCCTCACACTGACACCGCAGACCTCCAGTTGAGTTTGGATAGCACACTTTTAAAGAAATAAAAAACTCAGTAAGTCACAGTGTCCCAGTCATACACTGTTTCATAAAACCACTTTAAATCAGCCACACAAATTCTGTAAGGAAACAAGCCAGCAGAAGATCTTACCTGTTGTGAAATTTAAGTCTACTAGTACCACAGTTGGAGTGATGGTGAGAGGGAAGCTGAAATTTCTCAGTGTGTCCCTAAATAGGTTCAAATTTGATAACACGCTGGAGGCTGGGATGCGCAAGTCAACGACTAAATCAATGTCCACTGGATCTGTGGTGGAGAAGAGGAGAAAATCTGTCACAGAGGTCCATCACCATCATATAGAACAATATATACAACAATTCAACACATATGTTGTCATCATGACATGACTTCCACTGATCAAAGTGTTGCCCATGTGAAGTCTTTGTCAGACTTTTTAGCTAACTTTTCTTTTGCTTGAATCAAGGCTATACATTGTCTATTGTGTATAAGTTGTATGAGCCTAAAGGTAAACATTTGTATTTCCAAACCATTGAAATATTGCTGTTACAGATACTCCATGTCCCTGGCAAATGACAAGTCCCAACAGAGAGTTCCTATCACAAAGAAGCAACTTCATGAGATACACATAACCACAACCTCACTGTCTACATGATCATGTGTAATACCGCTTGGTGGTGGTGGCATCGTTGTTGTTGTCATCGCTGGTGTAGTTGTCGTCATCATTGGTGTAGTTGTCGTCATCATTGGTGTAGTTGTTGTAATCTCTGTAAATGAAACACAAATCAGAAAGACTTAGCAATTATGAATAAATAGTCTTTTAGATTAATAAATGAAGGTGTCTTCATCAACTACAAAATTTGTTGAACAAGGAAAAATGTTTCTCATACCAGGACTTGGGGTTGGACACAGTGTGACATCTGTGGAGCAACATTAGAGATTCAATCATTTCACCACATTTTTCTGCCCCAACAAACCATCACAGCTTCAGTTATAATCAACATCAGATCTCTTCAGACATGAATTGATGTTTAACAGATAGTTAAACACAACCCTGATCCCCAACAATGCTTATATCAACACGTAACCATCCATCCATTATTTATAGCTATCTATACCTATACACATTTCCCTTTAAGGGAGAGGAGGGGGGGTCAGTTTAGGACTGCGGGAGGAAGCTGGAATTCTCCCTGCACCTGCATAGCACAGAAAAGCCCTGGACAGAACCCAGGGCCTTCTCACTGTGAGGTGACAGTGCTAACCACTGCATCACCTTTTATTGAAACAACTACAAAACAGCAGTGCTTACTTGTGATTGGTTCACAGAACCCTCCATCAGAAGGCAGTCCATTGATGCAATCACAGGTGTGTGAGGTGGTGTTATTGCACGCACCATAGGTGTTACACTTGTCACATGACCAAGCAAACTGCGCCTCACACTGACACCACAGACCTCCAGTTGAGTTTGGATAGCACACTTTTAAAGAAATAAAAAACTCAGTAAGTCACAGTGTCCCAGTCATACACTGTTTCATAAAACCACTTTAAATCAGTCACACAAATTCTGTAAGGAAACAAGCCAGCAGAAGATCTTACCTGTTGTGAAATTTAAGTCTACTAGTACCACAGTTGGAGTGATGGTTAGAGGGAAGCTGAAATTTCTCAGTGTGTCCCTAAATAGGTTCAAATTTGATAACATGCTGGAGGCTGGGATGCGCAAGTCAACGACTAAATCAATGTCCACTGGATCTGTGGTGGAGAAGAGGAGAAAATCTGTCACAGAGGTCCATCACCATCATATAGAACAATATATACAACAATTCACCACATATGTTGTCATCATGACATGACTTCCACTGATCCAAGTGTTGCCCATGTGAAGTCTTTGTCAGACTTTTTAGCTAACTTTTCTTTTGCTCAAATCAATGGTCTATAGTGTATAAGTTGTATGAACCTAGAGGTAAACATTTGTATTTCCAACAGATACTTAAAAAGCAACTGGCTCTCACAGTAGTTCATATCCATGAACACAAAATGCAATTATTGATTTTGCATACATGGACACAAATTTATCATTTCTTGTGACAGTAAGAGCGACTTGCAACTCATGTATTACAGTTGCAAACATATTTTTTGAATGAAGCATTGCATTCATTGATGGAGGCAGAGTTGCGGGGAGACAGGACAGGGTGGATGGTGGGCGTACAAGGTGTATGACCATCACATGAGAAACCAGGTTACGTATCCAGAGTCCTGTTTGTGCTTAGGTTTAAGCAACAAAAACACTTAGGTTAGTAAAATATTGTAGTTTTGGTTAAATTTTAATATCTGTAGTCAGTGTGAACTTTTTCTGTATCAAACCAGATCTTGATCTTTCATTCATTTTAATGTGTCATACCATTTGGAGATGTAGGTGATGGCGTTGGTGGAGTTGTCACTGAAAAAAAAAAAAAAAAATCTGCATCACTTTTTCACAATTAAATGCACTGTTACATTTAATTTGTTTTACAAACAAACAAAGAATCTATTGTTCTTTATCCATAGAAATAAAATACAATTTTTCTCATACTGAGATGTGAAGCGGAGCAGTTGTAATCTTTTCAATCAACATATTTCACTATGTGCAGTCATCATGACATAAACTGACATGAGGCATAAAATGCTGTTATTCTACAGAGGGTGCTACACTGTTGTTTCAGTTGTACACTGCCAATATTGTCAAAGGAAATTTGATTACTTTTAATTAAATGTCTCTCATTTGTTTGTAATATTTTACAAGACTCTTTTACTTTGTTCATGCAAAGCAAAACAAAGTTTTTCCCATATGAAGAGGTGGCTTTTAGGACATGAACCAGAACAGTTGTAATCTTTTCAGTCAAAAATGTCTCATCTACTTAACAAGGAAACACATCGGAAACCTGGTGTCTGTGTGAGACATATTATTTACTTATGGTATGTACAGCAACCAGCTATCTGATTAAAGTTCACACAGAAAAACACGAGGAAGTGCTTTCTTTTCTGTCACAGGTTGTTCCTTGTTTCATGATTTAGGAAGGTAAAAACTGGTGTGTCCCACACTTGCAGCTTCTGATTAAAACAAAAGAAATGAAAAACTACAAAGCCTTTCCCCAATACAGTAAAACAGCCACAAACAACATTAAGACTGGGGATTTGACAGGTACAGAGCAGCACCTGCTGGCCAAAAGAGGTAATTACCTGATATTCTTGATTTATAATCATCCATAGACATCAAGTATTGCGACACTATCCAGAATAATATACCACTAACAGATGTTTAATCAAAGGTGTGTGGGGATGTATTAATATGTGAGGAGCATTTTATGTTGTATATCCAACTACAATAAAGCATTATGTTTGATGTGACCACATATTTTATTATGTAAATGTTATGTTATTATGTTATTACTTTAATCTAAGTCCTGCATTCAAATTTTTACTCAAGTAACAGTGTGTATTATAAACAAACTGTACAGAGTAAAAGTACTCACTATGCAATGAAAATGGGCTTTGTCAGTGTTAAATTATAATATATCAGAGATAGATTGTTATCATTAGGTATTTAATACTGTAGCCAGCTGTGATATGTTTAATGTTCCTAGTTTTTTAGTGGTTTCATCTACTGTATAACTGTATCCTTATAGGTTTTAACAATCTTCATCTGCAAAGTAATTAGAGGTGTTAGATAAATGTAGTGGAGTGAAAGTATAAAGTGGCATAAAATAGTAATACTTAAGTGCCTTTAAATTGTACTTATTCACCAAGCAGGCATACCTGGTAGACTGGTGTTTAGCTGGCAGAACTGGCCATCAGCTGGAAGGGCATTAATGCATCCACATGTGTCACCACTGATGGTATCACAGGCCCCGTGGCTAATGCAGTTGTTATATGACCAAGCAAAGTTCTCCTCACATCTGCACTGGTATCCAGTCGTATTTGACTGACACACTATGTGAAGAAAGAGCAGCACGTAACATCAGGGTTTCATGACATATTTGCTGTCAGGTAAGATATGTTTAACTAAACAATAGAGGAGACAACAAGGAAGGATGATATACCTGTTGTGGCTTTGATGGTGGTAATCTGAACAGTGCTGTTGATCGGTAAAGGAAGAGGGAGTTGGCTCAAAACATCTCTGAGACGGTCCAGGTCAGAGATGTTTATAACAACTTGAAGTACATAATCGGAGGAATTTGAGGCAGCTGGGAAGACATGAAACAGACATACACACACATCTTCAATAGTCAGCATTGTTTTCTCTAATGAGCACACAGACATGTCAGTAGTTAACAGTAGGCTACTGTTCTTGTTACAGTCAAAGTGCGACTCACCTTGTCTTTTTTCTCTGGTATGAATCGGTGATGCTTTTGTTCCCATCAATTCCTGTAAAAGTCATTTTCCATCCAATTAGGTCAACTATACAGTATGTCTACAGAGAACAAGCTAATTATAAACTATAAAAACACTACCGATCAGTTATATGTAAAAGTAAGCACATCTGCTAGTACTGTAGAATTGTAAGTACAGTTCTGAGGTACTTGCACTTTTCGCTATTGTATGTATTATACTCTTTGCCCTTTTTAATTTACTCTTGACTCCTGTTTATTTGTCAGCAATGAGTTACTTTTCAGATTAAGATATAGCATGATAAACTTATGGGTTTTTTTTGTCTTTTTTAAAAAGATTAATCCGGTGGCTCTAAAACTTTCTGGCTTGTGACAAAAAAGCAGTAGGGGACTCCTGTCACATGTTTCAGGCAGTTGTTGTTAGCAGTTACACCAAAGTGACATTTGCCCTCGTCACATTTCTGATGGTTTAAGGCCCAGTGAGATCAAATTATCATATGCTTCACAAAAAGCAAAGATTAGGGGAAAAGCGAACAAACACGAGTAAATGAATAAATAAATACATTTGTGGAGCAGAACTGTTTTTTTTCTTTTCATGACATATTTAACATCTATCATCTCACAACCCTGCAGCTTTATTTTGTTACTCTTTAGATGCAGTCAGACCTTCAGGTTATATGGGACTAAAACTCACTCCACCTCATTAAGTTATAACTGTAAATTTGTACTTATGCTTTGATGCTTCAAGATGACCATTTTTATGGAGAACAAGTACTTTACTTTTGATGCTGTAGCACAATTTTGGATGACATTTACATTGTTACATTGTGGTACTGGTACTTTATTAAGTAAAAGCTCTGAATACTTCCTGGTCACACTACAATAATAAGTCATGTAATGCGTGTTAACACTTCATTCTTATTAATATTTAATCATTATCATTATTCTTACCTCAAAGAATGCACCCAGAGACTGTCTGTATCCCTGATTCTCCAGACTGTAGTATATAGCCAGAAGAACAATCATATATCCAACTGCCTTTGGTAATGCCATCCCTACTGGAGAGAAAACAGTCAACACAATCATTTCTCCTTCTCAAATCAATCAGAAGAAATGTCCACATTTATTCACTGTAGATATAAAAAGTGGAAATGTAAGTGTTGATGATAGCACAGAAAATCAAGATTTTAACCAGATTATGGGCTTTTGTGAACAGGCTCATGTGAGAACTGTGTGCTTATGCTCTCACTAATAAAAGCAGGACTCCATGGTCAAGAAGTAAATGATCCAAATTCGACTTAACTAAAGTGAAAGTGCTCTTGTTTCCTGTCACTGCAGAGATATTTACAGATTCAAACTCTGGATTAATGTGATAAATGTTAACTTTAAGATTGAAAAGTTCATTTTCAAATGTAAATTCCTGGTTAGCTGAACTTTATGGCCATTGTTACACAACATGATTTCCTTAAAATTATTCTTTAATTAATTTGATTGAACTAAAAAGTTAAGACGCAGTAATAGGGTTTTCCTTGCATAGTATACATTAAAAGGATATTTACAAGAATTTCGGCACCTTGATGTTTTACCAAAATGAAACAAGGGTTAGCAACTGCAGCACACAGGAAACTTTCTACTGGCAACAGCATGATAAAAAGAGTGAGTTAGAGAATACAGTGTTTGGTACTCAAACATCTCTTACGTGATCTACTCAAAAGGAATTCATCTGTAGTATTTTTAAAGAAAATATTAAAATCAGTATGTTTCTGGTATTACTGTTTACACTTAGTTAACTCCCAGTTGCTTTCATCTGATTAATACAATTTGCAGGTTAGTTTCACTTCAGTCTGTCTGAAGATACAGCAAGTAATTGCCGCCTATATAGGATAAGAGTGAAGTTTTAGAATGGTAATTTTGTTGTTTACCTCTTATTGTCTTCTAGCTTCAAAAAGGGCTTTTGTCAGGAAGGCACACTCATCTTACTGTACGTCTCCAAATACACAGACCAATAATCAAACATGCAAGAAAGGGCATTCAACTTCCTGGAAAGCTCTGTCTGAGTCACACACCTGTCTGGCAAGTTAAGTGACATACTAACACACTGTCAGACTAGAGTACTGTGATTGTGATGATTTTCATTGTGTACACAGATTTATGTTTTAGGTTTTGTTTGTTTGTTTGTTGCATTTCAGATGTTTAAATGCCATTTTTGTATTCACAATATGCCGATCATGCACTGAAAAAATAATTCATGTGGTTCAACTTAAAAACTTAAGTTCAATTCCTGCCTTGAATATGTAAGTGAACTCAACTAAAGATAATCCTTGTTTCAACAAAATATATAAATAATAATAAAACATACAAATAATAAATTATGTTTAACCATGGTTGTTTGTTGTGTAAACTTGGTACTATCATTTAAAACAGCTATGTTGCAAACATACAATTCCACACTATTTCAACTCAAAATTTTAAGTGAACTTCAGCTACATTCATACCATCCGCCTTTTCAGGTTAAGCTCACATTTTTAAGGCAAATATTGAACCTAAGTTTTTTCCTAAGTTTTTAATTGTTATTCCTTATTTTTATTAATGATTGTTTGACATGTTTGACACTTCTGTAAAGCAGGCATGCATGTCCACATGATCTGCATTCAAATGAACAAAAGAACACGAAATATGGTGTCCTTAATTTATTCATGTTATATACTGACACTTGACACATGGTCTCCAAGTTTTGTTTACAATCTATTTTAGTGTTATATGGATGTAAATAATTAATATTTTCTCAAGGTACCTTGATTTATTATGGAGTCTGTTGTTAGCTGTGTCAAAAGAAACACCAAGGAACAGTACAGGTGCACTTTAGTAACAGATTTTTGTCTCTGATCCAAGCTGTTCCCGTAATATGATGTGATTTGACGTTAAACTAGAATTTCTCCTAGTAGTTTTTAATACATATCAAGAATAAAACCTTCCTTGACTCTTTTTAAAAGGTTTGAGAGGCAGCTTCTCTATAAATAATAAAGATAATAATGATATCTGTTATGTAGTGCTCCCTCTTCTTCTTCTCGTTTGTCTTGTTTCCCTCTCTCTTTACGGTAAGTCCAAGAACAACAATCCAACAAGGTGTAGCTAATGTCTCAGGTATGCCAGTTTTAAAAAGTGAGTTCAAAGCTGCCAAACCATAGGGAAGAATTAATTATTAACAATGGATTTCAGTGTCATTGTATCACTGAATTCCATAGAAAAAACAGGTCAGTCACACCCATTACTCTTTCAGTCAACTAATAAGTGTACTGATAGTTTAAATGTGTGCACTGGGCTGAATTATAAAACAAAACTGCAAAGGCCATATGATGCACGAAGAAAAGCTTCTATTCATGCAACAGATTTAAAGGGGTGCACCTGAACATGGAGCATCAGTCAGCCACAGCAGGTTTTGTTTTCTTTTTCTTTCTTTCTTTAGGTTCATTAGTGACGCATGTTTGCCTCTTACTGCCTGTACAAAAAATTGATTGACAGGTCCATCAAACCAGCAGCTGCAAGCTTCCATTTTCACTCCCATGGTGGTATCATACACATTTAGTAGTTATCTTTACGGTTATATTTAAAACCACCTTACAGTTACATTTATCAAGGTGTCACCTCATGTCACAATATGCCAACAGGAAACTGTTTTTGTCAGAAATCGACCGTATTAGTCATTTGTTCTGTTAGCTACCAGACATGTCACTTCTTCTGATTGTGCAAATAATATCCTTTCCAGAAACAACACAGCACTGTATGACAGCTCAAAGGACATATAGTTATGAGAAGCAATAAAGTTGGAATGGGTATGGGTTAAAAACAAGGAAGTGACAAGGAAGTGTCAGACCCACTGAACCACTTTGAGGGAACTGTCCTGAATTTGAATACCTGGAGTGTTGCTGGGCAAAAGACAGCTGTTCCTCTGTGACAGCCTAAAACAATTGGAAACGGATATAACTTGCATCAAATGACTTATTTTAAAATGAAAACTCAGTATAGATAGCACTTGATGTGTGTATTTATGATAATGATTTAAAAGAGGCTGAAGTTGCATTTTCCACCCAAAAAGGCCATAGGCACTGTCATCAGCTGATGATCCATATAGAAAGTATGGAAGTAAGATCAGCCTGCTATTTCATGTCAACATATCCCTGTTTCACTGTATAGTTCACATACTTATTTGTGGTTTAAAACATGTTTTCACTTCTAATGTTACAACAGGAAAGGCCTTTGAATGCAATAAGGCCCAGATGTGGCCTTCAGCACCTCAAGCAGCACCCTCCTTCAGTAGGGTATGAGAACACCCACACTTTCCTCTTCTCTAGTAGCCATTTTCTATTTATTTTCTGCAGATGAATGTCTGTGCAAAACATAGATTATATAAATGTTTTTATTGATTTTCAAAACTTAACAATTATTGTGGTCATAAAAAGATTGTGTTCACACCTATTTGGGTAACATTGAAATACCATCTAGAAATACTGGTGGCTTTTCAATAAAAATTGAAACCAGTGAAAGAACTGATATTGATTTACATCATAGAGCTATGTTTAATGCAGTGCTGGGCCGTGCATTTCACACCTCTACCCCATCTCTTAATAGGCTACCTTAATATGCATCCATATTTGGGCCAAAACATGGCTGGAAACTTTGATTTATGTTACTTTCTTTGAATGGCAAATGGACTGCATTTTATAGCACTTTCCTAGTCACATTGACCACTCAAAGCACTTTACAGTACAGGTCATGAATGCCCATTCACACACATACATTCAGCAGTCTAACACATACTCACATTCACACACCAATGGTATGCAATCAGAGGCAATTTGGGGTCAGTATTTTGCCAAGGATACGACACGTGGACTGGAGGAGTCAGGGATCAAACCACTGACCTTCTGATTAGCAAGTGACCTGCTTAACCTCCCGAGTCACAGCCTGATCATCACAGGTGTTTTCCATCAGCTGTCAAGGGTAAACAATTTCGGTGTATCCAGAAGAACAACATGCCTGGAAGTTTTAATCTTTTATGATGAAACTGAAACTGTTTGTTGAAGGTTGCCTTCATTGTTCAAGGTCCTTCATTGCCCTTTTCATCAGGATCAGTAAGTTTATTTTTATATTCAAGTCCTTTCTACACATTAATAATAATAGGATGGGAACTAATTGGTTTTATGAGGAGTCCAAACTGGGACACATAGGGTGACTACACTATCTTTAAAAGATTAAAACTTTCAGGTATGTTGTTCTACTGGATACACCCAAATGATTTACCCTTGAATTTAGTGACTATAGTGCTAGTTTGTCAAAACCTACTATCCTACCCCATGAAAATATACTATGGCACATATTAGTATATATTCACAGTACCAGCTGCCATTAAAAAGTTCCAAGACTTGTTCTTGTAATGAACAGATGGAGCCTTGCACAGTAATTTGCAGGCATGAAGTACCAGCAATAACTTTTGTGAGTCAGCGTGATGTGTGCAATCAACATTGGATCTGTTACACACACTTGCTGGGTTGTATTTGCAATGCCCACTCATGCACATTTGCGATGCGCTCTGGCACATGTCCATCAATAGGCCCAGAGCGACCCAACTTTCATATTGAGGATCATAACTGGTGACAAGAGTTGGTTGGATTTGGTCCCCTGTGAAGTTTTCCTCGTCCCTGAAAGTAAAATTTAAGCTGTAGGGTTGCTGGTTTGACACAATGGAGGAGACCCAATGCGTGCTGCAGATGGTGCTTGAGATGCTTACATTCCTTCATATGATTATTTGCTCTTGCTATTGTGCTGTCCCCTTTGCTGCAATAAGACAGCACCTTTCTCTGCTGTAACAATAATATTATCTTATCTTATTATCCTATCTTATGATGGTGACGTAGCACTGTCTAACCCGTCACTCCAAAATCTCCTGATGCGTCAGTTGAGTTGAGATCTGGCAATTGCGAAGGCCATAGCATGTGATTTACAGAATTGTCATACTCATCAAAACATTTAGTGAACCCCTGTGCCCTGTGGATGGACGCATGTCATCCTTGAATAGTGTAAAAACAAATCTCCTTTCCTAACCAGAATTCGACTGCACTTACACTATTTTAACACATATAACACATGAAATCATGACAAATAAGCTTAACAATAATAACATGAATATACAAGTTGGGAAAGTTGAGCCATTAAAATAACAGTAAAAAAGGAACTCTGTCTGACGGGTCCAGAGTAACTTAAATTCAGAAATATGTAGTTTCCTGTTATGGGCACTTTTACCTTTTTGAATGTTTGTTAAGTAGAGAATTTTTATTTTTTATATTTTCATTTATTTTTAGATGGTGGAAGGGTTTTAGAAGAAGTTTTGGACCGTGTCAAGAACATAAATCAGGAGCTCTGTTGCGTCTACATGTATGTGGATCTGTCGTGGTGTAATTGTGATGGTGTGTTTTAAACGGTGCTGCGAGGAATTGAGGAAATCCAAAATCAGTCAGCTGGGTCTGTTTATTTAGGTCTGGCCTTTAATTTGTCACCGCTGTATAATCTTTTATCAGTAAGATAGTAATAAAGGTTAGTGTAAATAGGTTCTAAAGTTGAACCAGGGTTAGCTTTTTTGCCAGATGACCCTCTGATTCAGCAGCCCCCACTGTCCACTGGTTAGCAAGGGAAGATGATGCTTTCAGTGTGACTAGCTGGCATCATCAACAACAAGACTCTAACACTATAATATGAAATATCATGAAAATGAAGGTGCAGAGTTCATTAATCCATACAGACTGAATCATAACTTTTACACCTTAGAAAACTTTTGGCTTGATATTCAGTGGCTATTCTCAGCTGTCTTGTTTATTCCTTGTTCCTGATTAAATTGGACTCTGTGGGTGTATTATGTCACTATTCAGATAATTAAGTGGCCATCAATTTGTTTTGTTTGTTACTGCTGGAAAATAATAAGGCCCCTGGTTGAAGAGGTGAGAAGATGCAGGTAGGAAGAGTGTGGGTGTGTTTATGTGTTTTTGTGACAAAGGTAGCTCAGGGACTGACAGCTACACCATACATTCACACCTCTAATTGAGGGCTGTTGCATCACATCATCCAACTGGAGACATAATTATCAAGGCATAGGTGAATGTTTGGATCAGTGTGCATTGAACTTTTGTTTTTAAAAAATATCATGAATCTATGATACTGCTACCACTATCAGGAAAAACAAACATTACAGTGATAAGCACATAAACGATATTACAAATACAGTTGCAGCTCTATTCATCAAAACTATTGTAAGAAAGAATGTATTTTTATTTTATGGTATAAGGTTAATAGCTTAGCAACCTTAGCTTCACAAGTAGAAATTTTAATTCAATTTCCTGATCATTTTTTTGTTCACATCCACTGACTATGTATTTTCATCATTATTCTTGAGCTCAAACGCGCATCAGTCAGTATAAATGCCAATACATGATCATATCACTGTTTATAATGCTACAATGCTGTTTCCAACTGTCTTCATTTTATTAGTCTTTTGCCGTGTCAAGCTGTACTGCCACATTGATAGTTTCTCTGGTTTTGCGTTCATTCAGTAAGCTTTTAACCCTGGACTAAGGTACTGAATGTCACAGCTGAGATGACAGTGGTAATTTCGGTCACTTGCTGATGTTTGCCATCAACAGTGTTAACCATAATCACATCCATGCTCAAGTATTAAATCATAAGCCAAGCTACTGGACAAAAATATGATCTGTTGGTGATGCTAGAGGACAAGTAATAGGATCATCAAACTTATGAGGATTTACTGTCTGATAGTTATGAATTTAACATATTCTACAGGTTTAATGGAGACTTTGACCTGTTGGCGGTACAAGAGGAAAGGTCAGGGAAGGTTAGTTCATTACTAGGACTGTCTGTACAAAATTTCATGACAACGCTTTTAACAATTGTTTACATATTTCCTTCTGGATCAAAGTGGTGGACTGACCACAAACACTGTGGCAGTGACACTGCTGACTCAAGTAGTCAGTTCAGCTTGAGGATTCGGTGTCAAAGATCAGATTGACCAACAGGTAGAAGTAGCTAATTCAGCTAATGCAATTATGAAACACACAGCTGAAATTGCAATCATAGCACTGGGAACTTCAGTTGTGTGCCACTGGGTGTGAGCTCTCTAACAGACCAGCTTTTCTAGTCATATGAAAACATTTTTCAGTGTATGTGTGATGCAAAGAAGATGACTTTTACAGCTTTTGCGAAAACACAATGTGACATCATCCAGTAAGGCACAGTATTAGGCAATAAAATACATGTAAGCATACATCAAGATGCTGTAATTAGTGTGATACTGTGTAATATTGTAAGAGGTGTTCCCAAGTCACATGCGACATACTGAGTCTACAAACCACCCAGAACCACACACACTGAGGGTCACCGTCTGATGAAGCCAACAGAACTGCATCCTCTGCAAAGAGCAAAGAAGCAGTTCTGAGGTTCCCAAACTGGACACTCCTCAGACTCCTCTGTGAAATCCTGTTCATGAAAATCACAAACACAGTCAGTGACATAAGACAACTCTAAAGGAAGCCAACAACTGGTTGTTTGACTTCCCGTTAAGGACATGGACACAGCTCTCACTCCAGGACAGCATGGTTCATACCAACAACCACAGTACAACATGTTCCTGTGCACCCCTCACAAGACACTCTAGCAGATATGGTTGTAAGCATGCATCCATTTTTTTGGAAACTACATTGCTAGATTCTCTGTTTAAGCAGTTAACTCTGAGTTTCTGGGTGCAATGCCTAAGTCAGTTCCTCCCACACTAATGTTGTGTCAGAGACAATAAATGGAGGGGTGACTTTGAAAACACAGAGCCAGATAAATAGGTACATTTCTTTGAAAACATTCTTATTGTAGTAGAGTTTGGGCTCTGTCCTATCTCATCAGTGCCCTCTAGAGGTTGGAAGGGACTTATGTATGCTGATTGTGAGGTACTGTACCGCATTACAAAAGGCAGTGCCACCATGAGAGTCTTCAGGTATTCTTCAGGTATGCTGTTGGCATACCAGTGGAGGAGGAATCAGTGTGGGAACTGTCTGTTCCAGTCAAGACTGCACTAACAGGTTCAGGGAGTTATGATATGTTGAATCTGCCCTGGCAGTCTGCAACCGGGCAATCAAAAGAACCAGAGCTACAGATTAATCTGTGTGTGTGCATGTGTGTATGTGTCTGCTACTGGGGCAAATGACTTGATGCAGTCACTGTGTGTTGCACCTTCACATAAACCCGAGGGGAACACCTCCCTTTGGAAATTCAATGAAATTCAGCAAAGTAATTTCAGCAAAGTAGCACATTAAAGAAACTGGAATTACAATATAAGACTAATATTACAGATGATTAAATATTCTAATGTGTATTCTAATAAAGTCATTGGAGCGTTGATTTATGAAATTACAAATGCTGTTAAAGGAATGTCCCCTCACCAAGTACATATACAGTGTTACTCACATGTCCTCAACCTTGCACTAACTGACACCATAGGGGTTGCTGTGGCAAGTGAGTCACTTTTCTCATGTCTGAATGACATTGCAGTATTTGTTTGAGATTCCTACAAACACATGAAAGTATGGGAGGACAAGAGACACAGATGGCTTGGCATAATTGGTGAAACATGAAGGTGGGCCAAAGACGAGGCCTTGAGGAAAGTATTGGAAGCTTTGCAAAGCCCAACCACGCACTTTACACAGTTGTGATCATTTCTTTCCATGTGATCATGGAAAGAAATTAAAAGGATGTGACTGTAAGACCTGCCATCCAAAGCGAGGCCCTACTATGCTCTCCTAAAGTACAGCTGAGGTTTTCTCAGTATTTTCGAACAGACTTCTCCACTGTGAAGGGTGTGAAGAAGGCAGCAGATGACTCTATTGATCTGGAGGAGCAGGGAAACTGCGATGCCAAATCTCAGACTGCTCTCCCAGAAAAGGAGAAAGAGAAAGCCAGATGAGTTGGCAGATGACAAGCACATTGCTAATGCAGACACTGAAAGTATTCACTGCCAAATAGCAACAAATACTGTGCTGTGTATTGACATCCATGAAGGAGCTTAGCAAATGCATACCACAATTTGATGAACATGCTACTGTTGAGGCGTAGCAGGCTGAACTGATCAGCCTCGCACAACAGTGGGAAAAACTGAAACAGTCATCACTGGAGGAGTACAACACCAGTTACTGTGCCAACTGTTGGTTTAAACATTTGCATCAGCATTCTAGAGGTTTACATGAACAGGGCTGCCTGATCCAGGCCTGAGTTATTGTTTCAGTATGCCCTTGTATGTTACATTGGCTTTCATATCTACTATTTATGACTTTGACTATTTTTTATGACAAATAAATCATGTTATCAGACTACCCGCTTTTTCCTTTTATTTTTCTGTTCTAACAGCTAGACAGACATGTAAGAGTGTTTGGCCTCTACTAAGTGCCAAGTTACTTTGTTCACTTGTTGGCAAAACAACACTGGCCCGATTTCAACCAAACTTAATAAAAAAGTAATGTAAGTACTGTGGCAACATTGTCTTCCTTAATGTATTCCAGTAATGTCATGTGAGAGCTGTAGCTTGTTTGTGCAGGTTCATCCCTCACAGCATGAGCACCATGCAAACCATGAAAACTGCAACACAGGCCCAGTGCTAACGCAGGTACTAACTTTCCCTATTCACACTACTGCAATTCTCTTATGGTTGATCTTGAGAGAGAAAAATCAAGAAGAGAAAACTGCACCAAAATACTATTCTGAGAATCAAAAGATGAACAGATATAATTTCATTTAGTCACTGTGACAAAAACTTAACCTGGTCATTGTTTTGCATTGTCAAAGATGGAATACACACCCACACACACATTGCACATTGCATCATTAGTCACCTTTGCTTGTTAGTTTGTTGTATAATCAGTTTCCTGTTTCTGATTGGACAATTACAGTAATATGACAGAGGTTGACAAATATTAAGGTCCAGTATCATGGCATGTGACCAGGAAAAATCATCACCATTAATGCACTGATGATCTGGAAGATTTATTGGGTATGATATGATACTGTCCTAAGAAAACTGAAATTGTTCATACAGTAAGTAGTTTCTGACTGAAATAATACACAAAAAATTTCCCTATATTGCTAATGATACGAATTGTGTTGAACTGTAGAAACCCAAAACATGGAATCAGAAGTTACGGTCAATAGGACTGATGTTGTGGCTGACATACATCCCTGCTATGAAATAGATAACTTCAATTATGTACTGACGAGCACCCCTTCTGTTATGTGTGTATTACTATATATTTTCCTTGTATTATTGTCTGTTATTACAATATGCGGAAACTTTCTTGTAATAATCTCCATCATTTACTTCAAACAGCTCCACACTCCTACAAACTATCTTATTCTCTCTCTGGCTGTGGCTGACCTGCTTGTTGGGATTGTAGTCTTTCCTTTCAGCATGGCATTCTCTCTCAGCTCATGTCTGTATCATGAAGGTTTATTTTGTAAGGTGCGAAGCAGTTGTGATATATCACTGAGCACATGTTCTATTCTGAACCTATGTTGTATTTCTGTTGACAGGTATTATGCAGTGTGTCAGCCTCTGACATATAGAAGTAAAATAAACCATTGTGTTGTTGTGATCATGATCCTGGTGAGCTGGGGTATTTCTGCTCTAATTGGAATTGGTGTCATAATAGCTGGTTTAAATAATGAAAAATGTGAGGACAGGTGTTTAATTGATGTTCTCATGGCAAACACTATTGGACCTATTTTCTCATTTTACCTTCCAGTGATCATAATGCTCTGTATCTACCTAAAGATTTTCCTTGTTGCACAGAGACAGGCTCGCAGCATCCACAACACAAACTGTCAGAGCACAAAGTCTGGAGCAACTGTCAGTAAGATGGAGAGAAAGGCCACCAAAACTCTGGCTACTGTTATGGGAGTTTTTCTTTTATGTTGGACTCCTTTCTTTTTTTGCATCACCTTTCTGCCTGTTTCTAATAATTCAGTACCAGTTCCTGTGATTGAAACACTTAACTGGCTGACATTGTCAAATTCAATGCTGAATCCATTTATTTATGCTTTCTTTTACAGTTGGTTCAGATCAGCGTTTAGAATGATCATTTCTGGAAAAATATTTCAAGGTGATTTTGCCAACTCAAAACTGCATTAATGTTACAGTTACATGTAAATAATATTACAGTAAATGTAGACATATTAAAACTGAATATATTTAGACAGAAATTGCCAAAGTTTACTGGACTGTTCCTTAGCATCAACTTTTGTCAATAGAAATATAAACTATATATATAATGTATAATTGTCTAAGGGCAGTGTTAGTGTTAAATCTTTGTAACTTCTTTCTGTTAATGTATTGTAAACCCAACTTAAGGCTCTTGGTATACTCTCTTGGCAGCCTGCATTTTACACACAAATCTGGCTGAGGCTTAAATGCTAATACATTATACGTAGGCTTTAGTAATGTTTACATAGTGATGCAGATGGCTTAAATCATTTGCTATAGTTGGGCTTGATGTCTAGAGTGTACTGCCTTTCAGTCCAATTGGTCTGGGTAGGAGCATGTTAGCTTCTTGGTTGACAATGTGCTAGGGTTCGAAAACATTTTAGCGAATCTGAAACTAGTTTTTAATCTACTAGCTCGATTTAAATCCATTTGAAGTTTTGCATAACAACTGAAAGCGAATAAAGATTTACAACAAGTAAAAGTAAATTTGACTGAGATCTGTAATCACTTTTTGTTGCCTAAGAAGGCAGAAACAGTTTGGAATTCAGTTTCAGTTCAATTCCATTTTAATTTGTGTTGCACCAAAACACAACTTACATTATCTCAAGAGAGTTAACAGAGTGAGGTCAAGACCTTGTAGTACTATAGAGAGAAGCCCAACTGTTCCCACAATGGACAAGCACTTGGCAAAAGTGGAAAAACTCCCTTTTAACAGGGAGAAACCTCTATAACATGCATCCAGAATTAAATTACTCCAAGGCAAACTCTTCCTTGGCTTCCTTTCTTGACACCTAGACACCTAATGGTTCTCAAGGTAGTGCCCTCATAACACCCCCCAATCATTAGATGTGAATGTCTTTTATAATGTCAGGTGCCATAGTTTCCTCGAGCCTCAGCTGATACAAGGGCCAGCCTGTTAAGTCTGGTGTTATTTATTATTCTCTCTGCCAACTCTGCACAGACCAGTCGTTGAGAATTGCTGATCTGATGTCAAATGCAACAACTATAAATACACTATACATGTACACATATACACAGAATAAGCGAGAATAAGCGAATAATCAAATAATAATATAATAATAAATAACAATATAATCAAAGAAGTAACGTGTAATGCAGCAATTAATTTTCTCCCTCTTTATGTTAAGCACCATAAAAATTTGAGATGGATAAATAAAACGAATACAATGCTTGCCTGTCATTTTACAATTCAGACATAAATAACGTATGTGACCAACTGACAATACAATGCATTAAAGCAAGCTCATGAAACATGCCTCTATAAACTGTTACAAGTGTGAAACATAACAGTAACAATACAATGTAGCAATTTAATTCCTTTAAATAAAAACTATTAAATTTATGTTCACAGTTGCAGAAATCTACTGCTCTTAAGCTTTACAACATGTGCAATGTTATTCATATGAACAAATCAAATAATGAAATGCCCTGTTTTTCTTGCATTGCAACATAAATCACACCTCTAATGGTAATGTATGAAATCAAAATTTCTATACCTCATTTCAAAATGTAGGACACAAACCCTCCTTTCTACCATGCTCTCTAGCTTATCTTATGCTTCCCAGTTTGGACTGAGCTGAATCATAAAATAATGTGTCTTTCAGGACATATGAGCAAGATAAACAGCCAGTAGAGTTTAATACCTAACTTTTGCCTTACCTTCCATGAAGAAAAAAAAAAAAACAAAGAGAGAGAGAGAGAGAGAGAAAGAGAGAATCCCAAAATGCACCAGGAAAGCCATAAGGGGCACTATAGCACTTCATCATCTGGCATTATAAACCAATTAAATAATCACTGCATAAGGAAATATCCAAATAATTTGGCAATAATTTGTTATTATTAGTAGTAATATTGTCATCATTATTATTATTTTATTATTATTGCTCCTATCACTACCACTGATAATACTAGTATTACTGGATCTATGATGGCACTATTACTGGTGATTAACAATTCTGCTAAAATGAAAGGATTAAAAAATGGATTTAAAAGATTAATTTCATCTACAGTACAACATGTTGCTCTAGCTCTGATGTCATCAAGATGAACATCTGATTGGACGAGTAAAGATGGTATTAACTATGGTAATGAGAAAGGTTGATAAAAATCAAGATTATGCACAGTCACACAGTAAAGAAGAACTGTCTGGAGCATTTCAAAGGTAGGACATGAACTGAAAATCTTTCTTTTTCTTCTAGAGACTTAACATTGTAGATATGCATTTATGTCGGGAAAAATATTTTTAAAATAACCACAGATTTTTAATTTTTTTAATATTGTTAATCATGGATGTAAACTGATTTGCAGGAGCCCAGAAACATGGCACCAGAAGTCACTGACAACCATACTGATAAAATGCATCCATGTTATGAAATAGATAAGGTCTCTAACACACTGATATACACACGCTCTGCAATATGTGTTTTTTTAAACATTTTCCTTGGCTCATTATCTGTTGTAATTGTTTGTGGAAACCTTCTTGTAATAATCTCCATCATTTACTTCAAACAGCTCCACACTCCTACAAACTATCTTATTCTCTCTCTGGCTGTGGCTGACCTGCTTGTTGGTGTTCTAGTCTTTCCTTTCAGCATGGAATTCACTGTAAGCTCTTGTCTGTATTATGAAGATATATTTTGTAAAGTACGTGGCTACTTTGATGTAACGCTGAGCACAGCTTCCATTTTGAATTTATGTTGTATTTCTATTGACAGATATTATGCAGTGTGTCAGCCTCTGACATATAGAACTGAGATAAATGTTCACAGTGCTGCAGTCATGATCCTGGTAACATGGAGTGTTTCCATCGTAGTTGCCACTGGCTTTTTAGTTGCAGGATTAAACCATGAAAAATGTGGAGAAATGTGTTTTATCGAGGTTCAACTTGCACATATTTTGGGACCTATTTTCTCATTTTACCTTCCAGTGATCATAATGCTCTGTATCTACCTAAAGATTTTCCTTGTGGCACAGAGACAGGCTCGCAGCATCCACAACACAAACTGTCAGAGCACAAAGTCTGGAGCAACTGTCAGTAAGATGGAGAGAAAGGCCACCAAAACTCTGGCTACTGTTCTGGGAGTTTTTCTGATGTGTTGGCTTCCTTTCTTCCTCTGTTTTACCTTTCAGCTTTTGAATCATGTGTCAGTGCCAGTTGCAGTGTTTGAAACTCTTAACTGGCTTGCACTGTCCAATTCAATGCTCAATCCATTTATTTATGCCTTATTTTACAGCTGGTTCAGATCAGCTTTCAGAATGATCATATCAGGAAAAATATTTCAGGGTGATTTTTCTAACACAAAACTGTCCTGACTTATTGTTTGGTGTGCTCTAACAGCCTACTGACTTGCAAATATTACCAACACTGGCACCACACACAGCTGTGACAGTGTTGATGTTTTGGATGATATCTTTGTGCAGGTAAAGTGGCTGAGACACAAACACTGGTGCATTATAAGAAGCTGTTCATGTTTACAGTCATGTAAATGGAAAACATTTTTCTTGCATTATTTACAGTAGTGGCACAATTGTGTAAATAGGATGTGAACATTGTGAAATACAGTTTAATAAGTTGCATGCAACATTTCTAACTTCTGGAACATATTTCATATTACACTTAAAGTCCCAGCAGCTTTTCTGTAGTGTATCAAATTATGGCATGTTCTCTATTTGCTTGTTTTAACACTTTTTTAAAAATGTAATGCTTCTGTTGAATGCATCATTCAGCCCAAGATGCCAAATGTTATGGCTTCATTAAAACATGAGTTTGAAAACTCAACCTGTCCAGTGCATCATTTTACAGTTAGGCAATGCACTTGAGTGCTAAATTAGAGCCTCTCCCCTCATCTCAAAATAGAGAGAAAAATAAATAAATAAATAAAAAAAAAAACAGAAAAAGTACAATGCTATATTTACAGTCATGTAAATGAAGAACTGTATTTACATCAGTGGCACTATTGTGGAAATAAGATGAACACTGTGAAAGCCTGTTTAATAAATTGCATGCAGCATTTCTAACTTCTGGAACTTATTCACTATTATATCTATTATATGATATTTATATAATGCATCTATTGAGGCCACTATTCAGCCCATAATGCCAAGTGTTATGGCTTCATTAAAATGAGATGGAAAACTCAACCTGTTGTGTGCATCAGTTTATGGACATTTACCTAAAATTCAGAAAGTGTACAGTTTGCAAGATAGAAGATCTGAATTTTTTATTAAAAGTTATTCAAAGTTATACATACTGTCCATATTTACATAGATAGGGTTCTTGTCAGTACTTAAATCCCTTGCATGCTGTCACAGCTATGGTTAGAGCAAAGAATATATAAAGCTACATATAGATATAAAGTCGTCATTAAAGTCATTGCAATATGTCATAAAAATCCCAGGTTACACTGGTACATTAGATGTTCATATGACTACTATTACTACTTCTAATATAGTTGAGTCAAGTTTTATTTATTAACAAAAGAAACACTAAATACATAAAGTTAACCTTTTTCAGAATTTACACTGCCTCACACCGTACTTTTTGAAATACAGTGTGGAGAATATAGTGTACTCTCCTAAAGAACCACATGTGCGTCTCACATGAATAGATTATCATATAATCTATGACGATGCATAAGTACCCCTGCACTTGACTATTATCATTCCTCACACTTTTCCCACCCTATGTCTCCTGTCACAGCTATGGTTGGAGCAAGTTTCTTTACACCATGAAAGCTTACTGCTTTAGTTTAAACTGGGCATCAGAATGGGAAAGAAAGGTTATTTAAGTGACTTTGAATGTGGCATGGTTTGGTGCCAGACCAGTTGGTCTGTGTATTTCAGAATCTGCTAATCTACAGGGATTTTTCCACACAACCATCTCTGTCAATCCAAATAGTGATAGTATTGATACCAACATTGGTATTGGTAACGGATTAATACTTTAGTTTCAGCTTCTGTCCTCTACATTCAGTATGTTGCTCCCGTTTCATCATCACGTAACTCGTAGGTGCTGAACAGACACCTTGATACTGCTGTAAAAGAAAAACAGCTGTGTGTGTAGGAAGGCTATCTGCTATTGTGACAACACCAATTTATACAAACACATGAAAATCCACAATTCTGAGCTACAAAAGAAATTAAGAGAGGATGAGGAAAATCCCCCAGACAGACCCAGAGCCTGATAAAAAAAGACATCACTGGCAGAGTCCTTCTGCAGAGAGGCAAATATTCAGGTAACCCATGTTGCTCTGACTTTGATGTCATTAAGATGAAAAATCTGTCATCTGATTTCATAAATAAAGATGGTATTAATTATGGTAATGAGAAAGGGGTTGATAAATAAAGTATTTCTGATTCTGATAAAAAAAAAAGTCACATAGTGAAGAAGAACTGTTTCATTTCAAAGGTAGGACATGAACTGGAAATATTTTTTTCTTCTGCAGAATTATTTTTTGGTTATGCATTCATGCAGGGAAAATACTTAGAATTAAACACAGATCTTTTACGTTTTTATTATTATTAGTCATGAACGTAAACTGATTTGCAGGAACCCAGATACATGGCACCAGTTTCCTTTCCTAAGGTGGAGTATCTGAGTTGTTGTTTATTGAACTTTTGGATTAGTAACTGACTGGATGATCCACCCCATTACTATCTTCCTGCACAACACCACCTCAGCTCCTACAGCACTAGCATCAGTCTCTAGCGCAGCTAGTAATGAAGCATGTCACAGAAGAAACTTCATGCTTTCAAATGCATGCTGACACTCAGGTGTCGAAAGAAAACTGACCTTTGGACTGGACAGCAATGTTAAGAGGTGCACAACAGAGGAAAAGTTACAATAGAAACATCTGTAGTAGCAGGTTATACCTAAGAATCTTCGCAGGGTGGACCTACTGATGGGAACAGGAAACTCAGAGATAGCTGTCACTTTGGCCTCCACAGGGACACACCTGACCCTGACCTACCTGTCTTCTTAGATAGATAACTTTGCTGAACTTGCATGTAGCCTGTTTTGAAGTAAGAAAGCTTGATCCAGAGGATTAAATACCTGCTGAAGATAAGCATTACAGTTTGTTAAGCCAGCCATGTTCAGCAACCTCTGGAAAGTGGCTGGAGCATTACACATACCAAAAGCCATGACAGTATATTTCAGGAAGTGATCTGGTGTCACAAATGCAGAAATCTTAGAAGCTCTGTTGGTTAAAGGAACCTGCCAGTATCCCTTGAATAAGTGTAACTTATTGACATTAACTGTTCCTAAGTTGTCAATACAATCTTCCATCCTAGGCAATGGATAAGAATAAGTGATTGTGACAGCATTACCCTTGCAGTAATCTGTGACAAAGGGAAGGGAACCATCAGATTCCTCCTCTAACAAACAGAGAGAGCTCTATGGACTAGCATTAGGCATGGCTAAACCATGCTATAACAAATACTCAGCCTCTTTTCTTATGAGTGCTTGCTTAACTGGATTTCTTCTGTGTCTGCAGTTTCGCCTGGTCACTGGCTGTGACTCTGCCTATGCTCGCATGTTGACGGATTTCTGTGCTAGCTTATCATTGCCTCACCTCCTCTTTCAATGTATCTGACATAAAGAAAATGATTAAATACAAAAATGAATAAATGATAAAAATAATTAAATGATTTAAATGACAAAGTTTCCATGCAATGAATCTTAAAAGAACAAAAAGAATATACCTCACAACCTTCTTGTCAGCACACACTTGTGGAGACCTCCTCCCTCTTTCATTCTGTTGTTTTTATTTCTTTCTTTATTCCTGTCAAAGCAGGCTTAGAGCAGCCCATGTGAGGCTATATAGCAGCCTTTTTTTTTAATCCTGTTCCAAAAATAAATGCATTGAACAAATATAACAAATATAAATTGCATAAACTTCAGCAGCAGTGAGAGGTATATCACTGTGCAGGGAGACACCTTTGATGGGGACTGGACTGAAATGAGGGTTGTAACAGTGTTAATGTTGCAAACTGTCATAATGATTTAAAAAGTTGATCTCATCTACAGTACAGCATGTTGCCCTAGATCTGATGTCATCAAGATGAAAAGTCTAGCATCTGATTGGACGTTTAAAGATGGTATCAACCATGATAAAGAGAAAGGGGTTGATAAATAGATAATGCACAGTCTCACAGTAAGGAAGAACTGTCTTGAGCA
Source organism: Lates calcarifer (assembly GCF_001640805.2). Lineage (NCBI taxonomy): Eukaryota > Metazoa > Chordata > Actinopteri > Centropomidae > Lates > Lates calcarifer. The sequence continues at coordinate 19,382,127 of NC_066839.1, forward strand.
TTTCAAAGGTAGGACATGAACTGAAAATCTTTTTTCAAAATTCTGAATAATTATTATTGTAGTTATGCATTTCTGCAGGAAAAAATATTTAAAATAAACACATACATTACATTTTTATTATTGTTAATCATGGATGTAAACTGATTTGCAGGAGCCCAGAAATATGGCACCAGAAGTCACTGACAACCGCACTGATAAAATGCATCCATGTTATGAAATAGATAAGGTCTCTAACACACTGATATACACCCGCGCTGCAATATGTTTTTTTTTTTTTAACATTTTCCTTGGCTCATTATCTGTTGTAACAGTTTGTGGAAACCTTCTTGTAATAATCTCCATCATTTACTTCAAACAGCTCCACACTCCTACAAACTATCTTATTCTCTCTCTGGCTGTGGCTGACCTGCTTGTTGGTGTTCTAGTCTTTCCTTTCAGCATGGAATTCACTGTAAGCTCTTGTCTGTATTATGAAGATATATTTTGTAAAGTACGTGTCTACTTTGATGTAACACTGAGCACAGCTTCCATTTTGAATTTATGTTGTATTTCTATTGACAGATATTATGCAGTGTGTCAGCCTCTGACATATAGAACTGAGATAAATGCTCACAGTGCTGCAGTCATGATCCTGGTAACATGGAGTGTTTCCATCCTAGTTGCCACTGGCTTTTTAGTTGCAGGATTAAACCATGAAAAATGTGGAGAAATGTGTTTTATCGAGGTTCAACTTGCAAATATTTTGGGACCTATTTTCTCATTTTACCTTCCAGTGATCATAATGCTCTGTATCTACCTAAAGATTTTCCTTGTTGCACAGAGACAGGCTCTCAGCATCCACAACACAAACTGTCAGAGCACAAAGTCTGGAGCAACTGTCAGTAAGATGGAGAGAAAGGCCACCAAAACTCTGGCTACTGTTATGGGAGTTTTTCTGATGTGTTGGCTTCCTTACTTCCTCTGTTATACCTTTCAGCTTTTGAGTCATGTGTCAGTGCCAGTTGCAGTGTTTGAAACTCTTAGCTGGGTTGCACTGTTCAATTCAATGTTCAATCCCTTTATTTATGCCTTATTTTACAGCTGGTTCAGATCAGCTTTCAGAATGATCATATCAGGAAAAATATTTCAGGGTGATTTTTCTAACACAAAACTGTCTTGACTTATTGTTTGGTGTGCTCTAACAGCCTACTGACTTGCAAATATTACCAACACTGGCACCACACACAGCTGTGACAGTGTTGATGTTTTGGATGATATCTTTGTGCAGGTAAAGTGGCTGAGACACAAACACTGGTGCATTATAAGCAGCTGTTCATGTTTACAATTATGTAAATGGAAAACATTTTTCTTGCATTATTTACAGTAGTGGCACAATTGTGTAAATAGGATGTGAACATTGTGAAATACAGTTTAATAAGTTGCATGCAACATTTCTAACTTCTGGAACATATTTCATATTACACTTAAAGTCCCAGCAGCTTTTCTGTAGTGTATCAAATTATGGCATGTTCTCTATTTGCTTGTTTTAACACTTTTTTAAAAATGTAATGCTTCTGTTGAATGCATCATTCAGCCCAAGATGCCAAATGTTATGGCTTCATTAAAACATGAGTTTGAAAACTCAACCTGTCCAGTGCATCATTTTACAGTTAGGCAATGCACTTGAGTGCTAAATTAGAGCCTCTCCCCTCATCTCAAAATAGAGAGAAAAATAAATAAATAAATAAAAAAAAAACAGAAAAAGTACAATGCTATATTTACAGTCATGTAAATGAAGAACTGTATTTACATCAGTGGCACTATTGTGGAAATAAGATGAACACTGTGAAAGCCTGTTTAATAAATTGCATGCAGCATTTCTAACTTCTGGAACTTATTCACTATTATATCTATTATATGATATTTATATAATGCATCTATTGAGGCCACTATTCAGCCCATAATGCCAAGTGTTATGGCTTCATTAAAATGGGATGGAAAACTCAACCTGTTGTGTGCATCAGTTTATGGACATTTACCTAAAATTCAGAAAGTGTACAGTTTGAAAGATAGAAGATCTGAATTTTTTATTAAAAGTTATTCAAAGTTATACATACTGTCCATATTTACATAGATAGGGTTCTTGTCAGTACCTAAATCCCTTGCATGCTGTCACAGCTATGGTTGGAGCAAAGAATATATAAAGCTACATATAGATATAAAGTCGTCATTAAAGTCATCGAAATATGTCATAAAAATCCCAGGTTATACTGGTACATTAGATGTTCATATGACTACTATTACTACTTCTAATATAGTTGAGTCAAGTTTTATTTATTAACAAAAGAAACACTAAATACGTAAAGTTAACCTTTTTCAGAATTTACACTGCCTCACACCGTACTTTTTGAAATACAGTGTGGAGAATATAGTGTACTCTCCTAAAGAACCACATGTGCGTCTCACATGAATAGATTATCATATAATCTATGACGATGCATAAGTACCCCTGCACGTGACTATTATCATTCCTCACACTTTTCCCACCCTATGTCTCCTGTCACAGCTATGGTTGGAGCAAGTTTCTTTACACCATGAAAGTTTACTGCTTTAGTTTAAACTGGGCATCAGAATGGGAAAGAAAGGTTATTTAAGTGACTCTGAATGTGGCATGGTTTGGTGCCAGACCAGTTGGTCTGTGTATTTCAGAATCTGCTAATCTACAGGGATTTTTCCACACAACCATCTCTATCAATCCAAATAGTGATAGTATTGATAGCAGGTTATACCTAAGAATCTTCGCAGGGTGCACCTAGTGATGGGAACAGGAAACTCAGAGATAGCTGTCACTTTGGCCTCCACAGGGACACACCTGACCCTGACCTACCTGTCTTCTTAGATAGATAACTTTGCTGAACTTGCATGTAGCCTGTTTTGAAGTAAGAAAGCTTGATCCAGAGGATTAAATACCTGCTGAAGATAAGCATTACAGTTTGTTAAGCCAGCCATGTTCAGCAACCTCTGGAAAGTGGCTGGAGCATTACACATACCAAAAGCCATGACAGTATATTTCAGGAAGTGATCTGGTGTCACAAATGCAGAAATCTTAGAAGCTCTGTTGGTTAAAGGAACCTGCCAGTATCCCTTGAATAAGTGTAACTTATTGACATTAACTGTTCCTAAGTTGTCAATACAATCTTCCATCCTAGGCAATGGATAAGAATAAGTGATTGTGACAGCATTACCCTTGCAGTAATCTGTGACAAAGGGAAGGGAACCATCAGATTCCTCCTCTAACAAACAGAGAGAGCTCTATGGACTAGCATTAGGCATGGCTAAACCATGCTATAACAAATACTCAGCCTCTTTTCTTATGAGTGCTTGCTTAACTGGATTTCTTCTGTGTCTGCAGTTTCGCCTGGTCACTGGCTGTGACTCTGCCTATGCTCGCATGTTGACGGATTTCTGTGCTAGCTTATCATTGCCTCACCTCCTCTTTCAATGTATCTGACATAAAGAAAATGATTAAATACAAAAATGAATAAATGATAAAAATAATTAAATGATTTAAATGACAAAGTTTCCATGCAATGAATCTTAAAAGAACAAAAAGAATATACCTCACAACCTTCTTGTCAGCACACACTTGTAGAGACCTCCTCCCTCTTTCATTCTGTTGTTTTTATTTCTTTCTTTATTCCTGTCAAAGCAGGCTTAGAGCAGCCCATGTGAGGCTATATAGCAGCCTTTTTTTTTTTTATCCTGTTCCAAAAATAAATGCATTGAACAAATATAACAAATATAAATTGCATAAACTTCAGCAGCAGTGAGAGGTATATCACTGTGCAGGGAGACACCTTTGATGGGGACTGGACTGAAATGAGGGTTGTAACAGTGTTAATGTTGCAAACTGTCATAATGATTTAAAAAGTTGATCTCATCTACAGTACAGCATGTTGCTCTAGATCTGATGTCATCAAGATGAAAAGTCTAGCATCTGATTGGATGTTTAAAGATGGTATCAACCATGATAAGGAGAAAGGGGTTGATAAAAAGATAATGCACAGTCTCACAGTAAGGAAGAACTGTCTTGAGCATTTCAAAGGTAGGACATGAACTGAAAATCTTTTTTCAAAATTCTGGATAATTATTATTGTAGTTATGCATTTCTGCAGGAAAAAATATTAAAAATAAGCACATACATTACATTTTTATTATTGTTAATCATGGATGTAAACTGATTTGCAGGAGCCCAGAAACATGGCACCAGAAGTAACTGACAACCGCACTGATAAAATACATCCATGTTATCAAATAGATAAGGTCTCTAACACACTGATATACACCCGTGCTGCAATATGTTTTTTTTTTTTTAACATTTTCCTTGGCTCATTATCTGTTGTAACAGTTTGTGGAAACCTTCTTGTAATAATCTCCATCACTTACTTCAAACAGCTCCACACTCCTACAAACTATCTTATTCTCTCTCTGGCTGTGGCTGACCTGCTTGTTGGTGTTCTAGACTTTCCTTTCAGCATGGAATTCACTGTAAGCTCTTGTCTGTATTATGAAGATATATTTTGTAAAGTACGTGGCTACTTTGATGTAACACTGAGCGTAGCTTCCATTTTGAATTTATGTTGTATTTCTATTGACAGATATTATGCAGTGTGTCAGCCTCTAACATATAGAACTGAGATAAATGTTCACAGTGCTGCAGTCATGATCCTGGTAACATGGAGTGTTTCCATCCTAGTTGCCACTGGCTTTTTAGTTGCAGGATTAAACCATGAAAAATGTGGAGAAATGTGTTTTATCGAGGTTCAACTTGCAAATATTTTGGGACCTATTTTCTCATTTTACCTTCCAATGATCATAATGCTCTGTATCTACCTAAAGATTTTCCTTGTGGCACAGAGACAGGCTCGCAGCATCCACAACACAAACTGTCAGAGCACAAAGTCTGGAGCAACTGTCAGTAAGATAGAGAGAAAGGCCACTAAAACTCTGGCTACTGTTATGGGAGTTTTTCTGATGTGTTGGCTTCCTTTCTTCCTCTGTTTTACCTTTCAGCTTTTGAATCATGTGTCAGTGCCAGTTGCAGTGTTTGAAACTTTTAGCTGGGTTGCACTGTCCAATTCATTGTTCAATCCCTTTATTTATGCCTTATTTTACAGCTGGTTCAGATCAGCTTTCAGAATGATCATATCAGGAAAAATATTTCAGGGTGATTTTTCTAACACAAAACTGTTTTGACTTATTGTTTGGAGTGCTCTAACAGCCTACTGACTTGCAAATATTACCAACACTGGCACCACACACAGCTGTGACAGTGTTGATGTGTTGGATGATATCTGTGTGCAGGTAAAGTGGCTGAGATACAAACACTGGTGCATTATAAGCAGCTGTTCATGTTTACAGTCATGTAAATGGAAAACATTTTTCTTGCATTATTTACAGTAGTGGCACAATTGTGTAAATAGGATGTGAACATTGTGAAATACAGTTTAATAAGTTGCATGCAACATTTCTAACTTCTGGAACATATTTCATATTACACTTAAAGTCCCAGCAGCTTTTCTGTAGTGTATCAAATTATGGCATGTTCTCTATTTGCTTGTTTTAACACTTTTTTAAAAATGTAATGCTTCTGTTGAATGCATCATTCAGCCCAAGATGCCAAATGTTATGGCTTCATTAAAACATGAGTTTGAAAACTCAACCTGTCCAGTGCATCATTTTACAGTTAGGCAATGCACTTGAGTGCTAAATTAGAGCCTCTCCCCTCATCTCAAAATAGAGAGAAAAATAAATAAATAAATAAATAAAAAACAGAAAAAGTACAATGCTATATTTACAGTCATGTAAATGAAGAACTGTATTTACATCAGTGGCACTATTGTGGAAATAAGATGAACACTGTGAAAACCTGTTTAATAAATTGCATGCAGCATTTCTAACTTCTGGAACTTATTCACTATTATATCTATTATATGATATTTATATAATGCATCTATTGAGGCCACTATTCAGCCCATAATGCCAAGTGTTATGGCTTCATTAAAATGAGATGGAAAACTCAACCTGTTGTGTGCATCAGTTTATGGACATTTACCTAAAATTCAGAAAGTGTACAGTTTGCAAGATAGAAGATCTGAATTTTTTATTAAAAGTTATTCAAAGTTATACATACTGTCCATATTTACATAGATAGGGTTCTTGTCAGTACCTAACTCCCTTGCATGCTGTCACAGCTATGGTTGGAGCAAAGAATATATAAAGCTACATATAGATATAAAGTCATCATTAAAGTCATTGAAATATGTCATAAAAATCCCAGGTTATACTGGTACATTAGATGTTCATATGACTACTATTACTACTTCTAATATAGTTGAGTCAAGTTTTATTTATTAACAAAAGAAACACTAAATACATAAAGTTAACCTTTTTCAGAATTTACACTGCCTCACACCGTACTTTTTGAAATACAGTGTGGAGAATATAGTGTACTCTCCTAAAGAACCACACATGTGCGTCTCACATGAATAGATTATCATATAATCTATGACGATGCATAAGTACCCCTGCACTTGACTATTATCATTCCTCACACTTTTCCCACCCTATGTCTCCTGTCACAGCTATGGTTGGAGCAAGTTTCTTTACACCATGAAAGCTTACTGCTTTAGTTTAAACTGGGCATCAGAATGGGAAAGAAAGGTTATTTAAGTGACTTTGAATGTGGCATAGTTTGGTGCCAGACCAGTTGGTCTGTGTATTTCAGAATCTGCTAATCTACAGGGATTTTTCCACACAACCATCTCTGTCAATCCAAATAGTGATAGTATTGATACCAACATTGGTATTGGTAACGGATTAATACTTTAGTTTCAGCTTCTGTCCTCTACATTCAGTATGTTGCTCCCGTTTCATCATCACGTAACTCGTAGGTGCTGAACAGACACCTTGATACTGCTGTAAAAGAAAAACAGCTGTGTGTGTAGGAAGGCTATCTGCTATTGTGACAACACCAATTTATACAAACACATGAAAATCCACAATTCTGAGCTACAAAAGAAATGAAGAGAGGAGGAGGAAAATCCCCCAGACAGACCCAGAGCCTGATAAAAAAAGACGTCACTGGCAGAGTCCTTCTGCAGAGAGGCAAATATTCAGGTAACCCATGTTGCTCTGACTTTGATGTCATTAAGATGAAAAATCTGTCATCTGATTTCATAAATAAAGATGGTATTAATTATGGTAATGAGAAAGGGGTTGATAAATAAAGTATTTCTGATTCTGATAAAAAAAAAAAAGTGAAGAAGAACTGTTTCATTTCAAAGGTAGGACATGAACTGAAAATATTTTTTTCTTCTGCAGAATTATTAGGGAAAATACTTAGAATTAAACACAGATCTTTTACATTTTTATTATGATTAGTCATGAACGTAAACTGATTTGCAGGAACCCAGATACATGGCACCAGTTTCCTTTCCTAAGGTGGAGTATCTGAGTTGTTGTTTATTGAACTTTTGGATTAGTAACTGACTAGATGATCCACCCCATTACTATCTTCCTGCACAACACCACCTCAGCTCCTACAGCACTAGCTTCAGTCTCTAGCGCAGCTAGTAATGAAACATGTCACAGAAGAAACTTCATGCTTTCAAATGCATGCTGACACTCAGGTGTCGAAAGAAAACTGACCTTTGGACTGGACAGCAATGTTAAGAGGTGCACAACAGAGGAAAAGTTACAATAGAAACATCTGTAGTAGCAGGTTATACCTAAGAATCTTCGCAGGGTGGACCTACTGATGGGAACAGGAAACTCAGAGATAGCTGTCACTTTGGCCTCCACAGGGACACACCTGACCCTGACCTACCTGTCTTCTTAGATAGATAACTTTGCTGAACTTGCATATAGCCTGTTTTGAAGTAAGAAAGCTTGATCCAGAGGATTAAATACCTGCTGAAGATAAGCATTACAGTTTGGGGTGGGGGTGATTTTACAGAACCTTGTACCCCGCCCTGAGAAGGAGGCCATGGAGAAATACATACGGGAATCTCTCGCTGCCAGCCTCATTTGGCCGTCCTCCTCCCCTGTGGGAGGGGGTTTCTTCTTCGTCAAAAAGAAGGATGGAACACTTTGCCCTATATTACCATTAAGAACAAGTATCCACTCCCCCTCATCGACTTGGCTTTTGCTCCGCTCCACCAGGCCTCCATCTTCACTAAGTTGGATCTGAGGAATGCTTACCACCTGGTCCGCATACGTGAGGGTGACGGGTGGAAGACGGCGTTCAAGACACCTTTGGGTCACTTCGAGTACCTGGTTATGCCTTTTGGCCTCACCAATGCCCCCGCTGTTTTCCAGGCGCTCATAAATGACGTGCTCAGAGACATGTTAACTCAGTATGTCTTTGTTTACCTGGATGATATACTGATTTTTTCTCGCACCCCATTGGAGCATTACCACCACGTCAGGTCTGTTCTCCAGAGACTATGAGAACAAACTGTTTGTCAAGGCAGAGAAGTGCCACTTTCACACTCAATCTGTCAGTTTTTTAGGTCCTATTGTGGAGAGGGGCCAGATGCGTCCAGACCCAGCTAAGATGCAGGCAGTGGTGGGGTGGCCCCGACCAGAGACCCACAAGCAACTCCAGAGGTTTTTGGGTTTTGCCAATTTCTACCGCCGATTTATTTGGGATTACAGCAAGGTAGCTGCACCCTTAACTAGGCTAACCTCTACTTCTCTCCCTTTTCTCCAGAAGCTGAGTCAGCCTTTTCTAGCCTCAAGTCTAGTTTCACCTCTGCACCAGTTCTAGTGCACCCAGACCCATCCAAGCAGTTTGTTGTTGAGGTGGATGCCTCTGAGACGGGGGTCGGGGCAGTTCTCTCGCAATGCTTGGAGGCTGATCAGAAACTTCACCCCTGTGCCTTTTTCTCTCGCTGCCTGTCCCCAGCAGAGAGAAATTATGATGTGGGAAACAGGGAGCTCTTGGCTGTGGTTTTGGCTCTGGAGGAGTGGCAACACTGGCTGGAGGAACATCCCTTTATCGTCTGGACTGACCATAAGAACTTGGTCTATCTACAGACCGCCCGCAGGCTCAACTCTTGGCCCTTTTGCTCAGCAGATTTAACTTTTCTCTTTCTTATCGCCCAGGTTCCCACAATCTAAAGCCTGATGCACTCTCTCGTCAGACCAGTCCAGAGTCCTCTGCCAGCCCACCAGAAACAATACTGCCACCGTCCTGCATAGTATCAGCTGCCCACTGGGAGGTGGAGACGCTGGTGAGAGAAGCCGAGCAGTCTCGGAGTAAGGCATCCCACCAGCTCCCTGCTGGGCTCCTACATCCCCTGCCCATCCCAAGCCGTCCCTGGTCCCACATAGCCTTGGACTTTGTCACTGGCCTGCCCCCTTCTGCAGGTAATACCGTTATACTCCCCATTGTCGATCGCTTCTCCAAGGGTGTCCACTTTGTCCCTCTTGTTAAGCTCCCCACAGCCCAGGAGACTGCAGATCTTCTTACACTTCATGTGTTCAGGATCCACGGTTTGCCCCAGGACATCGTCCCTGATCGAGGGCCCCAGTTCACTTCTCAAGTCTGAAAAGCTTTCTGCAAGGCTCTGGGGGCATCCGTCAGTTTGAGTTCTGGGTATCATCCACAGACCAATGGCCAGACAGAGAGGGCAAATCAAGACCTCGAGGCATCCCTTCAGTGTGTCACAGCCCGGCACCCTGCATCTTGGAGTACTCACCTCCCTTGGATTGAATATGCCCACAACTCTCTCACAAGCTCCGCTACAGGTATGACCCCCTTCATGGTGATGCTGGGTTTCCACCCCCCTCTGTTCCCTTCCCAGGAGGAGGAGGTTGCTGTTCCCTCTGTTCATGCCCATCTGCGTGTGTGGAGGGAGGCCCGAACAGCGCTGCTGCATACTGCTGCCCAAAACTGCCGGTTGGCTAACCACCAACGCTCACCGGCACCTGAATATGTTCCTGGTCAACGTGTTTGGTTGTCATCCAGAGACCTGCCCCTTCAAGTGGAGTCCCGTAAGCTAGCCCCCCGCTATATTGGTCCCTATGAAATTGAGTCTATTATCAACCCATCCACAGTTAAGCTCAAGCTACCCACCTCCCTCAGGATTCACCCCACCTTTCACGTCTCCTTGATCAAGCCAGTGTCTTCAAGCCCCCTCTGTCCCCCGTCGGACTCCCCCATTGTGGACAACCATCCTGCCTACACTGTCAGGCGCATACTTGATGTGCAGCGCCGGGGTCGAGGCTTCCAGTTTCTGGTGGATTGGGAGGGGTACGGTTCGGAGGAGCGATCCTGGATTCCCAGAGGTTTTTTTCTGGATAACACCCTCTTGGAAGACTTTTACCGGGAGCATCCAGATAAGCCTGGCCGGCCGCCAGGAGGTGCCCATTGAGGGGGGGGGTTACTGTTACTGTTACTGTTATGGCAGCCTCCCCGTGTGTGTGTGTGCGTGTGCGTGTGCTTGTTTTGCTTCCCTGCAGGGATGCGATGGTTGTGCTGGTCACACCTGATTCTCATCTACTCATCACAATCTGATATCTACCCTGGTTCTCCAGCTACAAGCCGCCAGATCGTCACAGTACTCCACGTGGTAACATCCAGCCATTCTACTGAGTTTACTCGGAATAGTTACTAGCATTTGTAGTTCTTTCCTTGGTGAAAGCATTAATTGTTGTTTGTTGTCCTGTGCCTCAGCCTAGCCTGACCAGCGCTGCCGTCAGCCCCAGCTTCCGGATCAAGCTCTGTTGCCAGTCTCCTTGGTCTCCCGGCTGGTCTCTGTACTTTCCCTGGAACATCGGCCCGGCACCCTGGCCAACCTGGACCTGCTCCCCCTTTGTCCTCTGAGCCTGGTTCTCTTCCCCTCAACCAATTCAATTAATAAACCTCGGGGATCTCAGGTCTCCCTAACTCATCTGGGCCTTCGTCCTGAATCTGCTTTCTGGGATTCTGCCTAGCTGTTGCCTGAGCATAACAGTCAGCACACACTTGTGGAGACCTCCTCCCTCTTTCATTCTGTTTTTTTTATTTCTTTCTTTATTCCTGTCAAAGCAGGCTTAGAGCAGCCCATGTGAGGCTATGTAGCAGCCTTTTTTTATCCTGTTCCAAAAATAAATGCATTGAACAAATATAACAAATGCAAATTGCATAAACTTCAGCAGCAGTGAGAGGTATATCACTGTGCAGGGAGACACCTTTGATGGGGACTGGACTGAAATGAGGGTTAATGGTGTTAATGTTGCAAACTGTCATAATGATTTGAAAAGTTGATCTCATCTACAGTACAGCATGTTGCTCTAGATCTGATGTCATCAAGATGAAAAGTCTAGCATCTGATTGGACGTTTAAAGATGGTATCAACCATGATAAAGAGAAAGGGGTTGATAAATAGATAATGCACAGTCTCACAGTAAGGAAGAACTGTCTTGAGCATTTCAAAGGTAGGACATGAACTGAAAATCTTTTTTCAAAATTCTGGATAATTATTATTGTAGTTATGCATTTCTGCAGGAAAAAATATTTAAAATAAACACATACATTACATTTTTATTATTGTTAATCATGGATGTAAACTGATTTGCAGGAGCCCAGAAACATGGCACGAGAAGTCACTGACAACCATACTGATAAAATGCATCCATGTTATGAAATAGATAAGGTCTCTAACACACTGATATACACCCACTCTGCAATATGTGTTTTTTTAAACATTTTCCTTGGCTCATTTTGTGTTGTAATTGTCTGTGGAAACCTTCTTGTAATAATCTCCATCATTTACTTCAAACAGCTCCACACTCCTACAAACTATCTTATTCTCTCTCTGGCTGTGGCTGACCTGCTTGTTGGTGTTCTAGTCTTTCCTTTCAGCATGGAATTCACTGTAAGCTCTTGTCTGTATTATGAAGATATATTTTGTAAAGTACGTAGCTACTTTGATGTAACACTGAGCACAGCTTCCATTTTGAATTTATGTTGTATTTCTATTGACAGATATTATGCAGTGTGTCAGCCTCTGACATATAGAACTGAGATAAATGTTCACAGTGCTGCAGTCATGATCCTGGTAACATGGAGTGTTTCCATCCTAGTTGCCACTGGCTTTTTAGTTGCAGGATTAAACCATGAAAAATGTGGAGAAATGTGTTTCATTAGAATTTTACTTGTAAACATTTTGGCACTTCTTTTCTCATTTTACCTTCCAGTGATCATAATGCTCTGTATCTACCTCAGGATTTTCTTTGTGGCACAGAGACAGGCTCGCAGCATCCACAACACAAACTGTCAGAGCACAAAGTCTGGAGCAACTGTCAGTAAGATAGAGAGAAAGGCCACTAAAACTCTGGCTACTGTTATGGGAGTTTTTCTGATGTGTTGGCTTCCTTTCTTCCTCTGTTTTACCTTTCAGCTTTTGAATCATGTGTCAGTGCCAGTTGCAGTGTTTGAAACTCTTACCTGGGTTGCACTGTCCAATTCAATGCTCAATCCCTTTATTTATGCCTTATTTTACAGCTGGTTCAGATCAGCTTTCAGAATGATCATATCAGGAAAAATATTTCAGGGTGATTTTTCTAACACAAAACTGTCTTGACTTATTGTTTGGTGTGCTCTAACAGCCAACTGACTTGCAAATATTACCAACACTGACACCATACACAGCTGTGACAGTGTTGATGTGTTGGATGATATCTGTGTGCAGTATTTCACAAAATAATGTGAAATACTGTTTAATAAATTACGATTAAAATTTCTAACTGCTAGAACTTATTATTATATTACACTGAAGTTAAAGTCACAGCAACATTTCTGTACTGTATCACAATGCAGCATATTCTCTGTTTGCTTGTTTTAACACTTTACTGAATTTATGTAATTCTTCTGTTGAATGCACCATTCAGCCCAAGATGTCAAGTGTTAAGGCTTCATTAAAATGAAATAGAAAAGTCAACCTGTTGTGTGCATCATTTTACAGACATTTACCTAAATTTCAGCAAACATGTGTACAGTGTGACTTTGCAAGAAAGAATCTGAATTCTAATTAAGTTATTTAAAGTTACACATACTGTCCATATGTACATAAACAGGGTCACAGTAAGTGTTAATGCACCATACTATAGCATCATTTTACAGATAGTTACCTAAAGTTCACCAAGAAAGTTTCAGATTTTTTATCAAAAGTTATTTAAAGTTATTCATACTGTCCATATGGTGTTTGGCCAAGGGAAGGAGAAATAACATAAAACAACCAGGTGGACAAGCAGGTGCTCTAAGAAATAACTAAATAAGAAAAAGAAGACTCCAACTCAGGAGCTCGTCACCTCATCAATGACTGAACAAAGGGGATGCACAAAAACTCTGGATCAACCTCACTAAAAAACAAACACAACTGAAAAACTAGCAAAGCAGGTGTATGACTATAGTCTGGCTCAATTATCCAGCACAAACTAAGAAATAAATCACTAATGTGATTTCAGGCACATAGAAGGACAGGCGAGTGACTCAGCATAAATATATCAGGTGTGCATGCTTTCTATATCCACACACACACGAGTATTGTCAAACATGTATTTAGTACATGAAGAGGTAAAACCCTGTGACCACCAGCCACCAACTGCGAAATCAAGAGCCACAGATGGAAAGACCTTTTGTGAGAGTTTTCACAATGGAACTGGAAGTGATCTTACGCATAGGAACTGCTTTGAGGCACTGGGTAATAGCATACATAATGCTAAGTACTGATTTCTATTCTTAGTTTGGGGCAGGGGTCCTACACAATCCACCGTCAAAGGGCTGCTCTGTTGCAGGCATCAGATATAACGGGGCTGGAGGTATTTTGTGGTTAGGTATACCAGCAACCGGGCAAGTGTGTAAAGTTAGATCAGCCTTTTGCAGGGCACATAGCTGTTTGTGTATAATGGAGAAGGCTACCTCATCTGGAGATAAGGCATTTGGAGGAGGAGGCTTTAACACTTCCTCCCACTCAGTAGGTGAGAGAACACTGTCAGTAATTGCAATGTCAGTGTTTGGGTTACACACTTGTAACCAGTCAGACATAGATTAGAATCAGGTTGGAGTAGGCTGGGGTTCTCTGGAGGAACGTCTAAGACCTCCAGGTTAGGAGTTATGTCACCACCAGCTACTGTATATTGGTTGAAATGTGCTTTGCTGATAAATCCACTCAGTGAACAATGCAATGGACTGTTACAGTCAATGATGAAATACAAAATTAAAGCTCCACTCCACATCACAAAACAGAAAAGAAGAAAAGAAAAAAGCTATATTACGGTATAAAGTCATCTTTAGAAATTTCTCAATAAGTTAAAAATTCCAGGTTATATTGCTACATTTGATGTAATGTGACTACTATTACTAATTCTAATATCATCTAGTCAATTTTTTATATTAACAAAAACACTAAATGGTGTATGTTAAGTGGAATTCTTCTTTCAGAATTTACACTACTTCACACCTTACTTTTTGAAATACAGTGTGCATATACTGTATTCTCCATGTAAGGACCACATATGTGTGTCCCACATGAATAGATCATCACTTAGTCTATGACTGCTGACCAGTCTTCCTGTTCCTGCTACTGAGAAGCACCCCCACTGTATGATGATGCCCCCACCATGCTTCACCAAACCTCTTCCATTTCACAATTATTGAGGCCTCTGTGCTCCTGGGAAATCTATCCATTAAAAGTTAATCTGCACCCAGCATGTGAAAAGAGTGAAGGGGTTTGGGTAATTTCTGAAGTCAATGTATATTGTTTATGTCAGTATTTTGATTTCTGTTCTGTAATCAACATCTGTACCTGTGTTACATGTTTTTGTGACCACTTGGAGATGTGCACTTGTGATTTCACCATGGAACAGAAACAAATTCTGACCCAACATTTGTGTCCACTATTATCAATGGTGATGAGAGTTGTGTCTACAGCTACAACCCAGAGGTCATGTTTGCGTTAATGGCCAGTTCTACAGCACTGTTCTGAGATGTCTCAGGGAGGAAATTCAACACAAATGACCTGAACTGTCACGCGCTGCACTGCAGTCGTCACTCTTCACCCACTCTACTTCCTGGATTTGGCCTCCTGTTACTTCTTCCTCTTCCTGAAAATGAATTTCAAGCTTAAGGGTTGCCGTTTGGACACAGTGGAGGAGACCCAGCATGCATTGCAGATGGTGTGTGACATACAAAATGGAACTTTCTAGGGAATGTTCCAAGCATGGCAGGAGGCCTGTGAGAGGTATATCACTGTGCAGGGGAACTACTTTGATGCTGACTGGACTGAAACTAGGATTGTAACAGTGTTAATGTTGCAAACTGTCACTACTATAAGTATTTCTCCTACCAGTGACACTGTATGTGCTAGTATTATTGTCTTAGTGATGACACTATTATTAGTGATTAGAAATTCTTGTAAAATGAAAGGATTCAAAACTTGTTTGTAAAAGATCAAACTCATCTACAGTACAACATGTTGCTCTAGCTCTGACGTCCTTAAGATGAAAATTCTGTCATCTGATTGGACAATTAAAAATGGTATTAACTATGTAAATGAGAAAGGAGTTGATAAAAGTCAAGATTATGTACACACATTATCACACAGTAAAGAAGAACTGTCTGGAGCATTTCAAAGGTAGGACATGAACTGAAAATCTTTCTTTTCTTCTAGAGACTTAACATTGTGTACAGAGTCATGTACGGAAAAATATTTAAAATAAACACAGATTTTTTGACATTTTTAATATTATCAATCATGAATGTAAACTGATTTACAGGAGCCCAGAAACATGATACCAGAAGTAACTGACAACCACACTGATGAAATACATCCATGTTATCAAATAGATAAGGTCTCTAACACACTGATATACACCCGCGCTGCAATATGTGTTTTTTTAAACATTTTCCTTGGGTCATTATGTGTTGTAACAGTTTGTGGAAACCTTCTTGTTATAATCTCCATCATTTACTTCAAACAGCTTCACACTCCTACAAACTATCTTATTCTCTCTCTGGCTGTGGCTGACCTGCTCATGGGTGTTGTAGTCTTTCCTCTCACCATAGAATTCGGTGTAAGCTCTTGTCTGTATTATAAAACTTTATTTTGCAATGTACGAGACTTCTTTGATGTAACACTGAGCACAGCTTCCATTTTGAATTTATGTTGTATTTCTATTGACAGATATTATGCAGTGTGTCAGCCTCTGACATATAGAACTGAGATAAATGCTCACAGTGCTGCAGTCATGATCCTGGTAACATGGAGTGTTTCCATTCTAATTGGCATTACACTTTGCATTGCAGAATTAAAACTTGAAATATGTCAAGAAATGTGTTTGTTGGAGATTTTCCTTCTAAACATGTTGGCACCTTTTTTTGCATTTTACCTTCCAGTGATCATAATGCTCTGTATCTATCTAAAGATTTTCCTTGTGGCACAGAGACAGGCTCGCAGCATCCACAACACAAACTGTCAGAGCACAAAGTCTGGAGCAACTGTCAGTAAGATGGAGAGAAAGGCCACCAAAACTCTGGCTATAGTTATGGGAATTTTTCTAATGTGTTGGTTTCCTTACTTCCTCTGTTATACCATTCAGCTTTTCACTTTTATGTATCTGCCAGTGCAACTGTTGGAAGCTCTTATCTGCTTTGCACTGTCCAATTCAATGTTCAATCCATTCATTTATGCCTTATTTTACAGCTGGTTCAGATCAGCTTTCAGAATGATCATATCAGGAAAAATATTTCAGGGTGATTTTTCTAACACAAAACTGTCTTGACTTATTGTTTGGTGTGCTCTAACAGCCTACTGACTTTAAAATATTACCAACACTGGCACCACACACAGCTGTGACAGTGTTGATGTGTTGGATGATATCTGTGTGCAGGTAAAATGGCTGAGATACAAACTCTGGTGCATTATAGGGAGCTGTTCATGTTTACAGTCATGTCAATGAAAAACACTATTTTTCTTACAGTATTTACAGCAGTGGCACTATTGTGTAAATAAGATATGAACTATGTGAAATACTGTTTAATAATTTGCATGAAACATTTTTAGCTTCTATGATGTATTTTCCACTATATTAGACTTAAGTCACAACACAGCATATTCTCTGTTTTCTTGTTTTGATATTTTATTTTATTTATGTGGTGCTTCTGTTGAATGCACCATTCAGCCCAAAATATCAAGTGTTCTGGCTTCATTAAAACATGAATTTCAAAACTCAACCAGTTGTGTGCATCATTTTACAGACATTTACCTAAAATTCAGCAAAGATGTGTACAGTGTGACTTTGCAAGAAAGAATCAGAATTATTATCAAAACTTATTTAAAGTTATACATACTGTCCATCTGTACATGGGTTCAGGGCAAGTATTAATGCACCATAGCACTGAAGTCCATTAAAAGCAGTGGGAGAAGTGGTCTTTGTATAAATTTATCATAAAACAATGTCATGCAGGTAGACTCATGAAAAAGCAGTGGAGTGTTACATTCATTACAGTCCCTCTCCTCATCACAAAATAGAAAAAAAGAAAAGAAAAAAATAGAATATATATAATGCCACATTTAGAAATAAAGTCATCATTAAAATACAAATATGTCATAAAAATTCCAAGTTATGTTGCTGCATTTGATGTTCATGTGACTAATATTACTACTTCTAATATCATCAGTTTGTTTAATGTCGTCAGTTATTTTTTATAAGCAAAAAAACATTAAATATCTAAAGTTGACTTCTTTCAGAATTTACACTGCCTCACACCCTACTTTTCCAAATACTGTGTGCATATACTGTACTCTCCTTAAGGACCACATGTGTGTCCCACATGAATAGATTATCACATAGTCTATGACTGCTCATACCTACAACCACACATGAGAAATAGCATCATTTTTCACACTTTCCCACTCTGTCTCCTGTCACAGCTATGGTTGGAGCAAATTTCTTTATTTCATGAAACCCTCTCTGCAGTATTTAATATTAACTGTATTTTCCACTTTAACTGAATCGTGCCACCTGCAGAAGTTGGTGTGGGGGATGTATTAGAGATGGACAGAAGTCAGAGTACAGGGAACTGGTGGTTAACTTTGAGGAATGGAGCAGCAGGAATCATCATTATCATGAAATACATAGACTGGTGCCTCACAGGGAGCTGTTGGACTCTGTTCTTCCTCTGTTTTACCTTTCCGCTTTTAAACACGTCAGTGCCAGTTGAAGTGTTCTGCAGATGGCATTATTCAGTGAAAGTGGAAAATGCAGTTGATATCAAATACTGCTGAGACAGATAGAAAATATCAAAAAAATCAATCACTCCTGCTGACCCACTTTTACTCCTTCCTGAACCTTCACCCTCCACCACGCTGCTAGATGCATTCACCTCCATTTACCCCTAAGGATTTGGCCGAAATTGTGACCCCCAATCTCACATCTTGTCAACTCGATATCCTCTAGTCCGTTGTTCAAAGAAGCTTTAGGAGCCATCACCCCTTGGCTTCTTACCATGGTGAATGAGTCCATCCTATCTGGTCTGGTCCCAGACTACTTTAAGCAGGCCTATATCTGGCCTCTCCTTAGGAAACCAGGTTTAGATCCATCACTGCCCCATAACTACCGTCCTATATCCAAATTACCTCTGGCTTCAGAAATTGTTGAGAAGGTAGTCACTAAACAGCTTTTGGAAATACTGAAAGGAAATAATATATTTGACAAATTCCAATCTGGCTTTAGAAAGGACCACAGTTCAGAAACTGCCCTAGTCAGAGTGACAAATGAAATCCTAACGAGTGCAGATGCTGGTCAAACCACTATTCTCATTTTGTTGGACCTTAGTGCAGCCTTTGACACAGTTGATCATATGATTCTCCTAAACAGACTTAGGAGTTGGGTGGATGGCTGCTAACTTTTTACAATTGAACATGGATAAGACTGAAACCCTGATTACTGGCCAGATCATATTTCCAATACTGTTACTCCTCATCTCGGACCACTAGCAGCTAATGTGAAGCCTTCAGTTAAGAACTTGGAAGTTGTGTTTGATCAGCACCTCAACATGAAAAGTACATCAAGAATCTTATTCAATCCTGCTATATACAAATCAGAAATATTGCAAACGTCAAATCAATGCTGCCCAAAAACAAAAGTAAACAACTTATTCATACCCTCATTTCCTCCCGTCTAGATTACTGCAAATCCTTATTGACCTGCCTCATTGACAGAGCAGTTGGCTGATTACAGGTGGTGCAAAACACAGCAGCAAGACTACTCACAAACACTTGATGCAGGGAATACATCACTGCGGTCCTGGCTGAATTACACTGGCTCAAGATTCTTCTGATTACCTTCAAGGCACTACATGATCTGGCTCCACTGTACATTGCTGAACTCTTAACCTCCTATTCTGCACCTAGACCCCTCAGATCTGAGACTCAGATGTTGTTAAGAGTTTCACGGTCCAGGCTTAAAACAAAGGGGGGCCGTGCCTTTAGTCCTAGCCCCAACACTGTGGAACAAACTCCCCCTCACTATCAGAATAGTGGAGTCAGTGCCTCAGTTCAAAAAGCTTTTAAAAACCCACTTATACAAATGAGAATTTTACAACATTTAATATTGGCTCTTCCATTTTCATTGTTGTTATTTCCTTTTCTTTGACCTTTCCTCTAATGTTGCTCTTTTTTGATTATTGTACATATTGTCTTTTCTGAAAGGTGCTATACAAATAAAGTTTATTATTATTATTATTATTACTAACTGGCTTGCTAGAGTCTGTGAAGGTAGGTATGAGCAGTCATAGACTATGTGATGATCTATTCATGTGAGACACACATATACAGCCCATAAGCAGAGTACAGTATATGCAGACTAAGACATGGGGGAGAAGTCATCTTTGTATAACATGATAGTAAAACTAAAGGTAAATCTACAACACAACGTCTGAAAAAAAAGTGAAGGGGTCTGGCTACATTCTGAAGCCTCGGTATATTGTATATGTCGTGAGTCAGTATTTTGATTCATCTTGCAAAATCAGAATCTGTACCTGTGTTACATGTGTTTTTGTGACCACTTGGAGATGTGCATTTGTGATTTCACCATGGAAAAGAAACAGCACTGTGTCGATGTCTGTCAACAGGCTTGGAATGACCCAACATTCATGTTGAGTATTATCAGTGGTGATGAGAGTTGTCTACAGCCACAACCCAGAGGTCATGCTCATCTCTTTCTTCAACAATGTATGTACTAGTATTACTGTCTTAGTGATGATACTATTACTAGTCATTAACAATTCTGCTAAAATGCATGTTGCTCTGACTCTGATCTCATCAAGATGAAAAGGCTAACATCAAGATGAGTTCAACATCTGATTGGACGAAAAGAAGGTGACAACTATGGTAATGATAAAGGTTGATAAAAATCAAGATTATGCACAGTCTCTCAGTAAAGAAGAACTGCCTTGAGCGTTTCAAAGGTAGGACATGAACTGAAAATCTTTCTTTTCTTCTAGAGAATTATATTTGTAGATATGCATTTATGTAGGGAAAAATATTTTAAAATAAACACAGATTTTTGACATTTTTATTATTGTTAATCATGAATGTAAACTGATTCACAGGAACCAAGAAACATGGCATCAGAAGTCCCTGACAATCGCACTGATCAAATACATCCATGTTATGAAATAGATAAGGTCTCTAACACACTGATATACACCCGTGCTGCAATATGTGTTTTATTAAACATTTTCCTTGGCTCATTATCTGTTGTAACTGTTTGTGGAAACCTTCTTGTAATAATCTCCATCATTTACTTCAAACAGCTCCACACTCCTACAAACTATCTTATTCTCTCTCTGGCTGTGGCTGACCTGCTTGTTGGTGTTCTAGTCTTACCTATCAGCATGGAATTTACTGGAAGCTCTTGTCTGTATTATGAACATATCCTTTGCAAAGTACAAGATTACTTTGATGTAACACTGAGCGTAGCTTCCATTTTGAATTTATGTTGTATTTCTATTGACAGATATTATGCAGTGTGTCAGCCTCTGACATATAGAACTGAGATAAATGTTCACAGTGCTGCAGTCATGATCCTGGTAACATGGAGTGTTTCTATACTTTTGGGAACTGGCTTTTTTGTTGTAGAATTTAACTATGAAAAATGTGAAGAACAGTGTTTGATGGAGTTTTTCCTTTTAAACACTTTGGCACCACTTTTTGCATTTTACCTTCCATTGATCATAATGCTCTGTATCTACCTAAAGATTTTCCTTGTGGCACAGAGACAGGCTCGCAGCATCCACAACACAAACTGTCAGAGCACAAAGTCTGGAGCAACTGTCAGTAAGATGGAGAGAAAGGCCACCAAAACTCTGGCTACTGTTCTGGGAGTTTTTCTGATGTGTTGGTTTCCTTACTTCCTCTGTTATACCTTTCAGCTTTTGAGTCTTATGCTTGTGCCAGTTGCACTGTCTGAAGCTCTTATCTGCTTTGCAATGTCCAATTCAATGCTCAATCCATTTATTTATGCCTTATTTTACAGCTGGTTCAGATCAGCTTTCAGAATGATCATATCAGGAAAAATATTTCAGGGTGATTTTTCTAACACAAAACTGTCTTGACTTATTGTTTGGTGTGCTCTAACAGCCTACTGACTTGCAAATATTACCAACACTGGCACCATACACAGCTGTGACAGTGTTGATGTGTTGGATGATATCTGTGTGCAGGTAAAGTGGCTGAGACACAAACACTGGTGCATTGTAAGAAGCTGTTCATGTTTACAGTTATGTAAATGAGAAACACATTTACAGTAGTGGCACTATTTAATAAACTATACTATTTAATAAATTACAGTCAAAATTTCTAACTGCTAGAAATTATTGTTATTATATTAAGCTTAAGTTAAAGTCACAGCAACATTTCTGTACTGTATCATAATGCAGCATATTCTTTATTTGATACTACTTTCCTGTAGTATTGTGCTCTTCCGTCTCTGTCTCCTCTTCTGTCTGTTTCTGCAGGTATTTCTGCCTCTGGAGCTGTAGAGTCTGATCTGTGATGACAAGTCTCCTGCTGCTCCTACAACTCCACTCAACACCTGCTGCTAGAATCAGAAATTACTTACACTGCTGTTAGTTATATTGCTGTGTTAGCAGTTAATACTTTAATTATCACTACTATCATTACTACTGCTGTTTTATTGGCATCACCTTACATTTCTTACATGGAACCCATGTTATGTTCTTCTCCCACTATTCTCTACCCCCTCTCTTCTTAACCCAACCGGTCGAGGCAGATGGCCGCCCACCCTGGGTCCGGTTCTGCTCGAGGTTTCTGCCTCTTAAAAGGAAGTTTTTCCTTGCCACTGTCGCCTAGTGCTTGCTCATGGTGGGATCTGTTGGGTCTCTCTCTGTAAATACCTATTTTAAAGAGTATGGTCTAGACCTGCTCTATATGAAAAGTGCCTTGAGATGACTTTTGCTGTGATATGGCGCTATATGATTAAAACTGAATTGAATTGAATGGTTTAACACTTAACTGAATTTATGTAATTCTTCTGTTGAATGCACCATTCAGCCCAAGATGTCAAGTGTTAAGGCTTCATTAAAATGAAATAGAAAAGTCAACCTGTTGTGTGCATCATTTTACAGACATTTACCTAAATTTCAGCAAACATGTGTACAGTGTGACTTTGCAAGAAAGAATCAGAATTTTAATTAAGTTATTTAAAGTTATTCATACTGTCCATATGTACATAAACAGGGTCACATTAAGTGTTAATGCACCATACTATAGCATCATTTTATAGATAGTTACCTAAAGTTCACCAAGAAAGTTTCAGATTTTTTATCAAAAGTTATTTAAAGTTATTCATACTGTCCATATGGTGTTTGGCCAAGGGAAGGAGAAATAACATAAAACAACCAGGTGGACAAGCAGGTGCTCTAAGAAATAACTAAATAAGAAAAAGAAGACTCCAACTCAGGAGCTCGTCACCTCATCAATGACTGAACAAAGGGGATGCACAAAAACTCTGGATCAACCTCACTAAAAAACAAACACAACTGAAAAACTAGCAAAGCAGGTGTATGACTATAGTCTGGCTCAATTATCCAGCACAAACTAAGAAATAAATCACTAATGTGATTTCAGGCACATAGAAGGACAGGCGAGTGACTCAGCATAAATATATCAGGTGTGCATGCTTTCTATATCCACACACACACGAGTATTGTCAAACATGTATTTAGTACATGAAGAGGTAAAACCCTGTGACCACCAGCCACCAACCACGAAATCAAGAGCCACAGATGGAAAGACCTTTGTGAGAGTTTTCACAATGGAACTGGAAGTGATCTTACGCAGAGAGGCACTGGGTAATAGCATACAAAATGCTAAGTACTGATTTCTATACTCTTAGTTTGGGGCAGGGGTCCTACACAATCCACCGTCAAAGGGCTGCTCTGTTGCAGGCATCAGATATAACAGGGCTGGAGGTATTTTGTGGTGAGGTATACCAGCAACCGGGCAAGTGTGTAAAGTTAGATCAGCCTTTTGCAGGGCACATAGCTGTTTGTGTATAATGGAGAAGGCTACCTCATCTGGAGATAAGGCATTTGGTAGAGGAGGCTTTAACACTTCCTCCCACTCAGTAGGTGAGAGAACACTGTCAGTAATGGCAATGTCAGTGTTTGGGTTACGCACTTGTAACCAGTCAGACATAGATTAGAATCAGGTTGGAGTAGGCTGGGGTTCTCTGGAGGAGCGTCTAAGACCTCCAGGTTAGGAGTTATGTCACCACCAGCTACTGTATATTGGTTCAAATGTGCTTTGCTGATAAATCCACTCAGTGAACAATGCAATGGACTGTTACAGTCAATGATGAAATACAAAATTAAAGCTCCACTCCACATCACAAAACAGAAAAGAAGAAAAGAAAAAAGCTATATTACGGTATAAAGCCATCTTTAGAAATTTCTCAATAAGTTAAAAATTCCAGGTTATATTGCTACATTTGATGTAATGTGACTACTATTACTAATTCTAATATCATCTAGTCAATTTTTTATATTAACAAAAACACTAAATGGTGTATGTTAAGTGGAATTCTTCTTTCAGAATTTACACTACTTCACACCTTACTTTTTGAAATACAGTGTGCATATACTGTATTCTCCATGTAAGGACCACATATGTGTGTCCCACATGAATAGATCATCACTTAGTCTATGACTGCTGACCAGTCTTCCTGTTCCTGCTACTGAGAAGCACCCCCACTGTATGATGATGCCCCCACCATGCTTCACCAAACCTCTTCCATTTCACAATTATTGAGGCCTCTGTGCTCCTGGGAAATCTATCCATTAAAAGTTAATCTGCACCCAGCATGTGAAAAGAGTGAAGGGGTTTGGGTAATTTCTGAAGTCAATGTATATTGTTTATGTCAGCATTCTGATTTCTGTTGTGTAATCAACATCTGTACCTGTGTTACATGTGTTTTTGTGACCACTTGGAGATGTGCACTTGTGATTTCACCATGGAACAGAAACAAATTCTGACCCAACATTTGTGTCCAGTATTATCAATGGTGATGAGAGTTGTGTCTACAGCTACAACCCAGAGGTCATGTTTGCGTTAATGGCCAGTTCTACAGCACTGTTCTGAGATGTCTCAGGGAGGAAATTCAACACAAATGACCTGAACTGTCACGCGCTGCACTGCAGTCGTCACTCTTCACCCACTCTACTTGCTGGATTTGGCCTCCTGTTACTTCTTCCTCTTCCTGAAAATGAATTTCAAGCTTAAGGGTTGCTGTTTGGACACAGTGGAGGAGACCCAGCATGCATTGCAGATGGTGTGTGACATACAAAATGGAACTTTCTAGGGAATGTTCCAAGCATGGCAGGAGGACTGTGAGAGGTATATCACTGTGCAGGGGAACTACTTTGATGCTGACTGGACTGAAACTAGGATTGTAACAGTGTTAATGTTGCAAACTGTCACTACTATAAGTATTTCTCCTACCAGTGACACTGTATGTGCTAGTATTATTGTCTTAGTGATGACACTATTATTAGTGATTAGAAATTCTTGTAAAATGAAAGGATTCAAAACTTGTTTGTAAAAGATCAAACTCATCTACAGTACAACATGTTGCTCTAGCTCGGATGTCATTAAGATGAAAATTCTGTCATCTGATTGGACAAATAAAGATGGTATTAACTATGTAAATGAGAAAGGAGTTGATAAAAGTCAAGATTATGTACACACATTATCACACAGTAAAGAAGAACTGTCTGGAGCATTTCAAAGGTAGGACATGAACTGAAAATCTTTCTTTTCTTCTAGAGACTTAACATTGTGTACAGAGTCATGTAGGAAAAATATTTAAAATAAACACAGATTTTTGACATTTTTAATATTATCAATCATGAATGTAAACTGATTTACAGGAGCCCAGAAACATGGCATCAGAAGTTACTGACAACCACACTGATGAAATACATCCATGTTATCAAATAGATAAGGTCTCTAACACACTGATATACACCCGCGCTGCAATATGTGTTTTTTTAAACATTTTCCTTGGCTCATTATGTGTACTAACAGTTTGTGGAAACCTTCTTGTAATAATCTCTATCATTTACTTCAAACAGCTCCACACTCCTACAAACTATCTTATTCTCTCTCTGGCTGTGGCTGACCTGCTTGTTGGTGTTCTAGTCTTACCTCTCACCATAGAATTCGGTGTAAGCTCTTGTCTGTATTATAAAACTTTAGTTTGCAAAATACAAAACATCTTTGATGTAACACTGAGCACAGCTTCCATTCTGAATTTATGTTTTATTTCTATTGACAGATATTATGCAGTGTGTCAGCCTCTAACATATAGGACCAAGATAAATGCTGACAGTGCTGTAGTCATGATCCTGGTAACATGGAGTTTTTCTATTCTAATTGGCATTACACTTTACATTGTGGAATTAAAACTTGAAATATGTCAAGAAATGTGTTTGTTGGAGATTTTCCTTCTAAATGCTTTGGCACCTTTTTTTGCATTTTATCTTCCATTGATCATAATGCTCTGTATCTACCTAAAGATTTTCCTTGTTGCACAGAGACAGGCTCGCAGCATCCACAACACAAACTGTCAGAGCACAAAGTCTGGAGCAACTGTCAGTAAGATGGAGAGAAAGGCCACCAAAACTCTGGCTACTGTTCTGGGAGCTTTTCTGATGTGTTGGCTTCCTTACTTCCTCTGTTATACCATTCAGTTTTTCAGTTTTTTGTCCCTGCCAGTGCAACTGTTGGAAGCTCTTATGTGCTTTGCACTGTCCAATTCAATGTTCAATCCATTCATTTATGCCTTATTTTACAGCTGGTTCAGATCAGCTTTCAGAATGATCATATCAGGAAAAATATTTCAGGGTGATTTTTCTAACACAAAACTGTCTTGACTTATTGTTTGGTGTGCTCTAACAGCCTACTGACTTGAAAATATTACCAACACTGGCACCATACACAGCTGTGACAGTGTTGATGTGTTGGATGATATCTGTGTGCAGGTAAAATGGCTGAGATACAAACTCTGGTGCATTGTAAGAAGCTGTTCATGTTTACAGTCATGTAAATGAGAAACACATTTACAGTAGTGGCACTATTTAATAAACTATACTATTTAATAAATTACAGTCAAAATTTCTAACTGCTAGAAATTATTGTTATTATATTAAGCTTAAGTTAAAGTCACAGCAACATTTCTGTACTGTATCATAATGCAGCATATTCTTTATTTGATACTACTTTCCTGTAGTATTGTGCTCTTCCGTCTCTGTCTCCTCTTCTGTCTGTTTCTGCAGGTATTTCTGCCTCTGGAGCTGTAGAGTCTGATCTGTGATGACAAGTCTCCTGCTGCTCCTACAACTCCACTCAACACCTGCAGCTAGAATTAGAAATTACTTACACTGCTGTTAGTTATATTGCTGTGTTAGCAGTTAATACTTTAATTATCACTACTATCATTACTACTGCTGTTTTATTGGCATCACCTTACATTTCTTACATGGAACCCATGTTATGTTCTTCTCCCACTATTCTCTACCCCCTCTCTTCTTAACCCAACCGGTCGAGGCAGATGGCCGCCCACCCTGGGTCCGGTTCTGCTCGAGGTTTCTGCCTCTTAAAAGGAAGTTTTTCCTTGCCACTGTCGCCTAGTGCTTGCTCATGGTGGGATCTGTTGGGTCTCTCTCTGTAAATACCTATTTTAAAGAGTATGGTCTAGACCTGCTCTATATGAAAAGTGCCTTGAGATGACTTTTGCTGTGATATGGCGCTATATGATTAAAACTGAATTGAATTGAATGGTTTAACACTTAACTGAATTTATGTAATTCTTCTGTTGAATGCACCATTCAGCCCAAGATGTCAAGTGTTAAGGCTTCATTAAAATGAAATAGAAAAGTCAACCTGTTGTGTGCATCATTTTACAGACATTTACCTAAATTTCAGCAAACATGTGTACAGTGTGACTTTGCAAGAAAGAATCAGAATTTTAATTAAGTTATTTAAAGTTATTCATACTGTCCATATGGTGTTTGGCCAAGGGAAGGAGAAATAACATAAAACAACCAGGTGGACAAGCAGGTGCTCTAAGAAATAACTAAATAAGAAAAAGAAGACTCCAACTCAGGAGCTCGTCACCTCATCAATGACTGAACAAAGGGGATGCACAAAAACTCTGGATCAACCTCACTAAAAAACAAACACAACTGAAAAACTAGCAAAGCAGGTGTATGACTATAGTCTGGCTCAATTATCCAGCACAAACTAAGAAATAAATCACTAATGTGATTTCAGGCACATAGAAGGACAGGCGAGTGACTCAGCATAAATATATCAGGTGTGCACGCTTTCTATATCCACACACACAACGAGTACCGTCAAACATGTATTTAGTACATGAAGAGGTAAAACCCTGTGACCACCAGCCACCAACCGCGAAATCAAGAGCCACAGATGGAAAGACCTTTGTGAGAGTTTTCACAATGGAACTGGAAGTGATCTTACGCAGAGAGGCACTGGGTAATAGCATACATAATGCTAAGTACTGATTTCTATTCTTAGTTTGGGGCAGGGGTCCTACACAATCCACCGTCAAAGGGCTGCTCTGTTGCAGGCATCAGATGTAACGGGGCTGGAGGTATTTTGTGGTTAGGTATACCAGCAACCGGGCAAGTGTGTAAAGTTAGATCAGCCTTTTGCAGGGCACATAGCTGTTTGTGTATAATGGAGAAGGCTACCTCATCTGGAGATAAGGCATTTGGAGGAGGAGGCTTTAACACTTCCTCCCGCTCAGTAGGTGAGAGAACACTGTCAGTAATGGCAATGTCAGTGTTTGGGTTACACACTTGTAACCAGTCAGACATAGATTAGAATCAGGTTGGAGTAGGCTGGGGTTCTCTGGAGGAGCGTCTAAGACCTCCAGGTTAGGAGTTATGTCACCACCAGCTACTGTATATTGGTTCAAATGTGCTTTGCTGATAAATCCACTCAGTGAACAATGCAATGGACTGTTACAGTCAATGATGAAATACAAAATTAAAGCTCCACTCCACATCACAAAACAGAAAAGAATATATATATATATATATATATATATATATATATATATATATATATATATATATATATATATATATATATATATAAAGTCATCTTTAGAAATTTCTCAATAAGTTAAAAATTCCAGGTTATATTGCTACATTTGATGTAATGTGACTACTATTACTAATTCTAATATCATCTAGTCATTTTTTTATATTAACAAAAACACTAAATGGTGTATGTTAAGTGGAATTCTTCTTTCAGAATTTACACTACTTCACACCTTACTTTTTGAAATACAGTGTGCATATACTGTATTCTCCATGTAAGGACCACATATGTGTGTCCCACATGAATAGATCATCACTTAGTCTATGACTGCTGACCAGTCTTCCTGTTCCTGCTACTGAGAAGCACCCCCACTGTATGATGATGCCCCCACCATGCTTCACCAAACCTCTTCCATTTCACAATTATTGAGGCCTCTGTGCTCCTGGGAAATCTATCCATTAAAAGTTAATCTGCACCCAGCATGTGAAAAGAGTGAAGGGGTTTGGGTAATTTCTGAAGTCAATGTATATTGTTTATGTCAGCATTCTGATTTCTGTTGTATAATCAACATCTGTACCTGTGTTACATGTGTTTTTGTGACCACTTGGAGATGTGCACTTGTGATTTCACCATGGAACAGAAACAAATTCTGACCCAACATTTGTGTCCACTATTATCAATGGTGATGAGAGTTGTGTCTACAGCTACAACCCAGAGGTCATGTTTGCGTTAATGGCCAGTTCTACAGCACTGTTCTGAGATGTCTCAGGGAGGAAATTCAACACAAATGACCTGAACTGTCACGCGCTGCACTGCAGTCGTCACTCTTCACCCACTCTACTTCCTGGATTTGGCCTCCTGTTACTTCTTCCTCTTCCTGAAAATGAATTTCAAGCTTAAGGGTTGCCGTTTGGACACAGTGGAGGAGACCCAGCATGCATTGCAGATGGTGTGTGACATACAAAATGGAACTTTCTAGGGAATGTTCCAAGCATGGCAGGAGGCCTGTGAGAGGTATATCACTGTGCAGGGGAACTACTTTGATGCTGACTGGACTGAAACTAGGATTGTAACAGTGTTAATGTTGCAAACTGTCACTACTATAAGTATTTCTCCTACCAGTGACACTGTATGTGCTAGTATTATTGTCTTAGTGATGACACTATTATTAGTGATTAGAAATTCTTGTAAAATGAAAGGATTCAAAACTTGTTTGTAAAAGATCAAACTCATCTACAGTACAACATGTTGCTCTAGCTCGGATGTCATTAAGATGAAAATTCTGTCATCTGATTGGACAAATAAAGATGGTATTAACTATGTAAATGAGAAAGGAGTTGATAAAAATCAAGATTATGCACAGTCACACAGTAAGGAAGAACTGTCTGGAGCATTTCAAAGGTAGGACATGAACTAAAAATCTTTTTTTTTTTCTTCTAGAGATTTAACATTGTGTACAGAGTCATGTAGGAAAAATATTTAAAATAAACACAGATTTTTGACATTTTTAATATTATCAATCATGAATGTAAACTGATTTACAGGAGCCCAGAAACATGATACCAGAAGTAACTGACAACCACACTGATGAAATACATCCATGTTATCAAATAGATAAGGTCTCTAACACACTGATATACACCCGCGCTGCAATATGTGTTTTTTTAAACATTTTCCTTTGGTCATTATGTGTACTAACAGTTTGTGGAAACCTTCTTGTAATAATCTCTATCATTTACTTCAAACAGCTCCACACTCCTACAAACTATCTTATTCTCTCTCTGGCTGTGGCTGACCTGCTCATGGGTGTTGTAGTCTTTCCTCTCACCATAGAATTCGGTGTAAGCTCTTGTCTGTATTATAAAACTTTATTTTGCAAAGTACGAGACTTCTTTGATGTAATATTGAGCGTAGCTTCCATTTTGAATTTATGTTGTATTTCTATTGACAGATATTATGCAGTGTGTCAGCCTCTGACATATAGAACTGAGATAAATGCTCACAGTGCTGCAGTCATGATCCTGGTAACATGGAGTGTTTCAGTTCTGCTTGCCACTGGCTTTTTAGTTGAAGAATTTAACTATGAAAAATGTGAAGAACAGTGTTTGATGAAGTTTCTCCTTCTAAACACTTTGGCACCACTTTTTGCATTTTACCTTCCATTGATCATAATGCTCTGTATCTACCTAAAGATTTTCCTTGTGGCACAGAGACAGGCTCGCAGCATCCACAACACAAACTGTCAGAGCACAAAGTCTGGAGCAACTGTCAGTAAGATGGAGAGAAAGGCCACCAAAACTCTGGCTACTGTTCTGGGAGTTTTTCTGATGTGTTGGCTTCCTTACTTCCTCTGTTATACCTTTCAGGTTTTGAGTCTTACGCCTTTGCCAATTGCACTGTCTGAAGCTTTTGTCTGCCTTGCGCTGTCCAATTCAATGTTCAATCCCTTTATTTATGCCTTATTTTACAGCTGGTTCAGATCAGCTTTCAGAATGATCATATCAGGAAAAATATTTCAGGGTGATTTTTCTAACACAAAACTGTCTTGACTTGTTTGGTGTGCTCTAACAGCCTACTGACTTGCAAATATTACCAACACTGGCACCACACACAGCTGTGACAGTGTTGATGTGTTGAATTATATCTTTGTGCAGGTAAAGTGTATAAAACAAACAAACAAAAAAACCCCTCAACCTGTTGTGTGCATCATTTTACAGACATTTACCTAAAATTCAGAAAAGATGTGATTTTGCAAGAAAGAGTCTGGATTTTAATCAAGTTTTTTTTTTTTTTTTAAGTTATAAATACTGTCCATATGTACATAAACAGGGTCACAGTAAGTGTTAATGCACCATACTATAGCATCATTTTACAGATAGTTACCCAAATTTCACCAAGAAAGTTCCTGAATTTTTATCAAAAGTTATTTAAAGTTATTCATACTGTCCATATGCTAACAAACAACAAAAAAACTTGTAACATACAAGTGGGTATATGACTATAGTCTGGCCCAATTATCCAGCACAAACTAAGAAATAAATCACTAATGTGATTTCAGGCACATAGAAGGACAGGAGAGTGACTCGGCATAAATATATCAGGTGTGCACGCTTTCTATACCCACACACAGAATGAGTACTGTCAAAGTTTTATTCAGTACAGGAAGAGGTAAAAGCCAGTGGCTGCCAGCTGCCAGCCACCAACTGCGAAATCAAGAGCCACAGTGACGAGCCGCTCACATCAAATCACAGCTGCCATGACTGATGGCTTGACAGCATTTTTATACCAATGATAAAACAGCAGGGACTGCCCAGAGTGCTGCACAGGCAGGGGCACTGGTCCAATCCAGTCTGGAGGTTGTCCTGTGTAGGAGCAGCAGAGGGTGGATAACACCAGTCCTAGACAGGGGCCTGCACAGCACACTTTGCATATGGTCAAAATAAACTGACAGCTGGTTGGCCACAGAGAGTGTGATTAACAAAGACATCTCAAAATACAAAATTATTATTTTGATGAGTTAACGTAACAGTTATACACTAAATTTATTTACCCAGAGTCACATTTGCACTCTGCGCAATGCATTGGCAAAGATGTTCAGAGGTGCTTTTTTGTGCTGAATTTCTAAGTTATAATCTTGCACCAACAGGGCCCACTGTATAAAGCACTGGTTGTGGTTGTACATGTGGGAGATAAACACGAGTGGGTTATGACCAGTTAAGACTATGACCTGCAAAGAACTGGACCCCAGGTACACCTCAATCAGAACAACAGAGTCAGTGCCTCAGTTCAAAAAGCTTTTAAAAACCCACTTATACAAATGAGAATTTTACAACATTTAATATTGTCTTTTCCATTTTCATTGTTGTTATTTCCTTTTCTTTGACCTTTCCTCTAATGTTGCTCTATTATCTAATTATTGTACATATTGTCTTTTCTGAAAGGTGCTATACAAATAAAGTTTATTATTATTATTATTACTAACTGGCCTGCTAGAGTGAAGGTAGGTATGAGCAGTCATAGACTATGTGATGATCTATTCATGTGAGACACACATATTTAATCAAAACTTATTTAAAGTTATACATACTGTCCAGGTATAACTACAGTACCTGCGCAAAAGTTTTAGGCACAAAAGTAAAGTGAGGATGCTGTCAAAAAAAGCAAACAGAAAAAAACCTAAATCAGATCAGTATTTCCTATTTCCTATTATACCCCTCCTCCCTTTGCCTTTAAAACAGCTCCAGTTCTCCTAAGTACACCTGTACTCAGGTAGTTTATACAGCATCTTGTAGAAGTTGTCTCAGTTCCTCTGTGGATTCAGCCTGTCTCAGTGTCTGCTGTCTCTTCATGTGATCTCACACTAACTCTGTGATGTTGAGATCAGGGCTCTGTGGGGGTCAGACCATCTACTGCAGGACTCCTTGTTCTTCTTGTCTCTGAGGACAGTTCTTCATGATGCTGATTGTGTGCTTGGACTCAATGTCCTGCTTCAGATTTAATCTGTAACTGATCAGACACTTCTGATGGTACTGATAGGGGATACGAGTAAAAAACATCTGA
Source organism: Lates calcarifer (assembly GCF_001640805.2). Lineage (NCBI taxonomy): Eukaryota > Metazoa > Chordata > Actinopteri > Centropomidae > Lates > Lates calcarifer. Next base: position 19,415,369 of record NC_066839.1, read on the forward strand.
AGTGCCTAAAACTTTTGCACCAGTGCTGTACATGGGTTCAGGGCTCTTGGTCAGTGTAAGTATTAATACACCATAGTACTCAAGTCCATTAAAAGCAGTGGGGGAGAAGTCATTATTATTATTATAAAACAATTTCATGCAGGTAGACTCATGAAAAAGCAGATATTGCTTCAAATTTGCTCTGATGATAAACACTACATATCCGGACATGTAGCAAAGACAATATTAATATTTTTATATCCTACAGCTTACTAGAGAAAGTAGTTGATAAAACTCAAGATTACGCCACAGTCGCACAGTGAAGAAGAACTTGTAATTGTATATTGTGTAAATAATTTATTAGTTTGCTGGATTCGACTGCCTGTTATTTCCTCCTCTTCCCTAAAATGAAATTCAAGCTTAAGGGTTGCCATTTTGACACAGTGGAAGAGATCCTGTGCCATTGCAGATGGTGCATGACTTAGAGAATTGTTACATGCCAGGCCAGAGTATTTGTGAAGCTAGTTAGGCCTATTTGTTTGGATATGGTTTTTAGAGGTATCTTTGGATCTTTGGAGTATGCCAGCAGGCCCGTTAGCCCTCAGGGAAAGATGCAGCTAGTTTCTCTGTCTGGCGTCTGGTTGCTACCAGGGGCCCTACACAGAACCCTTCTCCCCCTGTCCCTGACTTGAGGCAACATATGAGCTCTGAGGTCAAGGTAATGTGGGAAGGGGGGTGGGATGGAGCTGGGCCCTCCTATTGTCACTCTATCCCTGGCCTAAAGTGGACAACACCAAGAATAGTATAATATTAATAAATTAAACTCACTGACAACCACACTGATGAATACATCCATGTTATGAAATAGATAAGGTCTCTAACACACTGATATACACCTGCGCTGCAATATGTGTTTTTTAAAAACAGTTTCCTAGTTTCATTATCTGTTGTAACAGTTTGTGGAAACCTTCTTGTAATAATCTCCATCATTTACTTCAAACAGCTCCTCCCTGTTTATCTTTATTTCTTTCTTTGTTGCTGTCAAAGCAGGCCTAGACAGTCTGGGTATAATGAATGGATTCAAATGTCCAAAAATGATTTAAAAGGTTCATTTCTTTCACAACACAGCATGTTGCTCTGACTCTGATGTCATCAAGTCCAGCATATGATTGGACGATTAAAGATGGTATCAACCATGGTAATGAGAAAGGAGTGATAAAAATCAAGATTATGCACAGTCACACAGTAAAGAAGAACTGTCTGGAGCATTTCAAAGGTAGGACATCTTTTTTTATCTTCTAGAGACTTAACATTGTGTATACAATCATATAGGGAAAAATACTTAAAATGAAAAAACAGATCTATTACATTTTATTATTATTAATCATGAATGTAAACTGATTTGCAGGAGCCAGAAACATGGCACCAGAAGTCACTGACAATCGTACTAATCAAATACATCCATGTTATGAAATAGATAAAGGTCTCTAACACACTGATACACACCCACTCTGCAATATGTGTTTTTTTAAACATTTTCCTTGGCTCATTATGTGTTGTAATTGTTTGTGGAACCTTCTTGTAATAATCTCCATCACTTACTTCAAACAGCTCCACACTCCTACAAACTATCTTATTCTCTCTCTGGCTGTGGCTGACCTGCTTGTTGGTGTTCTAGTCTTACCTATCAGCATGGAATTCACTGTAAGTTCTTGTCTGTATTATGAACCTTTATTTGCAAAATGCATGTCTACTTTGATGTAACACTGAGCACAGCTTCCATTTTGAATTTATGTTGTATTTCTATTGACAGATATTATGGCAGTGTGTCAGCCTCTGACATATAGAACTGAGATAAATGCTCACAGTGCTGCAGTCATGATCCTGGTAACATGGAGTGTTTCAGTTCTGCTTGCCACTGGCTTTTTAGTTGCAGAATTAAACCATGAAAAATGTGGAGAAATGTGTTTTATCGAGGTTCAACTTGCCAAATATTTTGGGACTATTTTCTCATTTTACCTTCCAATGATCATATGCTCTGTATCTACCTAAAGATTTCCTTGTGGCACAGAGTCAGGCTCGCAGCATCCACAACACAAACTGTCAGAGCACAAAGTCTGGCAGGCAACTGTCAGTAAGATGGAGAGAAAGGCCACCAAAACTCTGGCTACTGTTATGGGAGTTTTTCTGATGTGTTGGTCTCCTTTCTTCCTCTGTTATACCTTTCAGCTTTTGAATCATGTGTCAGTGCCAGTTGCAGTGTTTGAAATTCTTATTTGCCTTGCAATGTTGAATTCAATTCTCAATCCCTTTATTTATGCCTTATTTTACAGCTGGTTCAGATCAGCTATTCAGAATGATCATATCAGGAAAATATTTCAGGGTGATTTTTCTAACACAAAACTGTCCTGACTTATTGTTTGGTGTGCTCTAACAGCCTACTGACTTGCAAAATATTACCAACACTGGCACCACACACAGCTGTGACAGTGTTGATGTGTTGGATGATATCTGTGTGCAGGTAAAGTGGCTGAGATACAAACTCTGGTGCATTATAGGGAGCTGTTCATGTTTACAGTCATGTAAATGAGAAACACTACTAGTGGCACTATTGTGTAAATAAGATATGAATGATGTGAAATACTGTTTCATAAATTACGATCAAAATTTCTAACTGCTAGAACTTATTGTTATTATATTACACTGAAGTTAAAGTCACAGCAACATTTCTGTACTGTATCACAATGCAGCATATTCTCTGTTTGCTTGTTTTAACACTTTACTGAATTTATGAAATTCTTCTGTTGAATGCACCATTCAGCTCAAGATGTCAAGTGTTAAGGCTTCATTAAAATGAAATAGAAAAGTCAACCTGTTGTGTGCATCATTTTACAGACATTTACCTAAATTTCAGCAACGTGTACAGTGTGACTTTGCAAGAAAGAATCTGAATTTTAATCAAGTTATTTAAAGTTACACATACTGTCCATATGTACATAAACAGGGTCACAGTAAGTGTTAATGCACCATACTATAGCATCATTTTACAGATAGTTACCTAAAGTTCACCAAGAAAGTTTCAGATTTTTTATCAAAAGTTATTTAAAGTTATTCATACTGTCCATATGGTGTTTGGCCAAGGGAAGGAGAAATAACATAAAACAACCAGGTGGACAAGCAGGTGCTCTAAGAAATAACTAAATAAGAAAAAGAAGACTCCAACTCAGGAGCTCGTCACCTCATCAGTGACTGAACAAAGGGGATGCACAAAAACTCTGGATCAACCTCACTAAAAAACAAACAAACTGAAAAACTAGCAAAGCAGGTGTATGACTATAGTCTGGCTCAATTATCCAGCACAAACTAAGAAATAAATCACTAATGTGATTTCAGGCACATAGAAGGACAAGTGAGTGACTCAGCATAAATATATCAGGTGTGCACGCTTTCTATACCCACACACACACGAGTACCGTCAAACATGTATTTAGTACATGAAGAGATAAAAACCTGTGACCACCAGCCACCAACCGCGAAATCAAGAGCCACAGATGGAAAGACCTTTGTGAGAGTTTTCACAATGGAACTGGAAGTGATCTTACGCAGAGAGGCACTGGGTAATAGCATACATAATGCTAAGTACTGATTTCTATCTTAGTTTGGGGCAGGGGTCCTACACAATCCACCGTCAAAGGGCTGCTCTGTTGCAGGCATCAGATGTAACGGGGCTGGAGGTATTTTGTGGTTAGGTATACCAGCAACCGGGCAAGTGTGTAAAGTTAGATCAGCCTTTTGCAGGGCACATAGCTGTTTGTGTATAATGGAGAAGGCTACCTCATCTGGAGATAAGGCATTTGGAGGAGGAGGCTTTAACACTTCCTCCCACTCAGTAGGTGAGAGAACACTGTCAGTAATTGCAATGTCAGTGTTTGGGTTACACACTTGTAACCAGTCAGACATAGATTAGAATCAGGTTGGAGTAGGCTGGGGTTCTCTGGAGGAACGTCTAAGACCTCCAGGTTAGGAGTTATGTCACCACCAGCTACTGTATATTGGTTCAAATGTGCTTTGCTGATAAATCCACTCAGTGAACAATGCAATGGACTGTTACAGTCAATGATGAAATACAAAATTAAAGCTCCACTCCACATCACAAAACAGAAAGAAGAAAAGAAAAAAGCTATATTACGGTATAAAGTCATCTTTAGAAATTTCTCAATAAGTTAAAAATTCCAGGTTATATTGCTACATTTGATGTAATGTGACTACTATTACTAATTCTAATATCATCTAGTCAATTTTTTATATTAACAAAAACACTAAATGGTGTATGTTAAGTGGAATTCTTCTTTCAGAATTTACACTACTTCACACCTTACTTTTTGAAATACAGTGTGCATATACTGTATTCTCCATGTAAGGACCACATATGTGTGTCCCACATGAATAGATCATCACTTAGTCTATGACTGCTGACCAGTCTTCCTGTTCCTGCTACTGAGAAGCACCCCCACTGTATGATGATGCCCCCACCATGCTTCACCAAACCTCTTCCATTTCACAATTATTGAGGCCTCTGTGCTCCTGGGAAATCTATCCATTAAAAGTTAATCTGCACCCAGCATGTGAAAAGAGTGAAGGGGTTTGGGTAATTTCTGAAGTCAATGTATATTGTTTATGTCAGCATTCTGATTTCTGTTGTGTAATCAACATCTGTACCTGTGTTACATGTGTTTTTGTGACCACTTGGAGATGTGCACTTGTGATTTCACCATGGAACAGAAACAAATTCTGACCCAACATTTGTGTCCACTATTATCAATGGTGATGAGAGTTGTGTCTACAGCTACAACCCAGAGGTCATGTTTGCGTTAATGGCCAGTTCTACAGCACTGTTCTGAGATGTCTCAGGGAGGAAATTCAACACAAATGACCTGAACTGTCACGTGCTGCACTGCAGTCGTCACTCTTCACCCACTCTACTTGCTGGATTTGGCCTCCTGTTACTTCTTCCTCTTCCTGAAAATGAATTTCAAGCTTAAGGGTTGCCGTTTGGACACAGTGGAGGAGACCCAGCATGCATTGCAGATGGTGTGTGACATACAAAATGGAACTTTCTAGGGAATGTTCCAAGCATGGCAGGAGGCCTGTGAGAGGTATATCACTGTGCAGGGGAACTACTTTGATGCTTACTGGACTGAAACTAGGATTGTAACAGTGTTAATGTTGCAAACTGTCACTACTACAAGTATTTCTCCTACCAGTGACACTGTATGTGCTAGTATTATTGTCTTAGTGATGACACTATTATTAGTGATTAGTAATTCTTGTAAAATGAAAGGATTCAAAACTTGTTTGTAAAAGATCAAACTCATCTACAGTACAACATGTTGCTCTAGCTCGGATGTCATTAAGATGAAAATTCTGTCATCTGATTGGACAAATAAAGATGGTATTAACTATGTAAATGAGAAAGGAGTTGATAAAAGTCAAGATTATGTACACACATTATCACACAGTAAAGAAGAACTGTCTGGAGCATTTCAAAGGTAGGACATGAACTGAAAATCTTTCTTTTCTTCTAGAGACTTAACATTGTGTACAGAGTCATGTAGGAAAAATATTTAAAATAAACACAGATTTTTGACATTTTTAATATTATCAATCATGAATGTAAACTGATTTACAGGAGCCCAGAAACATGGCATCAGAAGTTACTGACAACCACACTGATGAAATACATCCATGTTATCAAATAGATAAGGTCTCTAACACACTGATATACACCCGTGCTGCAATATGTGTTTTTTTAAACATTTTCCTTGGCTCATTATGTGTACTAACAGTTTGTGGAAACCTTCTTGTAATAATCTCTATCATTTACTTCAAACAGCTCCACACTCCTACAAACTATCTTATTCTCTCTCTGGCTGTGGCTGACCTGCTTGTTGGTGTTCTAGTCTTACCTCTCACCATAGAATTCGGTGTAATCTCTTGTCTGTATTATACCACTTTATTTTGCAAAATACAAAACATCTTTGATGTAACACTGAGCACAGCTTCCATTCTGAATTTATGTTTTATTTCTATTGACAGATATTATGCAGTGTGTCAGCCTCTAACATATAGGACCAAGATAAATGCTGACAGTGCTGTAGTCATGATCCTGGTAACATGGAGTTTTTCTATTCTAATTGGCATTACACTTTACATTGTGGAATTAAAACTTGAAATATGTCAAGAAATGTGTTTGTTGGAGATTTTCCTTCTAAATGCTTTGGCACCTTTTTTTGCATTTTACCTTCCATTGATCATAATGCTCTGTATCTACCTAAAGATTTTCCTTGTGGCACAGAGACAGGCTCGCAGCATCCACAACACAAACTGTCAGAGCACAAAGTCTGGAGCAACTGTCAGTAAGATGGAGAGAAAGGCCACCAAAACTCTGGCTACTGTTCTGGGAGCTTTTCTGATGTGTTGGCTTCCTTACTTCCTCTGTTATACCATTCAGTTTTTCAGTTTTTTGTCCCTGCCAGTGCAACTGTTGGAAGCTCTTATCTGCTTTGCGCTGTCCAATTCAATGTTCAATCCATTCATTTATGCCTTATTTTACAGCTGGTTCAGATCAGCTTTCAGAATGATCATATCAGGAAAAATATTTCAGGGTGATTTTTCTAACACAAAACTGTCTTGACTTATTGTTCGGTGTGCTCTAACAGCCTACTGACTTGCAAATATTACCAACACTGGCACCATAAATATATAAATAAGATAAATCCACTCAAAATAATCAACATTGACAAAATACAAAATTAAAGTCCATATCTTCATCACAAAATAGAAAAAAGAAAAGATAGAAAAAATATATAATGCTATATTTAGATAAGAAGTGATCATTAAAATCCCAGGTTATCTTGCTACTAGATTGCAACTACTATTACTAATTAACTATTACTACTTCTAATATTAAGTCAAGGTTTTGTATAAACAAAAGAAACACAAAATATATAAAGTTAACTTCTTTCAGAATTTACACTGGCTCACACCCTACTTTTCAAAATACAGTGTGCATATACTGTACTCTCCTTAAGGACCACATATGTGTGTCCCACATGAATAGATTAATACATAGTCTATGACTGCTCATACCTACAACCACACATGAGAAATACCATCATTCTTCACACTTTTTCCACCCTCTGTCTCCTCTCACAGCTATGGTTGCAGCACATTTCTTTATATTATGAAACCTTCTCAGTAGTATTTGATATCAACTGCATTTTAACTGAATCATGCCACCGGCAGAAGTTGATGTGAAAGATGTATTAGAGATGGACAAAAGTCAGAGTACAGGGAAATTAAGCTATAGCGAAAGTTCAGTCAGGAAGACTCTCTATCTGCACATACCATCTGGAACACAAGCAGTTTCCCCACTATTTCTAAGCCCCACCTAGTAATTAATCCAATCACAACCTGACCACGCAGCACGAACCAATCATCTGTAAGCTCTCACAGTTCTGTGAGCTGGAAAGCGTACTGCCGTCAGTGTTTACCAGATGCTTCTCCACTACCTTGAGGAGACCCGAGACAAGCGCAACACAAACAAACCAGGAAATCTGCCACTCCTCATCTTAGAAAGGCAGTCATTTTAGCCACTGTTCTTTCACACGGACTGCCGCTCCTCCAGTCCCTACTGCTCCAGCTGTTCCAGCCGCTCCAGGCACACCAGTACCTGACGCCCTTCTAACACAATGCTGTTGAGATCAGTTCAAACTTCTACTCGTGTCTCCAGTTGCTTAAATTATGCCTTAGCTTTAGCTTCCGTAGCGCACACCCATACATTTCAGCCGCGTTTTGTCCCCCAGCCTACCAGAGGCCTGTCCTCACTTTCCAGGCTCTGCTAACCTATTCCTGTGCCTCTGCTAGATAGGCCTTACATCCCATCAGCAAACATTTCACCCCACTTAAGTACCAAAATCCTGCAAGCTGTATTAAAGTTTTCAGTGGCAACGTTCCATGTTTCTCAGTCAATCATAATTCTAATTGGTCAATTTCAATCTCAGATATTCTCGTGTTTCAAGAGTAGCTAGTCTTTTGTTTAATCTGCGGAAGTTTAGGTCACAGACCCATCGACCTCAGTTGCCTTTTCTCCACTAGCACCTCAGCCTGAAAAGCCGGCCTCTCTGAACAAACAAAACCTCCTTTGTCCTCCTGCTTTGTCGACTGCAAAGGCAAAAGATAGAATTGTTTCAGCATGCCTATTCAACAATGTATATAAATGAATAAATAAATAAACAAATAAAATGAATAAAAAATGCTGCAGACTCTGCTTGCAAGGAAGCCATATCAAGACAGTATGGCCGCACTGGCTAAGTCCTGGTCTATTAGCTCACCCTTGTCGAGAAAGAAGAAGGCTCAAAACAGGCCTAAGACATTGTTATATTCAAACTTGGACTCCTATTTTAAGATCACTGCTTTACTTCTCTCTCTCGGCTTGTTTTCTTCTGAGCTGCTAGGTTAACAAAAAAGAATTACTATGCGTTACAACTGGCCTTCTGACTCTTCTGCCTGCCTGCATTTGGAGCCATCAATAGCAATTCAATAATATCCCGTGCTATATGACAACAAAGCACCATCGATATTATAAATTAGGGGTTCCCCTTCAAGGGCGATCACATTCTTTATGAGGCGCTTCACCTGGGTGGTTGTTACACACAACTTCATCTTTACCATCACCACATGCCTGGTAAATTCTATAGTCTCTGACTTTTATCCCATTTAATTTACAGGTCTACCAGAGTCACTTCTATCCCAATTTCCATGTTTGTCCCTCTTCCCGAGGAGCTAGCTCTGCATTAGTGAGGGAACTATTTTTAAATATTGAGATACAACCAGGTCTGTACAAAGCACTTTTTCACTTAAATCTTATGATTTGGCTTGGGTCATTTGAGAAATGTTTTGCGTTTCACTAATATCTCCCCTAAAACCTGTCCAGATACATGTTTTCTTAATTACTGCATTATGTCATTTCAAGCTCACTTTGGTTGTGCTGGGATCCAACTTATACTAAATGTTTTGATCCCTTTTTACCTAGCTTTTACTAAACCAATATTAATGCTATTAAAAGGATTCTCAATATGCTCCCCTTTAGCACCTATAGGTGTCCCATTCATTCACCCCATTATCACTCCCCATTATGTTTCTGCATAATATGATATCTGATCTAGACAGGGTTTCATGGAACAGTAATCTATCCCCTCAGCAGCACTGGGTCATTCATTTAGAATGGGTGCTGCAACCTCTTATGGTTATGGTTCCTACATACAGTATGTCCAGATTCTGCCTCAGTTCTAGCTACACAGCGTTCTCCGAAACTGCATGTAAGTCATGCATGTACTGGTGGTGGTGTCACAAACTCATAATTTCTGCTCCATGTTTTCATTTTCCCTGTATCATTACTGGTGATCCCCTGCATTAAAAACTAGTGATTCCCGCTGCTCCAGATAACAGATGCCTAATCACACTCCAAGTTCTGCATATATCCTGCTCAGAGAGGGTCCATTTTTTCCCTATGTTGACTTGTTTCTATGCAGTATATTCCTTTTTAGCATTCTATGGCTTTCTAAGAAATGCTTCTTCGAATTCTTCAATCCTGACAGAAGTATCTCCTTTCTCAGTTAGCATTTCACCTTAATCTCTTTTTAGGTTTTCAAACATTCTAAAGCAAAGGGTGCTTATTCTTTAATCATTACTTGCATAGACTCCCCTTTTTGTCCTTTCAAGGCGGATCTTTTTATGCACCTTCTCTCCTGTTTTTAACCTCAGGCAATCACCCCTTATCAAAGCATGGTTTAATCATCGCTTTTAAAGGTTCTCACAAGTGTAATCATCTCCTCAGTATATTAAGATTCATTCATTCATTCATTTAGAATAATAGGTGCAACCTCAGCAGTAACGCAAGGGATCTCTGCCACCTCTCTCCATCAACAGGCTTAAATTTGTCCAGATTCCACCTCAGTTCTGGCTGCTCAGCTGTCTTGGTAGGCTTGATTACATGTAAGTCTTGCATATAGTGGTGGTGGTGTCACAAACATTTCTCCCTGCTCCATGCATTTTCCCCACACTCACAGCACAGACTATTCTTCTGTGCACATTAAAATTATTCCTCTTCTTTCTCACTCTCTTTCGTTCTCCTATAAGTCTTAGTCTTATCTTGAATGAAAAGAGACTTATCCCCCTGTGCACGTCATCTGAGTTTCATGAACTCTTTCCTATTATCGCTAAGATTCCCCTGCTTACTCGTGTATTCATTCAATCACCACCTTTCACAATCACCTTGAGCCAGTCACTTGAATGTCCACATTCTCCTGCATCAGGTTGCATTTTTCCCCCTCCCATGACCTTTGGCCATTTTATTTTTACTTTTCCTCAATAGCTGGCCTTTTTCCCCACTGTTGCTACCACTCCGTCCACTTCACTATAACATGATAAATGCTTTATATGCACAGCAAAATCCTCAGAGTTAAAGTTACACTTTGCTTGTACAGAAAAACAGTATGAACACTATCATGCAATTTCTGCTCTATCATGTGTTGACCCACAAAAGTTGACACTGAACAAGTATAATAAATCATCAAAACAGCATCTTTTTTTTTATTTAGAAAGAAAATCCTAGCACCATTTAGCACAACCTAACTATATATGTACATTTACAAAGAAAATAAAGGTACAATATATAGGTTCTCATCTCCACCATAAGCATTCTGTGGTTCAAAGGGCCTTTCTCATCACTTTCAAATACTTGGTAGGCACAAAAATGTTCACTGAAATGATTGACCACAAGCTTGTTCACTAGGAAGAAGGTGACACTACACTAATACTTAGTTACTCAACTAAGTATTTTTCTTATTCTGCAAAACAGAGGCAATTTATGTTCAATCTCAATGCAAATGACTAGTCCTGCTCTGTACTCTGTCCCACTGATTTTAACCCAATTAGGAGAGATGTCTTTTAGTACAGCAACATGCAGGGCTTGGGCAAACATGTCACTACTGTCTTCATTGTCCACATTAAATGATTTCAAGGGACCATACTCAATATGGCTTAAGGATGATGTCTTCCAATGATATCCTATGGACATTTGACCTTTTTTTGCAAGTGATTTAGTGATGTTCTTGAAGTTGTGTTTTTGAAAACGCTGTGTTTTGCCTCAAATCTCATGCTCCATATATGTATTTTTCTTATACAAGCTGGGTAGTGTACCATAAAATAAAATGTTTTGGGAGCAGGTTTCTATCTGGAACTGTTTGAACAAGTAATGATGTTCAATTATTAAATGCTTTAAATGTACAGTCATGGCTACTGTAAGAGATGGAGAAAATATGATGTTGATTATCTGCGGTAAAAGCAGCAGCAAAATCAGTAGTTCCAGTTCTGATTTCCTTCTGGCACAATGTCACCAAAAAAATCAAAGAAACGTTTCTTACAAGACAGAGAGTTTGAATGGAATTGAGTCCCATATTATTGCCCCTACTGTCCATGTTAATCCTAGTAGGACAATTTTTGCGCTCCAAGTACCCATAGTCAAAAACATAAATTCTAGGCAACAGATCAGGTTTTGACAAAACATTTTCTGAGAGATACTCCAACAGTAACTTAATCTTGTATCGTTCCACCCCTTGAATTCTGCTTTAAAGCAAACACGGATAACTTCTGTGGCTCTGACTGCAACTCCATGCAGTGCATTTCAAAAAAGCTATTCTCCACGCAAGACTACAGTGAAGATGACCCCAAGATATACAGTCTGGGTGTCATCTTTTTCAATAAAACACAAACAACAGAAATAACGTCCACTAAAAGAGGGTCATTATGTGTTGTAACTGTTTGTGGAAACCTTCTTGTAATAATCTCCATCATTTACTTCAAACAGCTCCAGACTCTTATTCTCTCTCTGACTGTGGCTGACCTGCTTGTTGGTGTTCTAGTCTTTCCTTTCAGCATGGAATTCACTGTAATCTTTGCAAATATTACCAACACTGGCACCACACACAGCTGTGACAGTGTTGATGTGTTGGATGATATGGTAAATGGACTGCACTTATATAGCGCTTTTCTAGTCCTATCAACCACTCAAAGCACTTTACACTACGCGTCACCTTCCAATTAGTTGGTGACCCGCTCTACCTCCTGAGCCCCTATCGCCCCTATACATATCTTTGTGCCGGTAAAGTGGCTGAGATACAAACACTGGTGCATTATAAGAAGCTGTTCATGTTTACAGTCATGTAAATGAAAACTGTATTTACAGCAGTGGCACTATTGTGGAAATAAGATTAACATTGTGAAATACTGTTTAATAAATTGCATGCAGCATTTCTAACTTCTGGAAATTATTCACTATTATATCTATTATAGTGATTATACTGGCCCTTGGTCACTATCCGCGCATGCTGGTGGTTTAAAGGGCTTGTACGTGTGCCAGTGTAGGTGTAGGTGCATGCAGGTGTAGATGCATAACACAGCAAATGTCCAAGCATTACTTTTCTGTTGTTGCAGATTGATTAGGCTACACACAGCCGACTCAAAAAATAAACTCACTATTGCAATAACACACAATACTCTGACCTGCAGCGTTACACGCCATGGCATGGTCAAAAACCATTGTCTTGAGACGGACAGGTCGCACAAACCCATTCTTGTTAGGAAAGGTTTCCAGCACTTTACCGAGCAGCCAAGAGCCTCGGAGGAGCTGTTGAGTCCTAGTACTTTCAGTATTAGTTATGGCCGTCCTCAACTTTCACAAAGAACTGTATGCAGTCCATTATCATCCAGTGTTTGTAGATGCAGAACAGAAAACTGAAAACTCTGAAAACTGAAACTCCACTTGATTCCATGTTGAAGCAGTGCTCCCTGTATCTTGCTGTGATTTAACTTTGCAAGAGCCTCATGCAATTCTCTCTCGGATCCAACGAAATTAGTACCATTGTCAGACAACATGTGAGTAACTTGGCCTCTTCTGCTCATAAATCGCCTCAAAGCATTAATACATGCATCAGTGTCTAATGAGGTCGCCATCTCCAGGTGAACTGCTCTGCTTGACAAGCAGGTAAAAATCACTCCATAGCATTTACACATGCTTCTCCCTCTTTTTACCTCAATTGGTCCAAAGTAGTCGACTCCCATGCTTGTAAATGCAGGGAGACCAGGCAGAGTCCTCTCCAGCGGTAAGTCCGCCATCTTTTGTTCACCAGGTTGTACAGTGAAGCGTCTGCAAGTGCAACAGTCAGATATCACTTTCCTTATTGCTGAATTAGCCCCTGTGATCCAATAATATTTCCTCAGTGTGGACAATGTGTGGTTTCTTCCACTGTGGCCCAACTGATGGTGGATGTGTCTTAAGATGAGAGTTTGCAACATGTTGGTCTTTAGAAAGGATGAATGGATGCTTACTCTCCTCCGGCAGCGCTGCTTTACTCAGCTGCCCTCCAACTCTCAGCAGGCCATCTTCCAAGCGTGGATCCAGTTTGTACACAGAACTTCTCTTTCTGACTGATGATTTTCCAGACAAGAGCGTGTCAATTTCCTCCTTAAACCTCTGCTGTTGAGCATACTTAATGATGGAAACCTCTGCCTCCAATAGGTCATCTGAAGAAACACTCTGCCCCCCCAAGTTTCTTTCTGACTCTCTTCATCTCCAACTGCACGTGTGTGGATTGATTGTTTGGGTCAGAGGCCAGCTCCTTTCTCACTTGGCGTAACTTCAACAGAGCTTTCTTCACTTTGAGGAACCATGCGACTGAGACCTTCAGCCTCTGTCAGCTTGAAAAATAAGTGAGCAGTTGGTCAGTAGCACTGGGTGAGTCTTTCACAATTACTGCACTCACAATGAAGTCTCTTTTTACTTCTGGGTAATCCGATGAAATGGCCATCTCCGCAACACACTCTGGCCAATGCTCCTCTGACTTCCATAGGAAGCTGGGCCCTTCCACCCAACTGCTGCCAGCCAGCAGGATGCATGCACCTCTGGATGCATCATCAGCTGGATTCATCTTAGAACTGACATATCGCCACTGTGACACATTGGTAGCATTCCTGATGGTTGAAACTCAGACGAAGGTATGAAAGCGTTTATCTTCATTTTTATATATTTCAGGACGGAGGTGCTGTCTGTCCAGAAGACTGAATCTTCCAACTGTAACTGCAGCTCTGCTCTCAACATCCTGTCCACTCGAACAGCAAGAACCGCCGTTGTGAGCTCCAAACGATGGGATAGTGACCTGTTTTAATGGTGTCACTAAGGATCAGGATCAAACACTGAACTGAGCAGAGAAAGCATGCCACGTCGAGTGTAAGGTTTTTCTTTCACCAACATCTTAAATTGGAAGGTGTCACTCTTGATGCACCACTGCAAACCAAGGGCTCTTTCCAAGGGAAGACTATCTCTGTCTAGATCCAGTTCCTTTAAGTCCTTGGCTCGATGCTCCCCTGCGACAGTCTGCAGCACCACATGGCTATTACTGACCCACTTTGTCAGGTGAAAGCCTCCTCGTAGGCAAAGAGCTGTGAGATCTTTAATTAGCTGAACAGCTTCCTCTTCAGATGATGTGCTCTTTAAACAATCGTCCACATAAAAGCCAATGTGTGACTGTATGAATAGCAAAGACATCCAACTTTGACTGACTTTCCAAGCTCTGCTGGTGGCTCCACCCCCCTTTCTGACGAGGTCATGGATGTTACAGTGGTGGGAACAATGTTTCCTTTCATCCTGTTTCCAGGATAAAACTTAAACCAGGTGAGAGTCTTTGTGCCAGCCGCACCAGATACCGGATCCTGGATGTCGCCGAACAGAGGATCAGAAAGAATTTTAATATGACGTTCGACAAATGCAACCAAGTCAGTAAAGTGAGCTCTCTGTTGTGTTCATTCCATGATTCCATGAGCGATGGATCTCCATTGCTCCCTCAATCTGTATGGCAGCTTTGCAAGAATGGCTCTAATATTTGCAGGCATATCCAACTCTTGCATATACTCCAATTCCCCCATTACATTACAGCAGCCACGCAAGAACAAAGAATACGCTTGGAGTGCTTTAACATCTTCACCATTTATGGACTGCCAGGCTAGAACCTTTTCCATATAACCATTAGCAATTTTATATTGATTTCCAAAATGCTCTTGCAGCATGTCCTTAGCCACTGCATAGCCGCGATCAGGAGCCAAGTGCTGGCAGCTACGTACCAATTGTTGTGGCTGTCCTCTAGTAAATTGTTCCGGATAGGAAAGACAATCTGCTGCTCCTGCTTTATCCTCCACTCCTTGCTCGAATGCTTTTATGAATGCTCTGTACTGCGGAGGGTTCCCTTGAAAAATAGGAATGTCTCTTGGTGGCAGAGATCTTGTGATTTGCTGTTGCACCAAAGCAGCTGTTATTTCGTTTTGTCTGCGCATGATGGTAAGTATGTCCTCAGATGCAATTTGATTTATGCAAGCTTGAGTGAATTGATGGGTGATTTGAGGTTGTGTGAATTGTTGAGTGATTTGGGGTTGACTGATTTCCTTGTTCAATTGGGTCCAACTTCGTATTTGTTGCAGCTATTTCTGCCAAGCTGTTCTCGTTTCCTCCTCATTGTTGCTCTTGCTCCTCCAGTGCGTGCCTTTCCTTTCAGAACTGTAGCATGGGCAATAAGAGTAGCTTTATCTGCTTCAGCTTTTATGCGTGCTGAAGTGGTGCTTGATCCTCCACTGGCTCTACTTCCTTTACTTGAGCATTTGCTTCCCACATTAGAAATGCTGTCATTTGGGTTAATGTCATCCACCACCAGCCCAGTTGCATGTGCATTGTTTTCATTGTTTGTGACATCACTATTTTGATTGATACCAACCTCATTTTTATTTGCATTATCTTCATTGTTTGTAACACCAACATTTTCTTGTATATTACCTTCAAAGTTTGAAACCCACATTTCTGCATCATGAATACACTCATTTAGAGACAGCAATTTTGCTTTAAACTATATTTCATGTTTTTCTTGTTCATCACCTGGCATTAAACCCAACAGCTGTTCATGCATAGATTTTGCATCACATATTTGTTTCGGCTACCAATGCATTGGATTTATGTCCCCCTAATTGTGTGCACACAGGTCAAATGGCCATTATTGTGTAGCGCTATTCATACCTCGGCATCCGTGAGCTGGGCGCCATGTGGTGATCAGCTGATCCGATGCTCCGCTGCCTCGCCTGGCTCCGGTCTCCGCCGAATCGCTGCGGCCGTTCCTCCAGCCGTAGCCGAACTCTGCCCGAATCGCCACGACCCAGCAGCAACGGCAACTCCTCCAAGCTTTCCAGACGCAGCGAAGGCCCACAAGAACCACAACGCCGACTTTTGCTTTCCCAACGAGTCCAACGGGAACCAGGTTTTTGACTAATATAGTGGCCCTTTGTCACTATCCGCGCATGCTGGTGGTTTAAAAGGCTTGTACGCGTGCCAGTGTAGGTGTAGGTGCATGCAGGTGTAGATGCATAACACAGCAAATGTCCAAGCATTACTTCTCTTTTGTTGCAGATTGATTAGGCTACACACAGCCGACTCAAAAAATAAACTCACTATTGCAATAACACACAATACTCTGACCTGCGGCGTTACACGCCATGACACGGTCAAAAACCGTATGGATTCCCCAGCGTGCCCACCTGCGCTGATTAACCCACCTACCTATATAGACTCAAAAGCAATGGTCTGAACACATACTGCCACCTACTGGCACAACTGTGTACAACACTCCTGAACAAAGAAATGAACAATCTGGCTCCTACAATGATATTTATATAATGCGTCTAATGTGTGCACTGCCTCAGTCAAGTATTAATGCACCATAGTACTGAAGTCCATTAAAAGCAGTGGGAGAGAAGTGGTCTTTGTATAAATTTATCATAACTACAATTTCATGCAGGTAGACTCATGAAAAAGCAGATATTGCTTCAAATTTGCTCAACAACAACAACACAGTGGAGTGCTACATTCAGTGACAAAATATAAAATTAAAGCCCATCTCCTCATCACAAAATAGAAAAAAGAAAAGAAAAAGATATAAGATATCCATTAAAATGTTCTATGAGGTTGTGTTGTGACAGGAGACAGAGTGTGGGAAAAGTGTGAAGAATGATGGTATTTCTCGTGTGGTTGTGCGTATAAGCAGTGATAATCGATTCATGTGGGACACACATGTACAGCCCATGAGTAGAGTACAGTGTATGCAGACTAAGATGTAGGGCAGAAGGCATCTTTGTATGACATGATAGTAAAAGAATTCATTTGATGCAGGAAGAATCATGAAAAAACATATACTGTTTCAAAAATGCTCTGTTGATAAATCTACTCAGTCAGTGATGCAATGGAGTGATTCAATGACAAATTTAAAAATTAAAGCCCCTTCTCATCATGAAACAGAAAAATGAAAAGAAGAAGACAGAAAAAATATAATGCTATACTTAGATATAAAGTCATCATTAAAATACAAATATGTAATTTAAAAAAGTTATGTTGCTGCATTTGATGTTCATGTGACTACTGTTCCTACTTCTATTATCATCAGTTTTTTTTCTATAATCAATAGAAACACTAAATATATAAAGTTGGCTTCTTTCAGAATTTACACTGCTTCATACCCCATATAATGTATTCTCCTAAAGGACCACATATGTGTGTCTTCCATGAATAGATTAATACATAGTCTATGATTGCTGACCAGTCTTCCTGTTCCTGCCACTGAGAAGCACCTCCACTGTATGATGATGCCCTCACCATGCTTCACCAGACTTCTTGTATTTCACAGTTATTGAGGCCTCTGTGCTCCTGGGAATTATATCAATTTAAAGATAAATCTACAACGCAAGAATGTGTGCAAAAAGTGAGGGGATCTGGCTACATTCTGAGGCCACCGTTTTGTAAATTGACATCGTTAATGTCGTGTCAGTATGTAGGTAGGTAAGTTATTGGGGTGTATGGCAGTTGCTTTTTTTCTCTTTAACCAGTCCAACCAAGTCAGTTCTCTCACCATACATGGCAGGCCATCAGTAATTAGCCTCACCAACTTCTCCCAGGTCAGAGCACACCTGCTCACATATATTTAGCATACACTGCTTTAAAAATGCACTTTCTGAAAAATACTTCGAAGCTCGGGCGATTTCTACAGCCACAATAAAGCTGACTTTCACTGGTGCATAATTTTTTTCTGTAACCTTTGCAAACATATTCTGCTGAGAATATAGGTTGCTTTTTAATTCTTGGACCTTCTGGTATTTTTCTTGGTGGCTAAGGTTAGCATAGTTTGCTCCGTGCTAGATGTCTAACTGCCAACGTAAATTGTATTCCCTGGATAATGCCGCTGCCTCATAGCAAAGAAGACACACCAGCTTGTCTCCATTAAGCACAAACATGTATTCGCTTTCCCATTTCTCATTAAATGACCTTCCCTCTTTTCTTTTCTTGGACATCCTGGGACTACTTACACTTTTTCCAACTGCATCACTGACTGAGAGAATGGCTGTTATTGAGACACTTCCATCAAGTGGCTTGAAGCTTGCATTGCACAGGTAACAAAACCTAGATGCATTCACTGTACGTATTCAGTGTTATTCACCTCACCTATCAGTGGTTATAATGTTATGCCTGATCGTTGTAAAGTGGCATAGGATTGTGTTTTATGATAATCATAGTCTTTGAAAGCTCTGGCAGGCCAGATTTGGCCAGCCCGCCACTTTATGAGCTTGACATGTCTGATGTAAAGGTATTAATAGGAATGGTATGAAACCTCACGGAGAGCTGCAACAAAAGAAATTTGATGTTTGAAATATCCATTAATATTAAAAATAATATTTTGTTAATACTTCTATTTCTTATACTGAATTGCAGGAATGCACAAGCATGGATACAGAAACCAACAGCTCACACATCCTTGCTACAAAATATGTATCTAATGTAATGACAACTTATCTTTCTACAACATGTGTATTGTCTCATATTTTCCTAGGTTCAATATGTGGAAATGTGGAATGTTGTGGAAACCTTGTAATAATCTCCATTTACTTCAAACCGCTCCACACACCTGCAAACTCTCATTCTCCCTCTAACTGTGGATGACCTGCGTGTTGGTGTTTTAGTCCTTCCTCTCATCATGGAATTCTCTGAAACCACGACTTTATCATTATGATTTATTTTGCAAAATACAAGGCACCTTTGTTGTATCTGTTGTTCTTGTGTTGTATTTATATTGACAGACATTATGCAGTCTGTCAGCCTCTGACATCCTGGAAAGAACCCATGAAGACACAGGGAGAACGCCATACAGAAAAGCTCCAGCTTCAAACCTGCAACCTTCTTGCTGTGAGGCGACAGTGGTAACAACTGCACCACCGTGCTGCCTAGCCTCTGGCATAGCAGAACTAAAATAAATGTTGTTGTGACCATGATCCTGGTGAGCTGGGGTATTTCTGTCCTACAAAAGCGATGGGTGAACCAGGGCTTGAATCTGGAACCATCTTGCTGTGATGTGACAGTGCTAACCACTACACCACTGTCTCAACTTAGACAATACTACCCAAATATGGCTGCAGTCAAGGATGACCTAAGTAGACGACAGGACATGATACATGGGATAGTTATTAAGTAAGAACATTTATTACACTTATAGGTTTAGTACATAATTCAGCCTTATAGCTGTAAAGTAACCATGTGGCAGCTGACATTTTCAGAACTTTAGTGTACCACTCTGCCTTCACAATACAAAGCATATGTGAAGGTCTTATAACTTGAAACTAACATTTAAAAAGTAAATGCAAACAACAAAATTCTATACATTAATTACAGATACAGCATGACAGTCATGGTTGAAAAGTTACAATAAAGGTTAGTTTGAGAATGTTTTTAATATTGAGAATGTTTATATATATATATATATATATATATATATATATATATATATATATATATATATATATATATATACGAATGGGTTTTTGAGGTTTTCTGCCTCAAAAACCCATTCCATATTATGTATATTATTGCATATTTTCCTTGGCTCATTATCTGTTGTAACAGTTTGTGGAAACCTTCTTGTAATAATCTCTATCATTTACTTCAAACAGCTCCACACTCCTACAAACTATCTTATTCTCTCTCTGGCTGTGGCTGACCTGCTTGTCGGTGTTCTAGTCTTTCCTTTTGATCTTTGATCTTGTGTTGTATTTCCATTGACCGTGTAGTGTGTCAGCCTCTGACATATCAAACTAAGATAAATAATCATGTTGTCCTTCTCATGGTCCTTGGGAGCTGGGGTATTTCGGCCCTGATTGGAATTACCTTTATAATTACAGGATTACAACAAGAAATATGTTTCAAAACGTGTTTAAATGATGCAATATCTGTGCAATATTGAGCTAGAGCAGCATACCTGACCTCTGTGAACAATTGCTGTAATGAAATTCAATAGACAACTGTCCAGTTCAAAGTATGTCCACAAGTGCTTGTTTTTGTACTGACAGGTTCAGACTGCTGTAAGTAACAACATTATGGACAGGAGTCCCACAGAGATAGACATTTTTATTAAAGAGTAAGATCTTTTTTGTTTAACAAGAAACACTGCTATATATTGGTACAAGACTCCTTTGACAAAAACAGTAATTTTACCAAGGAGAACACAGGAGTTGCTATATTACCACTGCTTCAATTGCTTAGTTTGTTTGAATTATTGTGTGGTACGTTTGCAAAGGATCTAGGAGACTAAAAGTCACACAGATGTGCTTATTAATGTTAGGCTTTTTATAATTTTTTTGTTGAATTATATCACTTCCCTGTGGCACTGTACCAAATGATCTGCCTCATCGATGGTGGTCTCTAAGCCACTTTACTGAGAAATTCAAACAGCCCTTACTTTTAAAAAAATTAACTAGTTAGCACCTCTACTCACCTGTCAGGCCTATATATACCTAGTCAAAATATGACATTCCATTTATCTCAGATTTCAACCCTCCCTGTTTGTACTTTCATCCATTCACCTTCCTACCTCAGCCCCCCTCTGCTTATCCATACCCACATCATTTTATCCTCTTTTCCCTCCTTCCTTCATCCCTTCCTGTTCAATCTGGTGCATATCAGTTTTTTTTTTGAAGACAGACTGACCAAACTTCATGCCTTAATGCACGATTGCAGTATCTAAAACTCATCATAGATCCCAAACTGCATATCACACAAAGTGACACAGCAGTCAGACCATAGCCAAGCATCCAAGTGGAGCCACTATGCTTGGTCGTTAATATACCTCAGCCCCACCAACATCTCCACTCAAGCTCTTCTAATCACAGCCATAGCCACAGGAACTGGCACATAAGCAGCCTCCCTCCAGTGCAGTCTCCACCATGGCAGGTTGGCCCCCTCTCTTAGATTTGGCTGTCTCCACAACATCAGAGACTGGACCATCCCCTGCCTCCAACGACTCCTGAATGGAAAAGGCATTCACTTCCACCAAGCAACATTGTTTCATCTCTGCTCAGCCTCCATTGACACTCCGGCAACAACAACCAAGAACCCCCAACGCTGCAGGCTTCCACAGTTTTATGTTTCGTAACAGTGTTCATTTTCCTTACCAGGCAGCAGGCAGATACAACAATTTGACCAGGGAACACAACTGGTGCACCCTAACTCTTTTAACTAAAGTTGCATCCCCTTTTTCCAAGATAGGAGTTGTTCTGGACGATGCATGCAAAATGGAAATGCTTATATGACAACATTTCCTGGAATGACATTACCTTCTTGTAACTTCATCACCCTGCCAAAGACATTCAACTTTATACAGACAGAACTCCTTTCATAGGTTTCAGTGACTACGACAGATGAAGATGGTTTGCTTCTGTTTGGTCCCCTGTCCTTCATCAGCTGCCGGTCATGCAGTTGTACAGATTATCAACAAAGGTCTGGTTCTCTGGCCATCATGCAAAATGCATGTTGCTGCGCAGACTCACATTAATCTCCACTGAACACCAGTTCTTCCTCAGGGCAGCCTACATTCCAGATTACCACAACAGCATCAGCGATTTTTTCTCTTTCTCTTTTCCAGAAATTAAGACACTTTGTCCCAGAATTGTGTTTTCATCCCACAACAGTTACACCATTTTTAGCCATAGTATTCAAGCTCTAGAGCTGGGAAACCTCCTTAACAACTCACAAGAAGCCATCCTTAACAGCCTGGCCCCAAGTACTCTCCCTGCTTACCTAACTGGCTGGAATTGCTTTTCAAGGCATATCACAACGTATACCAGCTGTCATTTCTCTCTCTGGATGTCATGTTCATCTCCAATTCATCACCCAGACCCTCTTGGCAGAAATCAACTTTTTCATTCATCTAGTCAGTTGCCTCCACTGTCTTTCTACTTCCCCATGTTACTATGTTAATCAAATGCTTGTGAAAACAGGAGCCTGCTGTCACAGCTAGACTTCCTATCTTCTATGCTTTTGCATCTATCTCTACGCTCAGGCTACATATCCCCTATGGTTGACTTAACCCTAGAATGTCTGTTCTTGTTGACTTTTATTTGTCTTCCTAAGGTGATCTGAATTTGCCCTAACTTCCTCCTACAATCTTCTCATCATCCCTGTCTATCTGATATTATCATCCACACTTTGGAAACTCTCATAGACATGCTCTGAAGGAGTAAAACAAATCAAATGGGAGTTACTTTCTATATCTCCATTTTTCACCTTGACCCCTATCTCACCTAGCCCATCCAAGCCACTGTTCAAATACATCAGCTCCAGGCATGCAACCAACGAATCACTGCAATACACACAGTCTTTCTCACCAAAACAGGTGATACATTCATTTCTGGTCCTTGGTCCTTGGTCCTTGATAATCTCATGCATATTGCTCGTACATCCACAGCAATCTTAATGACCTCCATCAACACTCAACTTGGCTCAATTTAACTTTGACTCTTGCGGGGGCCTGTAATCAGCTCCTTTTTCCACCTACACCCCTCCCCTCAACACCCATTCACCTGTCCTCAACTCTAATCTAACACCTCAGCACCCATTAAATGATGTATTGTTGCATGGTCAAGCCTCACACACCTCTAATCACCTGTCAAGCCTACATATATCTGGTCAAAACATCATGTTCCATTTGTCTCAGATTTTTCAATATATATATATTTGACACAAATCTAATTTTTTCCCCTGCATTTTTTGGCCTATGTGATTAGAGCACATTCAGTTACTTTGTATCTATATACAGCTTTCTTATTCAAATTAAGTAATTCTTTTTAAAACATTAATTTGAAACTGCTAAAGCAGACTCAAGGACACACACACAATTACGTCTGGAAACAGAATGCAGTGTACCCCATCTGATTGGACAAGAGACATTGGCATTAATTATGGAAATTAGGTGGGAGTTGATTTTTTGGTTTTTAAATATCATTTGGCACAATGGCACAGTGACTAAGGACACACATCAACCCTGATGCATGGACTGACTTGTGGTGTATGGTATGAAACTTCACAATTTTTTTATCTTCCTATCATCTTTGTTTCTTAAGAACATTAATGATATTTTGGTTACACATGCTGAAGTAAATATTGTGTTTTCTCAATGGAAAATTGAATTGCAGAAATCAAGACACATGGAAGCAGAATTGCCTGTCAATGGGACTTACACTGTTAATGACATGCATCCCTGCTATGAATCAAATAATGTAACGTACATATTTACAAACAACCCTTCAATAATATGTGTATTATTATATATTTTCCTTGGTTCATTGTCTCTTGTCACCATATGTGGAAACCTTCTTGTAATAATCTCCATCATTTATTTCAAACAGCTACACATCCCCACTAACTACCTCATCCTCTCTCTGGCTGTGGCTGACCTGCTTGTAGGAGTTTTAGTCTTTCCTTTCAGCATGGCATTCACTGTAACCTCATGTTCATACTATGAAGGTTTATTTTGTAAAGTACGACGATGTTTTGATGTTACACTGAGCACAGCTTCTATTTTAAACTTATGTTGTATTTCTATTGACAGATATTACGCAGTGTGTCAGCCCCTGACATATAAAAGTAAAGTAAATGATCGTGTTATCATAATCATGATCCTGGTGAGCTGGGGTGTTGCAGCTCTAATTGGAATTCGCATCATAATTGCAGGTTTTAATCAAGGACATTGTGAGGAAGGTTGTTTAACTGATGCTGTAATATCAACCACTCTGGCATGTATTTTCTCTTTTTATATCCCTGTCATTATAATGCTTAGTATCTACCTGAAAATTTTCCTTGTTGCTCAGAGACAGGCAAACAGCATCCACAACACAACATGCCAGGGTGCAAAGTCTGGAGCAACTGTCAGTAAAATGGAGAGAAAGGCCACCAAAACTCTGGCTACTGTTATGGGAGTTTTCCTGTTATGTTGGACTCCTTACTTTCTTTGTATCATCTTTCAGCCGGTAATATACAGTGGAACACCAATTGCTGTGATTGAAATGCTTAACTGGCTGACACTGTCAAATTCAATGCTTAATCCATTCATTTATGCTTTCTTTTACAGCTGGTTCAGATCAGCTTTCAGGTTGATAATTTCTGGGAAAATATTTCAAGGTGATTTTGCTAACTCCAAACTCCTCTGACCTGTTGTTTTGATGGGAGTGAAATTCCACAGACAGCTAATGCTACTATGAGTGTCTGAGACAAAACGAGTCAGTATCTCTTTCAAGTGAGGGATCAGTAAATATTTTGATCTGGAGCACATGTAATACATACTGAGAATAACAGAATACCAGTATATGAATATCCATGCAAAGATCCCTTAGGCTACATGCACCATCTTCCACCAGCATGTGTACAAAAAATAATAATAATAATTCAAGGTGATTTTACTTACTTAAAACTGCTCTGACTCGCTGTTTACTGTGCTTGCATACCAAGATATTCTACGCACGTCAACAAAATAAATGGTAGTACATTTACGGCCTAAATTGTGCCCCTAATTCAGCATTCATTTTTTTGTTCTTAATGATATTTGCTGTCTCCATCAGAAACAGCATCCAGGGTTTGTCATAGCTCAGCTAACTGAATTATATCACATATCTAATCCCTTTTATATTCACAACTCTTGTTTCAGTGAAATCAGCAATAATGTCCTTACAGACAGCCATTTGAGACACACTTTGCCAGCTGCCTCACATGACTCATAATGGCCTCAGAGGAAGCTCTAGTCATGAGAAGGAAGAGCAAACCATCCCCTTATTCAAAAAATGTTTGTAGTCAGAGCTAGCTGGCAACAGTGGTTTACACATTCAACTTCAAGTACATTAACCTTTACTGCCTGAAGCTGAAATTACAGGAAGCACATTTCGAGATATCGTTGTGTTCCCTTTCCTTAAGATTTTGAACATGTTTTGAAAATAAAATAGAACAGAACATTCATAACATAAACTTAGTACCTCAGTGTGAGTACTTTGTAACTCAACTGGATTTTAGACAACATAGAATAAAGCTAGTGTTTTTTACTTAATAAAATAAGTTGGTTGAAAACTCTGTATTTTTTAAACATCTTTCAGTTACATCCTAAACAACAATTTAAACAGTTTCTGCCATCAGATATTGCATTACAAGATTGGATGTTTGAGGGGAAAACAACTGAAATGCGCTGTCAGTTAACATTTTACTAATGCGTTCAGTTTCAACTTTGGGACTTGAAATATAATACTGATTGTTTTCTGATTATGTTGATAATGATAGTTGATAGTTGATGATGTTGATAGTGAGTGTATCATCATTTACATCGGCTTTAGAACTGTTATAGCAAATCTGTAACATTATCACCCTGTGGACAATTACCGGTCTTTTTTTTATCATGAACCTTGTCTTACCAAAAGATTTTTCAACCAAAAGATTATTCTAAATGGACAGGACAGGAGATGTAATTACCGCACCACATACTTTCAGCTTCCACAGGGCATGTGAGCATTGTATTATGACAGACACAAAAAAGTTAAACAACATTTTTTTGTGACATGTATCACATCTACAACTCAATCTTGAAAATCTAAAGATTATGATTTCTGTGTGTTTTCTTAAATGTACTATAAGGAAGAATTTGAGGCAATTTACTTGTAATAACTGCATTTTTACTGCCTATGTGCAAAAAGATTGTAATGTGACATAAAAAATTATTCATTCTCCAACTTGCTCCTTTTCTCCAACTTGCCTGTAACACCCTGTAGACTGAATTCTATGTAAAGGAGTTTTCAGGATGCTCGCTCCTAGCGGTGCGGAAAGGCAAAAGAAATACTCCACACAAGAACAAAAAACAGAAAACTGTTGGTAAACCAACAAGCTTTGATAATTACTTCATCAGCTGACACAATTACTTCATGCTTGTTCGCTCTGTAATGTTATCCCCAAATGATGGCTAGGCATACATTTTATTACAGATATTTATGTTCCACAGAGAATGAATCCTACTGACTTTGGTGATGAAATGACTTTTCCTCCAGCACAACCAACAGATTAATATTTGTGCTTCAAAGTGAAATATCTTGACCACTCTTCAATGGATTACCAGGGGAAATATAAAACTGAGAGCCTGACAAATAAAGTTATATCTTCCGTCACCTGGTCTCTCCCAACATACTGGGCGAAGTTTGTCTTAAGTCTGAAAATCAAACCTCAAGGTTAACAGTTCAGTTATACATTCACAATTTAAACATTAACATATCAGTCACTGGATGTTGTTTTTTCAAACACTGCAATCATTCTGTCTTTCAGACCTACTATTGACCCACATATATAAGTTTCATTAGATGGCATTGCCCTGGCCTCTAGCTCCACTGTAAATAATCTTGGTGTTATCTTCCACCAGGATATGTCCTTTAGCTCACACATAAAACAAACTTCTAGGACTGCCTTCTTTCACCTGCATAATATCGCCATAAATGTTCTGTCTCAAAAGGATGCAGAAAAACTAGTCCATGCATTTGTTACTTCCAGGCTAGACTACTGTAATTCATTACTATCAGGCTGCCCCAACAAGTCTCTAAAGACTTTGCAGTTGATCCAAAATGCTGTAGCACATTTACTGACAAGAACTAGAGAAAGAGACCATATTTCTCCTGTGTTAGCCTCTCTATATTGGCTCCCAGTCAAATACAGAATAGAATTCAAAATCCTTCTCCTTATCTACAAAGCCGTTAATGGTCAGGCACCATCATACTCCCCCCACCCCCCAGCCTGGACTCCATATCACATCTAGCCAGGTGAGGAGAGAGCTGGAGAGGCTTAAACAGAGGAAAGCTGCTGGACCAGACTGCATCAGCCCTCGCGTGTTGAAGGCATGTTCCAGTCAGCTATGTGTTCTCCAGCACCTCTTTAACCTGAGCCTACACCTTCAGAGAGTGCCAGTGCTTGGGAAAACATCCTGCCTGGTCCCAGTGCCCAAAAAAGGACGTCCTGCTGCACTGGAGGATTACAGGCCAGTGGCACTGACCTCTCACATCATGAAGGTCATGGAGAGACTGGTCCTGGCACACCTCAGATCGCTGGTGTGCCCATCGCAAGACCCTCTGCAGACAATTTGTTCTTGTTTTATCTGTCTATGACTGATATTGAAATATTAACTATCATTACACAACATCAGCCAAGTCATGAGCAGAGAGTAATGGAGTTTACTTTGAGGTGGTGGTCCAGAGATTCAAGGCCAGAACCCAATCCCATAGGCCCATAGGTGGCAGGTGTTGTCTGCAGGTGGTTCTTTCAGGTTGATGAAGAGTAAAGCAGTGGATTTAAAGATTTTCTACTTGCCATTTGATAATTTTAGAAGGAATCAGCACTGGCCAAAGGACACAAGAACTTAAAAAAATTCTTCAAATAAACTGCAGTGATGAACTTGTTTTCAGAGGAACTTAAACCCTTCTGAAATGATTAATTATTCAGTGCAAAATAGAAAAATTGCATGTTGTGCAAATGATTTTCAAATGATTTAATATTGAGTTTGTGCAGCAAAATTGGACTTTGAGGAGACGATGATGATGGTGTGACAGTGAGAGAGGTCATTCAGAAGATGAATAACATATGGAAGTTTGTGGTTGTTAAGGATCAAGCACGGTGTCTCAGAAACAGAGTTGAATATTTTAGGGCTGTTCTAGCACTCAAATATCCTTCAGAAATCTGGATGTGGGCAAAACCTTGAAGGCACTGATGATGTCTGCTTTGGACAAGAAGGCACCATGGCCAGCAAGACGGATGAGATTAATGGCATGGGTAATTGTGCTATAATGCATGGAAAAATCTTGACTAGGTATGAGGCTGTAGATGCTTAATATGGTAGCCGATGGAGCTGATGCAATAAACTGGGAAGGAAGAGACAGCTAATTGGCCTATCATAAAGCTGTCGTCAACTCCTTTAGCAAGAAGTCTGTCCACTGTCTTGAGCTCACTAAGGGCAGACTGGAGGTTGTGGCAGGTGAATGATGATTCAGGGATGACCTCATGCCTCAATGGGTGGGATTGGGAGTGAATGGGAGGTGGAGGGGTGGATGGCCTAAGCCTCATGACTGAACAATTGAGACACAGGTGGTTTAATGGGCGAGGAGCAGGTGATTATTAGTGAG
Source organism: Lates calcarifer (assembly GCF_001640805.2). Classification (NCBI taxonomy): domain Eukaryota; kingdom Metazoa; phylum Chordata; class Actinopteri; family Centropomidae; genus Lates; species Lates calcarifer. The sequence goes on from NC_066839.1 coordinate 19,444,007, forward strand.
AGAGTGGTGTGGCCTTATTCTCGAACCTTAATTAGAATAACTTCATTAGATATGTTTGTAATAACCCACAAATAAATAAGAATTTTGAAATAAAATCTTGTGTTTCTAGGGACACAACTGTGAAATTTAGCCCAAACAATCCAAGCCTCCATACTTATCCATGCAGATGACCACTGACGTTTGCATATGAGAATAGAAACTCAGTGCCTGCAGATGGTTGTAATGAGACTAGCCAGAGCATAAGTTCACAGATGTGCTTATTGATGTTAAGCTTAATATTTATTTATTTACTTTTGTTTTTATTACATTGCTTTCCTTTGGCACTGTACCAAAGGATCAGATGCCACATCAATGGTCCCTATGCCACTTGACTGAGCAAATCAAACAATCTGTACTTTTTTAAAAATTATGTCAAATGTACTTTGCTTTCAGTAACCTTGCGCTTAAACAGTGTAAAATACTGTAAAAGTACTGTATGTCTGCCACAGTAAATAATCTCAGGTTCAGCTTGATTTGAATTTGAAGAGGTCCACATGTAGGCAAAACACATTTGATAGCCATAACTCTCAAAACTGTTGAGTGGGAAAAAATAAATAAAGAGTTGACACTCAGCCTCGCTTTTTTGCTTTGCTATTTTTGATTCATGACAGTGGAGCATGTTCATAGTTAGATACTTTAGCTGGTAGGTATATACAGCTTTTGAGTAAAAATTTAATTACTTTTAAAAAGTTACTTTGAAAACAGATCCAAGAACACACACATAGGGTGTTATTACTCATACCATGTGCAAACAGAATGTAGTGAAAACCATCTGATTGGTCAGGAAATGTTGGCATTAATTTTTCTAATTAGGTGGGAGTTGATTCTTTTAAATAACAGGTCCAGAATTTCTACACAGTGGCACAGTGACTGAGGACACACATCAACACTGATGCATGGACTAACTTGAGGCATACGGTATGAAACTTAACTACAAATATTTCATGTTTTTTAATCCTCTTGTTTTGTTTCTTATAACGATTGATGTTATTTTGGGTACACATACTGAAGTAAATATTCAAGTATTAACATGTTTTCTCATTTTTTTCAGATTATTAATTGCAGAACCAAGACACATGGAATTAGAGTTGTCTGCCAATGGGACTTACACTGTTAATGGACATGCATCCCTGCTATGAATCAAATAATGTAACGTACATATTTACAAACAACCCTTCAATAATATGTGTATTATTATATGTTTTCCTTGGTTCATTGTCTCTTGTCACCATATGTGGAAACCTTCTTGTAATAATCTCCATCATTTATTTCAAACAGCTACACATCCCCACTAACTACCTCATCCTCTCTCTGGCTGTGGCTGACCTGCTTGTAGGAGTTTTAGTCTTTCCTTTCAGCATGGCATTCACTGTAACCTCATGTTGGTATCATGAAGGTTTATTTTGTAAAATACGAGGATGTTTTGATGTTACACTGAGCACAGCTTCTATTTTAAACTTATGTTGTATTTCTATTGACAGATATTATGCAGTTTGTCAGCCCCTGACATATAAAAGTAAAGTAAATGATCGTGTTATCATAATCATGATCCTGGTGAGCTGGGGAGTTGCAGCTCTAATTGGAATTGGCATCATAATTGCAGGGTTTTAATCAAGGAAAGTGTGAAGAAAGTTGTTTAATTGATGCTCTAATATCAACCACTCTGGCATGTATTTTCTCTTTTTATATCCCTGTCATTATAATGCTTAGTATCTACCTGAAAATTTTCCTTGTTGCTCAGAGACAGGCAAACAGCATCCACAACACAACATGTCAGGGTGCAAAGTCTGGAGCAACTGTCAGTAAGATGGAGAGAAAGGCCACCAAAACTCTGGCTACTGTTATGGGAGTTTTCCTGTTATGTTGGACTCCTTACTTCCTTTGTATCATCTTTCAGCCTTTAACATACAATGTAACACCAATTTCTGTGATTGAAATGCTTAACTGGCTGACACTGTCAAATTCAATGCTTAATCCATTCATTTATGCTTTCTTTTACAGCTGGTTCAGATCAGCTTTCAGGTTGATAATTTCTGGGAAAATATTTCAAGGTGATTTTGCTAACTCCAAACTCCATTGAAATTTTGTTGTAAATGCTCAAAATAATAAAAATTAATATTTCAAATTTACAATAATGATAAAGCTTGAAACCAGAAACATAATATATATACTGTTTACTGTGCAAAATTATTGTATATACAAGAGTATTTTTTTTAATTAATACTTAATTAATACTAAAAACAGTAAAATAAAAATAAAAAACTGGCATTAAATAATCATGCAGATAACAGATGAATCTTCAAAAGTTAGAATCTGTTAAAGATTGTTTTATAGAGCTGTTTTATGAAAGCAGTTTAGTTCAACAGCCTTTTTAGGCAGGGCATTCTGTTCTGTGGCTCTGCCACAGACACTGTCCTTTCAAATAAGTTAAAGTTAAATACTTTTACCTGAATTTATGCCATCACAAGAAGTCCCTGCCTTAAAGTTTGCACTTATACTATTTGACAGGGAATCAGGTAACAATTGTGATTATATTCCTTGAATGGTTTTGCTGAAGCTACAGTATGGCCTTTGACTTTGTACTTTCCAATAGAAAAATATAAAAGATCCCTTCCACACACCTATGTTCCCAATTTTCAACTATGTCTTAAGATAATAATCAAATGCCTATATGCACTGTATTTTGAAAGACTTACTGGTTACTATTATCATTCCTCCAATCCATACTGGCTGTTGCAGGTTTATACATAGAGCAACTACACTGTAAGTGATGCAGATCACAATCCACAGACCTTGTTTGCTGCATTTATACATTGTTAAATTTAGCCAATGCTAACATGAGTGACTGAGACAAATGGAGTCAGTGTGTCTTTAAAGTGGACCAGTGACCAGTAAATATTTCAATGTCCATATTAGCATGCGCAAATGGTTTTAAGACCTTATTCTAAGTCTTTTAAAAACTGCTTAAGAAATAAAGTGACGTTTAAAAACACATCTAATACACATAGAACAACAGAATCTATAAATATCTAAACACAGAGATTGGCCAGTTCTCATGCACCATCCTCCACCAGCACATGTATAGCTACACTATGCTGAAAATGCCAGGCAGGAACAAAGCACACATATTATGTAAAAGAAGCCATGGAGCTAAAATTCATCATGTGCAGACTGCAAAGACAATGTATAATATTGGATGCTGACTGTACCAAATGTACCATAAGGTTATCTAATAAAGTAGATTGAGCTGAATCTAACAATGTCTGCATGATGTCAGTTCTGGTAGACTTATTAAAGGAAAAGAAAAGGTGCTATTTGGGTCACAGGGCTCAAAGGATTAACCAAGATTTTTAATCATAACACATCAAAATTGTTCCCACAGGTCACAGAAAACAACATCTGGCAACATTATTTTATGTCACTGAGCTACAAACACAGTCAGATTTCAACAGTAAACTGACAGCATCTTATACCTTAGCTCTGGTGCCATTGCTATGCAGACTCAAGTCTTCTCTGCCCACACAACATTTCAGTCAAATATTTCGGGTCTCTGCTCATATGTCTGACTGATCAGATACACTGCTACCTTAATCAATATAGCTGTCTACAAAGGACATGTAATGGCTTGCACGTCACTTATACATGTGCAAATGTAACCCAAAGCTTATTTTTTCTTTTCTCCTATTTTACATGCATATCTATTAGGGATGCAACGATACCACTTTTTTTCAAACCAATACGATACCGATACTTAGATCTGAGTACTTGCCGATACTGAGTACTGATATGAGTACTTATTAATGCCATTACACTTCGTACATTTACTTGAAAACGTGTTTTATTTTCATCAGATATTGTTTCATTCTCTGTCTGTAAGAAATTGCTGTGACTGACATTTGAACATTCCATTATATGTGGCATTGCCACACATTTTACTCAAATAGAAGTACTGTTAAAGTACTGTTATTGACATTTTAGCATTCAACTGCATCTTTTTTTAACAAACAGAATATCTTCAAGGCAGGAGTAAGCTAAGGCGGAATGTTTAAAATGTCCAACTATTTTCCGTCCGACTGCCACAGCATCAGCCACGCTCCTCTGTGCTAAAAGCCCCTCATTAACAGCCAGCTGAAGGGTGTGTGCGACACACGGCAGGCTCAGGAGTTGAGCATCACTCATGGCTTTGATCATGTTTTTTGCATTATCACGTAGCACAACATGAACGGAACTTTTAGGGACCCCCCATGTTTTTTTGGATGCAGGACGACTCTTCGCAGAGTAAAATCCTCATCAATCCTCTGTGCAGTTAAACTGATGAGGGACACCGGGCTAATGCTGCTCGTCCAAAGATCAGTGGTGAAGCTGAGGGCCGAAATGTCTTGCAACAGGCAGTGGATGTGCCTCTTCACAAAGTCGTGTAGCTTCGGCAACACTGTGTCAGTGATGTGGTGTCGGCTAGGGATCTCATACCTCGGCTCCAGTACGCTGAGAAGACGTCTAAATCCTATATTATCAATAACCGACAATGGCTGGTCATCAAGAGCAATGTACTGGGTAAGAGCCTCTGTTATTTTACCTGCGCACGGGTTGTCTCTTAACATCTTCTCCCTCTTCTCCAGAGTTTGCTGCAAAGTTGGTTGTTGCTGTTTGCTACTATTAGCAAACACTTTGAACTCAGCATCGTGTTGGTTTTTTAGATGTTTTATCAGATTGCTTGTGTTGAAAGTACTCGCTTTCGTCCCTCTTCTTGACAGCTTTGCAGAGCATAATTTGCAGTCCACTTTACTTTTGTCACCATCATCCACCCGCCCACCTGATACCACTTAATACCGTGGTATCAGGTGCTCTGGTATCGCAACACTTTCACGAGTACGAGTACGAGTACAGGAACAGGGTATCGGACCTGATACCTGATACTGGTATCGGTATCGGTGCATCCCTAATATCTATAGTGATTTTGGATTGAGTACTGAGTGCTAGCTAAACTAGCATCTACATGTATTACTATGCTTGTGTAGACACAGAGGACTTAATCTGCTATTATGCTGCTTTCACTGCATGAGCTGTGTAGACACTGAAGGCTTTAAGATTCCAGCAAAATACAGTTCAAACAGCCCGTGGGTGCTATATCTAAACATTGGCGCGTCAGTCATTCTTTGTAGTCCCAGTGTTGACTGAGATAATCCCAATGATCTCAGTCAGCATTGGCATTTCACTGGGTGTGGCCAGCGAGCTCTGAAGAAGTCATGTCTCCAGTGGAATTACCATTCTTATTATTCATTCCACTCACCAAGATAAAGGCTAAATCCAAACTAAACAAAGTTAAGAAAAAGAACAAGAAAACACTGACGACACAAACCAACAAATGCAGCGAATGAGCAGATCTTAGCAGCAGGGCTACAAGAAGCTAGCTCCAAAATCTTGCATATCAAGACAAACCCCTCCACAACAGATCTGATGACTGCAATCACCACCTTGAGTGTAGGCCCATCTTACTTAACTCTTCATGAGTTGAAAGTGTGTCATGTGTGTGACATGTGAAACATATACTAAAGATGCTGTGTCTCACTTCACATCATCATCACTTAACATCATTTTACAAAAAAAGAGGCCAACATCAAATTAATTTATAATTATGAAGAGATCATAATTATATAACTTCAGAGTGATACAGTATACTCACTCGTCTCTGCTCCAATGAAGAGGTCTTCAGCAGCCAACTGATGTTCCTCACCATAGTCCATTTCTCTGAGAGGCTCATCCATGATGACCCTGGCTGGTATGAAGTAAGTCAAGAATCATCAGCCTGCTCATCTCCACTTCAAGCCTGTGAATCTGTATCTCTCTACTGACAGACTGTAGTCAATACTTATAGTCACGACAAAATAACAGTGATATTTTAACCATTATCATGTGTGATTATTATTCTGATATTATCCCAAAATATCATGACACTTTTTGCTGAAAGGTTTAGCTGGCAAATTCAGATCAAGGAACAAACTTGCTAGATCACGAATTTTGGCAATCTTCACATGGCTTCTCCTCATGGCTGTCAAAGTATACCTATAGATAAAGAGATAAAGGGTTACAATATATGATGAATAAATTTAATGGAAATGTACTATAATAAATAATGGGGAAATCTGCTGAATGGAGTTTACTATTATAATCCTACCTGTAGAGCGTGCCACTGGTTCAGTAAGTATATCTGTAGACTGAGCCATCTGGTACTGCAGTGCCTCAGCAGCTTAAGGTTGTCAGCACCTGTGAACTCTAGAGAGAGGTGGATATATGCTACAGAGAAATGGTATACTATCATTTTACATTTAGCTTACACACAACTATTGTTTTATGCATATATAAACTACACTCATTTTATGCCAGTATACTAGGTACATGTACCAAAAACTGTCTAGTAATAATGTCCAGTACATTTGCAACCCTGCAATGATCCCAACCTTCATGTAGGCTGTAATGTTCATGAGTTCAGGGGACATAACACTGATTCACATTCATTTCCTGAAGGCTTAAACTGACCTTAACCATAACCACTACCTGCCTAACCCTAACTCTTAAACTTAAACTAACCTAATCTTAAAACATGGAAGACAAGTCCCTATAAAATGATTGTGTATACAAATTTAGGTCTTCACAACATGAGGAATACCTAGACCACACACACACACACACACACACCACACACACACACACACACACCACACACACACACACACACACACACACACAGGTGTGTTATTATCTGTTGTTTTGTATCACAGTATGTCATGCAAATGGCATGTAGTTAGCCACATCTGATTGGATGAATAACGTTTGTGTTGATTTAATGAGATTTTTTTTTTTTTTTTTAAATACTGTACCAAAGGCCAAAGGCTCTCAACACTGGCACTCTGAATAAGGACACAAGACACTGTCTGTGTACAGACTATACTGATGTGTTACTAGGTAAGGAACAAACATAACGGAAAGCTTAAATGAACTAAAAATCATCATTCTTTTTCTCTTAAAGGTTGCTATTGTTGTAGTTGTGCAAATGTGCTAAATTAAATATCTTTTCTAAATTTCCTAATATTACAGATTGTTATTGAAGAAATCGAGACGCATGGAGGCAGAGCCGACTGTAAATGGCACTTATGTTGTCGATGACATACATCCCTGCTATGAATCAGTTAATACAACTTATGTATTTACAAGCAACCCTTCCACAATATGTGTTTTAGTGTATATTTTTCTTGGCTTATTATCTGTTGTCACAATATGTGGAAACCTTCTTGTAATAATCTCCATCATTTATTTCAAACAGCTCCACACTCCTACAAACTATCTTATTCTCTCTCTGGCTGTGGCTGACCTGTTGGTAGGGGTTTTAGTCTTTCCTTTCAGCATGGCATTCACTGTAACTTCATGTCTGTATCATGAAGACTTACTTTGTAAAATTAGAGACAGCTTTGATGTATCACTGTGCACGTCTTCTATTCTGAACCTGTGTTGTATTTCCATAGACAGATATTATGCAGTTTGTCAGCCCCTGACATACAGAAGTAAAATAAATGTTAATGTTACTGTGATTATGGTCCTGGTGAGCTGGGGTATCTCTGCTCTAATCGGAATTGCAATAATAACTGCAGGATTCAGCCAAGGAACATGTGAAGAAATGAAGTGCTCAGTTGATGTTGTAATGGCAAACACTATGGGACCTGTTTTCTCATTTTACCTTCCAGCGATCATAATGCTCTGTATCTACCTCAGGATTTTCCTTGTTGCACAGAGACAGGCTCGCAGCATCCACAACACAAACTGTCAGAGCACAAAGTCTGGAGCAACTGTCAGTAAGATGGAGAGAAAGGCCACCAAAACTCTGGCTACTGTTATGGGAGTTTTTCTTTTATGTTTGACTCCTTACTTTCTTTGTATTGTCTTTCTCCCTTTAGCTTATGATCCCCCACCTGTCCCTGTGATTGAAACACTTAACTGGCTCACATTATCAAATTCAATGCTCAATCCATTAATTTATGCTTTCTTTTACAGCTGGTTCAGATCAGCGTTTAGAATGATTATTTCAGGGAAAATATTCCTAGGTGATTTTTCTAACTCCAAATTGTTTTGATTTTTTTTTTTGAGATTGTTAAAATGAAATGCCAATAAAGATTGTGACAACAGATCAATACGCCTCCCACTCTGGAATATAAATTAGATTGTTAACCATCACAATACTGTTCACAGACAACACAAAACAAAACATTTTCTGAAGAGTACTTTTTAAATCAAGAAAATTTAGTTTAAAAAAAGGTAAATGGTTAAAAATTCTAAGGATAAATTATTATTATTATTAATAATAATAATTATACCAATAATAATAATATTAATAATAATAATAATAATAATAAATTATAACAAGGTTTCATACAAATAAAATAAACCTGTTTAGTTTTAGTGTGACACATTATTTGTGACAAAGGGCACAATCCTCAAGATGTTTGGGGAAACCTCTGGTTTTATATTATTAAGTAATGATCAAATGATACATAGATCTGTCAAACTACTAAACTGCAAGGATGCATATTCAATATTTTTTGTTTTAATGTAATATACATCATTTGAACAGTAACAATAGGTGTGGCAAAAATTCATCACAACAGACTAGGATTAAAGCATGAGGCTAGCCATATTCATTTCTCTTATATAACAGATTGATCCCTCTGACAAGCACTGCCTGTGTATCTAAATCATGATATTCCTCTGCACCACAGACCTCCAGTTCTGTTCAAAAACACATCAATGAGTCATTCTGTTGCAATGAGTGACAGTATTCCACTGATACTGTAGTTTATTTTGAGTCAATCCTACATATTTCTTATTGCTTACCAGTAGGGATGGGATTTTTTATTACTTTTTGAAGTCAATTAATCAAGCCAATTTAAGTCAATTATTCGAACAGTAGTGACATCATCGTTAAGCCGTGCCCTCCACCCAAACCAAAGTAGTAATATGTTGTCATGTGAAGTCATGCTTTTTGCAGTATCCCTGCAGTACCACACATTACTGCACAAATACAGCACCGTACTGCACAGTACTACATAGTACTACACAGTAAAGCACAGAATTACACTGTACAGCACAATACAACACAGAACTACACAGTAGAGCATAGTACAGCACAAAACTGCACAGTACAGCACAGAACTACATAGTACAGCACTGTACAGTAGCTTAGTGAACATTTTTCATCTAGTTAGTCAGTGTAATATCAAATACAGTTACCTAGTTATAAAGAATGCACATTAATGTAAAGTTTGATTGCATTTATAGTAAATAATAGTACTATATATCGCGGGTGCGAGGGCCCGTTCAACGCTGGTCCCCGCAGGTCATTCTACGCAGTTCTGCAACTGTGTGACCGCCAGACACAGAATGAATGTCAGAAGTCCCTTACTGCCCTGACCTGAATATTGGCATGTAGATGTCTTCAGGCCATGACACTTAGCAAACATGTGAAGTCTGGGGCAGATTGGACAGTGCATGCAGGAGTTAAAACAACTTCCTGTTTAATGACGAAGCATCGAAATTTGCCATGGCGACACCATGACGACTCACAGTCACCATTATGATCTTAATGCTTGTCTGAGCACATTTGAGGTGAATCAGATCAGCCTACTTAGATTAAACACATTATTTCCTGTTGTCAATAGATGGCACTATGACTATACCTGAATATTGGCATGTAGATGTGTTCAGGCCATGACAGAAAGTAAATGTGTGAAGTTTGGGACAGATTGGACAGTGCATGCGGGAGTTACAACAACTTCCTGTTTAATGGCAAAGCATTGAAATTCACCATGTCAACACAGTAAGGGTGTCCCATGAAGACTCATTGTCATCACAATTCAGCACCATTATGATATCAATGCTTGTCTGTAGAGATAGACGATATGGTTTTTTCAGGGCTGATAGTGATACCGATTATTAGTAGTCAAGGAGGCTGATAACCGATATTTGGAGCTGATATTCATTTGCAGTAAAAGTGAAAATATTGGCGTCAAAATTTTGAATAATACAAACTCCAACACTTAACTTCATTTAAATGTTTTTAAGCATATGTTGATTAAACGGCTTTTCAGATTTGCAACATGTTAAAGGTTTTTTTTTTTTATCTTAGACAATAGACATGCGCACAAAAAGTGCAGGGAGCTCCCAGGTTCAGCAGCATGTCTTATAAAGTTAAATGAAAACTTAAACAAAAAAATAGCTCCCTCAAGTTTTTTACAGTAAACAAAGAAACATATCTGCTCTCCAGAGCTTCTCCACCCAGCAAAACTTTTTCTCCTCTGCCGTGTGTGTGAGAGCTTTCACTGCTGATTGGCTGTTACCCATGCCATGGCTCTGTGTGTAACCAATCAGATGGTGCTGTGGGTGGGACAATGCTGTAGACAGAGTAGTGACTGCAGACAGAGAGGCGCGGCTGCATCAGAGCCAAAATAACCCAGTTTTAAATTGATCTCTTATCGGCCGTCAGATTTAAAAAAAAGGTGATGCCAATATGCGTCAAAATGCCGAATATCTGTAATATAATCGGCCCGGCCAATAATCAGTCTATCCCTACTTGTCTGACCACATTTGAGGTCATTCAGATCAAAGTACTTAGATGAAACATATCATTTCCTGTTGTCAATAGGTGGTGCTATGACTGTTTCTGAATATTGGCATGTAGATGTGTTCAGGCCATGACACTTATTAAATGTGTCAAGTTTGGGGCAGACTGGATAGTGCATGTGGGAGTTACAACAACTTCCTGTTCAATGGCAAAGCATCGGAATTCGCCATGGCGACACAGCAAGGGCATCCCATGAACACTCACAGTCACCGTTATGATCTTAATGCTCGTCTGACCACATTTGAGGTGAATCAGATCAACCCAGTTGGATGAAACACATAATTTCCTGTTGCCAATAGGTGGCACTATGGCTATACCTGATTTATGAATGATTTATGAAATTTGGGGCAGATCAGACAAAGTATGCAGGAGCCATTTTGTGCTCAGGGCGGGACTCTTATCAAACACATCAAGTTTGGGGCAGATAAGATGATGTATGCATGAGTTACATCAACTTCTTGGTTAATGGTGAGGCATCAAAATTCGCCACAGCGCCACAGTCATGCCCTTCAACAGAACATCAAAATATCACAATAAGGCATCATTAAGTCCTTAAGGCTTTCCTGACCAAGTCTGAAGTGGATCACATCAACCTGCTAGTAACAGGAAGTCAAAGTCTAAAACATGTCATTTCCTGTTGCCAATAGGGGGCGCTATGATTTTTTGTGAATATTGACATGTAGGTGTGTTCATGCCAGAACCCTTATCAATACTATGAAATCTGGAGCAGATTGAGCAAAGTATGGCTGAGTTACAGCAACTTAAACACAACTTCCTGTTTCATGGCGAGGCATCAAAATTTGAGGTGCCGCCACGGCCATATTCTTCGATGCCAACAAAACCCTTTAATAACTTTTAATCACGAAGGCCTTGAGAGTATCCTGACCAAGGTTGAGGTCAATATGATAAAAACTGTAGGAGTTTGATCAAATACAACGTCCCCAAATGCCAAAAAATGGCCAAAAATGAGCAAAATTTTCAAATTAAAATTAAAATGGCCGATTTCCTGTAGGTTTGAGGCCATGATGTCAAGAGACTTTTTGGTGCTCGGCATGTTACATTATGCCTCTGAATTTCGTTCACCTTGGACAAACTAAGCCCAATGGCAAGGGGGTTTTGAGTATGTCCAAGGGGGCGCTATGGAGCCATTTCATGGCGCCAATGAATGAGACCCTATCAGATGTCAATTTTCAATTTTCACCAGGTCTGATGCGTGTGCAAAATTTCATGAGTTTTTGAGCATGTTTAGGCTTTCAAAAATGTGATTTTAGCATCACTGGAATAATAAGAATTCCTACGATTACAATAGGACCTTCCCATGCAAGAGCTGGTAACTGGTAGTCATTTACACCATGTCAACAGCATTACAATTTGAAGGGTTTGTACATGTTGTTCAACAACTATGGGTTAGGGGTGGCATTTTCTGATGACTGAAATATAATGAAAAGGTCAGTATTTGCTTGTTCAGAGAATCTGTTTGCTGAGGGAAAAGGCAGTGGGCTGACGGGGACCCATACAACACCAAAACTGTGTACATGAAGGATGTCAAAAAATAATATGGTACTGAGAATTATGTTTATGTCATTTAATTAATCTAAAAAGCAAAGATCCCTTTAAGCCCTCCTGATATTTGATACTTTCCCTTGTACTTTTGAAAGTGAATGGTGTGTCAGTCTGGAAGAGCTACTCTCTGAACAATTGAAAATTTTGTTTTCTATCCTTTTTACTGGGATTTCAATAAAAACAATACTTTGTTTAGTAAGATAAAAATGTTATGTTCAAATTCCATTTACCTGGAGAAAGCCTGGGAGAGAAAAAAGCCTTGTGATGGATGGGCTGTAAATAAAACTTTAAAAAACAATGTCAGTTACACTCTATGTTGTCAAATTATGACTTTAAAAAATGGGTTATATGATCCCAGAGGATGAAATAAAAACACAAATCAGACAAATTCAAGCAAAACATAATTTCAAACTCATTTGAAAACTGTGAGCAGTTATCTGCAGATTAGGATAAACATCTCTGTGTATGCATAAAATTAGTTAAAAGCATTATGATATGAATATTTTATAGATCTAATTAAGGCAGCAAAAACTTATTGCTTTTATATTTACATATACCGTATACAGTGGCATGTATTGTGTAGGCCTCCCTATTAGGTCTCACTAATATATAAGGATAGTACACAGGTATAATACAGGTATAATACATGGAAATAAGAAGGCAGATTTTAGTTAAGAACATATATTTACTTTTGATATCAGTCAATACACTCCCATTCACTTCAACACAATTAGGTGTGATAGATAAATAATAGTTGCTCTCTGATGTTTGATATTGTTGATCAACATTGTGTCTTACTGGTTTTATGTCCAAACCGATTAGAGTAAGCTGACATTTTAACATTGGCTGTAATGCATGCAACTATGTTATTTCTTTTAAAGGGTGCTGTCAGTCCTTAACAATTGGTGGACAAAGGGAGAGGCACAGAGTTTTTTCTTCTTTTCCTGCTAAACTGGTTTGTATGATTTCCTATCCACTGCAGCAGGTCTCTCTTCTAACTACATTACTAGCCTGTGGAGGGAGTGGATTGCAGTGTGCTACCTCAGTGACTGCAGGGTTCTCCAGCCTCTTTTCACATGCGAGTGAGGAACTTCACTGCATTTTACCCCCTCATCTGACATATTTTGTTCAGGAGGACTGCCAAACTTGTATTAATCACTATAGTTCAGTGAGAAGAAAGACGACTGGAAAATTGTACTCAAGTTAAAGTACTGTTACTTAACATACATTTTGCTTAAGTAGCAGTAAAATTAGTCGTATATATGTGTGTGTGTATGTACAAAGATACACACATACAAAGTACAGTACAAAGTCAGTAAAAATGTACTCTGAGGAAACATTACTACATTACATTTTAAAAGGGGAAGTAAAAAAAATATCATATGGTGATAATAAGACTTTGTAATAAAACTATAAATCAATGCATTATTGGTATTTCAATGCATATACACCATTTCCACCATGAGATCTACACAGAAAGCAACAGAAACCCCTGAATACTAGAGCGGGTGTCCATAGACTATTAATATTAAACTATGTCAATCAAATAATCCCACACTTTACATAGAATTAACAGCAGAATAAAACTGCCTTTCTGGTTTCACTGCAGTCCTCCAACTTTTCAAACAATGAGTTGAAATAAGCTCTGCGGTCACAACAGGGTTTATCAAAAACAGCAAAAAAGCGTTGTGTGACTCACTGATGGTAAATGTGGACATAGAAGTCATAACTGAAGGATCCAGTACCTTGGTCAATTAATTTCTCACAGGTGTCCACGTCACTCTGCTATGAAGTAATATACAGACCAACTTGTCTCAATTAAATTGTTGTTGTCTGTTGTCAACTGTTGAGTTTAGTTTGAGAGGAGATACTGTATGGTCAGATAATATTACATCAAACATCCAGAGGGAGATTTAGATGGTTACTGCCTACATTGATCTTGGAATTGCCACTAATTGATCCAACAAGAGAGATAGCCAACTGAAAGTGATGTTGACATTACACTTGATAGTTACATTAGGTTACCTTTTCATAAATGCCTGCATATTTTTGTAGTTTGTCTTGCTGTTTTATTGCTGCTTCTAAATCTTAGTAGATTGTAGATGAACTTAGTCCATAAATCTGTTTCTTCCAAGTGCAGGTAACCTGAGAGCCACTCACATTCATACCTACGGGCAATTTAGAGTCATCAATTAACCTAAAATGTATGTCTTTGGACTGTGGGATGAAGTCAGAGTACCCAGAGAGAACCCACGCCTGCACAGGGAGAACATGCAAACTCCACACAGCCCTCCAAAAGCCCTCAAGCCAGGGTTTGAAACTGGAACACCCTTGCTGTGAGGCAATAGTACCATGTTACCATGCATAAGTAAAAACAGACAACTAAAAGAGGAGTGAGGGAAATAAGATGGACTGTGGTTAATTAGCTAATATTATAATTGTTAGCTTGCAAATTAATAAAGCAGCATTGTCTTCAGTTTGAGAAACATCCACAGAGAATGAGTGAATCAGCCACAGAACCACCTCCACCATTTTTGCATCTTACTGAGGATGTCAGACAAGCTGAACTCATAAAACGGTCAAAGTCACTTTTAGTATAAACATTAAACATGCAAATAAATCTTCAGCAGTTGAATAAGTCATATCAGATTAAGAGCAATACCAGGTTCTATCAATTACACCACTTCTATGGTGCAACACACTTAGCTAGCACTCAGTGGTTATTTAATTTATTTAATTAATTATAAACATTGACGATTACCCAAATTATGGAACAGATGTATGTGTTTAGTTGTTAATCCAGTTATTTGTAAAGGCATGACAGTGGAAAGGGGCCCACAGAGGCTGCATATGTACAGGGCCAACATTTTTGTGTTAGTTTTCTAACACAAAGTTAGCTTTCTATTGTTATGGGAGTATTTCTGATGTGTTGGACTTTTTTTCCTTTGCATTACCTTCCAGCCAGTAAGTAATTATGCAATACCAGTTTCTGTCATTGAAACATTTAGTTGGCTTGGAAGGTCAAATTCAATGCTAAACCTGTTTGTTTCCTATTTCTGGGAAAATATATCAGAGTGATTTTGGAAACTCAATGCTCCTTTAATGTCTTATTTGGTGAGCTGAAATATTGATGCGTTTCTAATGATCACACATAGCACAATAAACATAATATTTCTACTTCTTGTGTGTCTGGATTGTCACAAAACATTACAAACTTATACAGCAGAAATGAAGGTATAGATACTACTGTAGTATGTAGCTGTTGAAACATTTGCTTACCTACACATCTAGATCCTTTCTTAACCAGAAACACTGCTATATGTTGCTACCAGACTCCAATGACAAAGAAACCAATTTTACTTCACAGAGTGGGGAATTGTCAGAATACTGCTGCCTCCATTGGTTAGTTAGGTGTTGTTATGGCGTGGTACTTTTACTTACGTAATTGATCTGAATACTTCTTCCTCCACTTAAAGTCACACAATAACACAAACAAACTAACCAATCAAGGCAGCAGTCTTCCAGCAGCTCCTATGTTCTGCAAGGAAAAATTCCTGTTTTTGTTGATAGAGTGTCTGTAGTCGAGCAAAAAGAGTCTTACTCTTTATTACAAAGGCCTATCTGTGTAGTCATCCTTTCCCATAATGTTGTCAGACACCTGATAATCTGAGTCTGTCAATGAAAAAAACAAGCACTTTGGTGGATGTACGTTGATGTGACAGAAATGCCTAGTTGAATTGCACTGCAGCAGCTGTTTGCGGTTTCCAGGTATATGTTCTTATGTTTTTTGTCCCTATCAATCATTGACACCTAAAAATGGGAAAATAAGGCCCAAGATGTCTGTGTAGGTTTTTAGTCATCCAGGTCATGGTAGTCTTAAGTGCTAAAGATGAAGGTAACTGGATTTTTTTTTTTTTTTTTTTTTTTTTTTTTTAGTTCTGGGAACTGAGGAAGCCTTTTGGATGAGAGGTGAAACATCGTCAAGGAGCCTAAAAAAAGAAGTCCAGTTGCCTTCAACTTTAGAACTTAAGAAGGCCCAAGTTCAACCAGAATTATCCTTTAAGGTCATCATCAAGTGTTTAAAAAAACTGAGGTCTTGACATTGTGTCCTCCACAGAGTTTGTGTTGCAAAGATTTGGAACTTCCAATCTAATGAAGTAGTGTGAGACAAAGTATTTGTTGGTTCTTTTACACTGCACTGAGGAAAAAATGGCTCACCATATAGCAATTTGAACTCATACAGCCACACAGAAGATGCATCAAGCTATTTAGGTATTTTATCTGATTCCCCACCAGTCCTGCAATTTTTACGAAACTTTTCAGCGCCACCTATTAACAGCTACACAACATTTTAATTAATCATTGATTTTGTCTTCATTTCATATGCTGTATAGCTGATACTCAGTTTTCAAATATGAGGACTAGCTGTTTTGAATTCCTGTTTGCTGGACTGGACTCTTAGTAATTACTGAAGTTGTTTTTTGCTATCACCATGTTATGTCACTGTTGTTGTTAATCAGCTATCCTTGTTTTGTTTTAGCTGTTTCTCTGTTGGAAACATTTCAGAGGTAAACATTACATAATTACTACATAGTTTGCTCATACAACGCACCTTGGGAAGAAGTCGGGCTCATGTGTACTGCTAAAGCAGCTAAGGGACCAAAGACTCTTTCACACCTCTAATAGGAGAGGTGTCAGGTTGCATAATATTATTGCATCAGACCATTAACAAACAGTGAAGGCCAAACTAAACATACTGTAATTTGTCAGTAATACAATTAAAACTTTTTTAAAATGCCTGAATGAAACTGAGCTTGACATTTTCAGAAACTTGTTATTCAGTATTTTCAGCAGATTAAAATGCTTTGGGTGCAAAACTGCTTGACCTGAGTGGTGTTCCATCATACATGCTACAATTTTTCAATTTTAACATCTGAGGCTTCATTTTTAAGTTTTGTCCATCATTTACAGGTTATGAACATTAGACTTACCAGTTTAATTACTAAAATTAGAGCGATAATTGACAGTAAACTTCTAGTCTCAACTCAGTCTTCCCCCAGAAGATGTTAAATACCATTATGTTGTGAAAGAAATGTACAGGATACCATATAAAAATATACAGCACCAGTCAGAAGTTTGGACACACCTCTGCTTTGTACACTCGTCATTCTCTCAGTCAGCTTCACCTGGAATAGTTTTCCAAATCGAAGAAGTTCTCAGAGGTGCTGAGCACTTGTTGGCTGTTTTGCCTTCACTCTCTGGTTCAACTCATCTCAAACCATCTCAGCTGGGTTTAGGTCAGGTGATTGTGGAGGCCAGGTCATCTGACGCTGCACTTCATTACTCTCCTTCTTGGTCAAATAGCCCTTACATAATCTGGAGATGGTCCCACTAAGCACAAACCAGATGGGATGGCATGTTGCTGCAGAATGCTGTGGTAGCCATGCTAGTTACGTGTGCCTTGAATTTTGAATAAATCACAGATTGTGTCAGCAGTAAAGAGTGTGACTGCACATGTCTGCTCACCTTTTCTCTGTTTCACAAACACATGGCAAGTGGATAATGAATAATAAACTATACTTGATAATCGTCGCTTAAGAATTTAAGAATGAATTGGCATTGGCCAAACGACTCAAAACTTCCCAAAATCTTCAAACGAACGAAAAAATGATTGAAATAACAACAACAACAACAAATAAAATAAAAAATAAAGAATGCTCTAGGGTGCACCTTGTTCTCAGTTATTAAAACTTACAGGTTGTAAGTTTTAAATGCTTAAGTTGTGGTGAGTGATGAATTAAAGAAAAATGACTGGACAAAGGAAGCGGTAGGCCGCGACACGTGGAAAAAGAAAATAAAAATGAGACGACGTGAACGTTAAAGTTGGATGAGCTCAAGAGAGTGAACAAAGGAAAACACACAGTTTTTATTACCTGGGGGTGTTGGATGCACCGTGGGCGTGGTAACGATGATGACTGGTTTTGCCCCTTAAATTTCTCTTGGAGTTATTAAGAAGTATCGATTCTCAAATTATTTTCATGTTGAGTCTATAAACGCGGAGATTACATATCCGACTACCACCATGACCCAATAAACATCGAACAGTTTGATACATGAGAACTCTTCTCAGTGCAAAATGCAGTGTAGTCATTAATAATACAACACAATGACTTTTAAAAGGAGTATATACTGAGTTATTATATAAACAAGAACTTGCTGCTACTGAGGAGTAATTATCCAAAGATAAAAACAAAGAATCTAACATTTTAGTTAATAAACAAGTAAAATGGCATTATTACGATTTCATTTGTATTACATTCAACAGTTGATAGAAGATCTGATATGGTGTGAGAATGAGAGGTTTTGTTGTATTTTCCTCATCCTTGAGATGGTTTAATTGGAGGGAGAGCAGGCTAACAATCGTAAATTCCATTGACCGTCCTTTAACCTGCAACAGGAATGTTCTTGGTGTCCAATATATGTGTGTGTGTGTGTGTGTGTGTGTGTGTGTGAGTGAGTGTGAGTGTGTGTGTGAGTGCGTACGTGTCTGCTACAAGGCCTTATTCACACAGTCTCCTCTGAACAGTTGATGTTGAGATGTGTCTGCCACTTGAATGCTGTGAAGGATTTGTGTTGGCTCTAATCTGAGGTGCTGTTAATTTGCGGTTTCTGAGGCTGGAAACTTTGATGAACTTATCCTCTGCAGCAGAGATAACTCTTGGTCTTCCTTTCCTTGGGTGGTCCTCATCAAAGCCTGTTTCATCATAGTGTTTGATAGTTTTCGTGACTACACTTGAGTATACATTCAAAGTTCTTAAAATTTTATGGATTGACTGTTTTTCATATCTTAAAGTAATGATGGACTGTGGTTTCTCTTAGCTACTTAGCTGAGTGGTTCTTGCCATAATGTAGATTAGTACAGTAGTCAAATAGGGCTATTCACTGTGTAGCAAACACACCTCTGCACAACCCAACTGAATAAATGAAATTCCACAAATTAACTGAGAGAATGCCAAGAGTGTGCAAAGCTGCCATTAAAGCAAAAGGTGGCTACTTTGAAGAATCTAAAATATAAAACATAATCTGTTTTAACACTTTTGTTTACTTCAAAATTCCATATGTGTTCCTTCATAGTTTTGATGTCTTCAATATTAATCTACAATGTAGAAAGTAATAAAAATAAAGAAAAACCATACTATTGACTGATACTGTACATATAGAATATACTTCAAAGTTGTGAAACATATGTATTAGCAAAATGTTTGTCGACAATGTTTCCTATAATATCAATATTTCAGGGTTATGTTTCAGCAACTTAAAGCACTTGGAGAAAGATTATAGTTTTGATTACATGTGAAAAAATCTGTGGTGACATGACAAGATATGTCTCAAAACCTGAGCTCTGCTGTCAAAGTACATTTGAAATGACGTATACTTGTAGTGGGGTTTAAGAACATCATGAACAAACACATACACACATAGCGTTTGTATAAGATCACATGGTTGTAATAAAATAAAATACTTTGAAATTCTGAATTTGAATTTCCAGGTCTGTAAAATCAACTGCCATGTCAAACCACTGGTCCCATCTGCCTATCCTAAGACAAATGACTAGGGATGCTCCGATACCACTTTTTTCCAAACCGATACGATACCGATACTTGGATCTGAGTACTTGCCGATACCGAGTACTGATACAAGTATTTATTAATGCCATTACACTTCATACATTTACTTGAAAACGTGTTCATCAGATATTGTTTCATTCTCTGGCTGTAAGAAATTGCTGTGACTAACATTTGAACATTCCATTATATATGGCACTGCCACACATTTTACTCAAATAGAAGTACTGTTAAAGTACTGTTATTGACATTTTAGCATTCAACTGCATCTTTTTTTAACAAACAGAATATCTTCAAGGCAGGAGTAGGCTAAGGCGGAATGTTTAAAATGTCCAACTATTTCAGCCACGCTCCTCTGTGCTCCTCATTAACAGCCAGCTAGAGGGTGTGTGCAACACACGGCAGACTCGGGAGTCCAGCGTCACTCATGGCTTTGATCATGTTTTTCGCATTATCATGTAGCACAACATGAACAGAACTTTTAGGGACCCCCCATGTCTGAAGCATGTCATCAAACACACCTGCGATGACTTGGCTGGTGTGCGAACCCCTCAACTGTTTTGCATGTAGGACGACTCTTCGCGGAGTAAAATCCTTGTCAATCTGCTGTGCAGTTAAACTGATGAGGGACACCAGGCTAACGTTGCTTGTCCAAATATCAGTGGTGAAGCTGTACGAGTACAGGAACAGGGTATCGGACCCGATACCCGATACTGGTATCAGTGCATGCCTACAAATGACCAAAACCAGCCTGACCCTGGGGGATGAGTTCATAGTGCACTATAAAGAAACAGCATTGTTCTTGCTGCTATTGTTATATATTGTAAGTATAGGTTATTAAATTGATTAGACTGTGATCTTATTTTTTTTTTCTTGGTTAATGTTCATTAACCCAGTTTGGTTGTTTAGCTTTTATATTTTGGACAAGCAAGACAGAGTGATGTATTACTACCTGGGACCAGCTTCCTCACAGTGGGGAAACAGGATTTGCTAGTCATGAATGGGGCTTTATCTCTTAATGCAACCTGTAACCTCACAAAATGTAATAATCTAATTAAATGCTCATTTTCATTAAGCAAGTAAGCTAGTTAGCCATACATGCGAGCAGATAAACACACTGTTCAATCAATCCCTTACACTTTTGCTCGTGTTTTTGGATTTGGAATGACTACATAAAACGACACAACCCTTAAAACTCCTTAGATGCTAAGTTTTCTGCACATTCCTTTAACATCTTTAGAAATCCAACCTTTCACAGTCCTACAGTGTCAAGTAATGGTTACTGTCCTGTGAATAGATAATTGCTATTCAGGGGAGGGGTTTTGGCAAATGGTTGATAATAATCAGTCAAGTTGGAGATATTTAGGGATGTAAGGGGTTGGAGAAACAGTATGGCTAAAAATAATGACATAAACAATATTGCACACGGAGGAGCCGTTTCTACATTTCTAAAACCATGCAACTCCAGAAACAACAATCACTGCTACTTCTTTTCCATGAAAGCATTTCTTGGATCGGTGCTTTGCAAATGTACTTCAGATATAGTGGAGCTGGATTCAAAAGAATGTACTGAAAGTGAAACTGACTAAAATTTCACTATCTACAGAGCATGGACCCCCAAATCATCATCAACAAGACTGTTAATGGCACCGTCATGCATCTCTGTTACGAGTCAGGAAATGCCTCTTGCATAATGGCAATAACTCCTTCAACAATACGTACATTTTTATACATGTTCATTGGTAGTACTGTTTCTGTTCTGACAATTAGTGGAAACCTTCTGGTAATCACTTCTATCATTTACTTCAAACAGCTTCACACTCCTACTAACTACCTCATACTCTCTCTGGCTGTGGCTGACCTGCTTGTAGGGGCTTTAGTTCTGCAGTTCAACATGGCACTGTCTGTAAAGTCATGTTTGTATTTTGGGGACTTGGTTTGTAAAATGCGACGCAGCTTTGATATTTCACTCATGACAACATCAATTCTCAACTTATGTTGTATTTCCATAGATCGATATTATGCAGTGTGTCAGCCTCTGACTTATAGAACTAAGATAAATGGATGTGTTGTTGTGATCATGATCCTGGTGAGCTGGACTGTCTCTGCTCTGTCTGGATTTAGTATCATGTTTGTAGGACTGAAACATAGTGTCTGTGAGGGAAGGTGTTTTTTATTCCACATTCCAAATTCAAATATAGTTGGCTCTGTTGTCTCATTTTACCTTCCAGTGATCATAATGCTCTGTATCTACCTCAGGATTTTCCTTGTGGCACAGAGACAGGCTCGCAGCATCCACAACACAAACTGTCAGAGCTCAAAGTCTGGAGCAACTGTCAGTAAGAAGGAGAGAAAGGCTACCAAAACTCTGGCTACTGTTCTGGGAGCTTTTCTGATCTGCTGGACTCCTTTTTTTCTTTCTTTAACATTTAATCCTATGACAGATTATTCAGTCCCTTCACCTCTGTCTGAAACTCTTGTTTGGCTTGGATGGTCCAATTCAATGCTTAATCCACTGGTTTATGCCTTCTTTTACAGCTGGTTCAGAGCAGCTTTCAGAATGATAATTTCTGGAAAAATATTTAATGGCAATTTCAAAAACTCAAAACTGTTATGACTGAGTGACAACTTGATGAAAAGGAGTGAGGTGTGTATAATGGAAGATTGTAATTGAATGCTCATGGCAAATCTGGTTATTATCTTTACCGGGTTGGTTATTATCTGATTTCCAGGTCTGTTACTGTTAAATTATTTGACTAACTTGAAGTGAAATGGAATATTCATCTGTTTTTAATTTGGTGAAACATCAGTAAACTCAAGTGATTACATTTTTTATGTCATTATATTTATAAATCTAATATTCTGCTATGTTATTATGTCTATGTTCATTCCAAAAAAGTATGGTATGATGTGATTCAGCATTCAACAGTATACCTCCCATTAGGTTTTGATAGTATGCATAACTGAGTGAGTCGTGGGAGGGAATACCAAATCTACAGTACGTATATATTAATTCATGGGTAAAAATGAACTAAATGGAAATAAATATGTAGTTTTTTACTCTAAAATGTAATTATATTAAGCCTATTTGACTGCTTTCACAAACCAGCTCCTTAGGGGAAAGAGTAACAAATTACCAGGTGGATTTAGTTTTGCTCAGTTATTTATTTAATTATGTAGAAAGAGAACAAAGGAGCCAACAACACTTAAAACAAAGAACCAAAAGCAAACACAGTGTCCACAGGATGTGTGCTACTTTTTGCAAATTTTGAAATTGAATTGAAACACTTCACCTGTCAGTGATGATACAAAATGATCATGTTGCTGAGTGTTTGGGAATACATCTCTACATCAGCACAGACAGATGAGAGGTTGCACTACTGGAGGTCAGTTGTCTATGAGATGCTCCTTTTTTTTAAAGATTTTTGTCCTAAACCCACACTACTCAGCTTCAGTGGTATATCTTTAAACAGGAGAGCAACCAGCAAGTCTGCCTGACTCACTGATCCCTCATCTGAGTGATCTACAATTCTACTTCAATATGGCATGGGCCTTCCATATGACCTGCCAGTCATAAAGGTCAGAAAGCTGAGCTTGATTCATCTAAATGACTTTAGTTGCCACTCTAACAAACTGACTAAGCCTTTTCTTATTGGCCAGATTCAGGTTCCCAAACCACCCTGCAATACAAAAGGACAGAACAGATTCAATAAACCATGGATGAACTGAGGCTTGAAATGGTGGACAGCACAACAGTAGCAGATGAAAACACAAACAGTATCAATGTGGACAGGTTTCACAGAAATATTAACTGAAACACAAAACACTGCCAAAGGATCGCAATCATATGATTTTAGAGTGGAAGCTGCAAGACCTTTTCCCATATAAAATCTGGATGAATCTAGATACTTTTCAATTTCCAGTTCCCTGTCTAATTTAAAGCTAGCTCCTCCAGAAGAAGGACATGCCTGGGACTGGGCTGGTATCCAGACAATGACCTGAAAATTAAAACAGGATAAAAACTAAGTGATGATGTTGAGAGAATGATGAGATTTTCTGTGTCCAAAATTGACAAATTTAGATGGATGTTTGACTGAGAAATGTTGAAATGAAAAGTTGTGCTTTATTTCAGAATATTCATTCCACGATTACATGAATTGTTTTGGGATTTTACCTATATTTTACCAGCTATCATAATGTTCACCATCTACCTAAAGATTTTGATGGTGGCACAGAGACAGGCACAAAGCATCCAGAGCACAGCAAAGACTGAAGCAATTGTTGGTAAGATGGAGAGAAAGGCCACAAAAACTCTGGCTATTGTAATAGGGATTTTTCTCATGTGTTGGTCTCCTTTTTTTCTATGTGTCACCTTTCTGTCTTTGATCAATTACACAATACCTTGTACTTGGGGCATTTAAGTGGCTTGGATGGTCAAATTCAATGCTCAATCCATTTATTTATGCTTTCTTTTACATCTGGTTTCGGTCTGCTTTTAGAATGATCATTACTGGGAAAATATTTCAAGGTGATTTTTCTAATTCAAAGCTCTTTTGACTCATTTTTAAAAAGCTGACATGTCTCTAAAAAATAACATCTCTAAAATATCTCCTCTTCATCTCAGATATTCATATACAAATTATCACTGTACTCTGCACAGCACAGTGACAGTCTTGCTCCACTGTTGGTGATATATATTTATAAATATATATCCATATATCTCATAGTATATCTTATTTGCTGCATTTTTGACATAATTATAACATTTCAGTTATTACCATTCTGCAAATATAGCATCTATATGTTCAATATAGATGTTCATTATTAGTTTTTCAGCTTTACTTAGGAAGGGCCTGCCATAACACAAATTGTCATTGCACTATGCAAAGAGCTGTAAAACACATGTACAGTGTATAGGCCAATATATAATGTGTTGAGTTGCTTTTATGTTTGCATTGATGTGATGGGTTAATGTCTCTAAATAAATGTCCACAGGCATCCATCCATCCAACTCATTTACTGTATTTATTCAGTTATTATTATTCTGTGGACATTGCATTTGTATATTGAATACAGGTGTGCATAATAAACATTTTGCCTCTGTAAACATTATGAGGTCATTAGTCTTGGCCGCGGGTTAGGGTTAAGCTTAGTAACTGACATATAAGGAATTAGTGAATGGTGAAATGATCTTTCACAATCATTTTGTTTTGGCTGCATTTTGTGATGGAATTACTAAAGCAGGAGGTTACACACTGTCAAGAAGAATAACGTCTAGATTTGACTGTTTAGCAAGATCTAAACTAAATGTTCTCATTCTGTCTTTGCTTTGACAATATACAGTGACTGTGAATTCAAGACTAAAGAGAGAAAATATCTGCTTGTCAAAGTGAATTTCAAATGCGATCTGACATAATTATAACATTTCAGTAACCATGTCTTTTGGTCTCCTGCCATGACAATTTTCTGATAAAATTGTAGTGGGTCAACATTATATGTTGATATGGGCTATCCAGGGATCTTTTTTTCTGTTTCTGAGCTTAGTTTTACACAAGGGAGCCCATGGCAGATCCATGCTTTTGCCTGTAGAAACCCTCATTGTATTTGAAATAGGTGCTGGTAAGGCAGAGGTCTAGCAGGGTGCAGATCTGATCTGGGGTGAAATTTTCTGTTCTGCTGTGTAAGGAGTTGTCTTGCTGCAGACGTTTCTTGACAGTCTCCGCTGCTTCAGCTGTGGGTATGCAGGTGAAAAGTGAGATGACATCCAAAGACAGTTTGAGTTTCCGGACCTTGTTGGTGAAATCGTGGAGTTTTGGAGGTAATCAGGAGTAGTTCCCCTCCAGTGGAGCTAAAATCGTGGTGAGGTGTTTGAGTTTATATTGCTGTTTATACTGATGAAGTGAGCGTTGTGTCCTCAACAGGGCCGTTTCTAGCTTTGTGGGAGCCCTATGCAAGATGCTGTTTGGGGGCCCCTAGTTTGCCAAACTACAATGTAAAGATTCCTAATACCTTAGATGATCCATGAACATGGCACAATCTATTACACTTCACAAGCAAAACAGGCTAAAGTCACGATAACCTCTGATATTAAAATTAAACATCTTAAGTTGAGACACTGAAGCAAGATAACTGATAAACAATGACAATACAAGAAAAACAACAATCCTCTATATAAAACAGATATTGAGTGTTATTAAAAAATGTTTACTTTAAATTTTGAAAGCAAGAACACAACTCAAGTTTTCACAGCAACACAAATTCTCACACCCCAAAACAATAATAAAATAAATAAATAAAGTGGGCCGAGCCCAAGATCAACAGAAAGTAAATTAGGCTATTACTTACTTGCAAAACAATAAAAACAAAAAAACTTACTACAAAGAATACTACAAATATTGGAGCTGATAAGTCTGTACCTAGTATTTCCTGGTCAGGAGGAGGTCCTGAAGAAAATGCAGGTCCTGGGGCTTCCTGGTCAGGAAGGGGTCCTGAGGAACTTGAAGGTCCTGTGACTTCCTGGTCAGGAAGTTCAGAAGACCCCTCTGCTTCAACGCGTAGAGCTCCAAAATATTTTAGAATTGCTCCTGCAAAGACAAAGCTCCTTAGGTTACCAAGCAAAACAGATAAGCACATATTCTTACTATATAATTGCAGTGATGTTGCACTACTACAGAAATTCATGATCTATTTTTATATTAAACAATGTAATGTACAGTGTCCCTTTAAAGCATGTACCCAGTTATAAAGTAAACACTTGATTTCTGAATTAATTTACACAATGTATTTGTTAAAGTAATAAAACAAAGATAAATGAGTGATGACCACTATTTGATATAGTAGGAATGTCTGTGTACATTTCACAGGGGATTACAAAGTGGTCAACTTGTATCTAACTGGTGATATGGCAAGATTGTTCAAATTAGCTAACTGTATTGTCACAATAAATATTCTAGGGTCAATGACGTGACGCTCAGTTTTTGCGTGTCCGTAAAGTTTTGGTAAATTTAAAAAGCTCAAATTTTAAAGATAAATGTATAAATGACTTGCATACATTCTTTATTTTAAGGACCTGGTCTAAAATTTCTGGTTTTAATGAACAATAAGAGAATTTTAGAGGGGTTTTTATCAAAAATGTCTAAAAGGTGTAACCGCAAAAACTTGAACCAACTAATTTAACATGCTTAAAAAACGTTTAAATGTAAATAAAACATCCCATCAAGTAGTTTGGCATAATCTTACACGATCACTGTTTCATAGTAAATAAAAGTAAGCTAACAAAATTATTTTGAGTATTAAAATTAGTTTGGGGAAATCGTGTCACCAGCTCAATTTACTGAAATGTCAACATGGTGTAACCACAATTCAAGGAGCCCTTTTGTTAATATTGTTTATCAAATCATGTGACAGGAAGTGTTATTACACAGAAGGACTCCTGACAAGCCTAGCTGCTGCAGGACAAGGTTAGCTGCTCTCTTTTAAAGATGAGATAATTTGACATTTGTAGGGTGTGGTCACATACGCTTGGGTGTACATGTCAAATGGTATGACCTGCAGAAAAATATTTAAAATTCATGATATTTGTAAAAATGAGTATTTACTTTAAAAATTATGTTTGAATTGTTCAGATCAAAGACATGTTCTTCCATAGGTGTCTATGATAATTCCTGAGAAATTTGATTTTAAGTTGAAATGTCAAATGGTGTAACCGGGTACACCACTTGACTTCTAGTACAAACCTTTCTGTTAGAGGCCTGTTCTTTTAAATATCAGCAATTTATTATTCTGATTAAAGGTGCAACATGAATAAGTTACTTATGCACGCTAAAACGCCAATAAATTATAAGAGAAATGTTATAAAGATGAAAGTTTACATCTGGGCTTATTCAATAAATTTCTGCTTTATCATAATTAATATAATAGAATCTTCTTTTTCTATCATTAGATGCCTTTTTCAAATTGTAATGTATTTGTAGTTACCCGGAAGGAGAGAGGGAAAGACTAAAAGCACTCCAGTAGCTGAGCTTTCCAAACAAAAGCCGGAGAAGATGTGGAAAAAGTGGAGAGAGTACCAGAGAAACTATAGAAAAAAGAAAAAGGAGCTTGCTGATGTTCTTGACTTAACTCCACAATCTGCAGACATTTCAGTGGATGAGGAAATTCAACATCCAAATAATCCTGAGCCTATGCACAATCACCATTCCAAAAAGCTTTCCACTTTGGTGGCAACTGCAAGCAGGTTACAATCCACACCTGTGTAGTGTATGCAGCCTCATCAACCTTCTTCTATGCCACTCTCTCTAGCTCTACCCGACACGATGAACGTGCTGTATGGACTCACATGGAGCCTGTATTGAGAGATGTCATGGGCAAGTGTAACACACCACCCACAACTCTATACGTTATCAGTGATGGACCAGTGACCCAATACAGAAACAAGAAAAACTTGTCTCCCTCTTTGCCACGTTTATTAGATAATAAACGTGGCAAAGAGGGAGACTGCAACTAACTCAGTTGAGTTAGCAATAATCCACTCAGAGCAACAATCCACTGCCATAATAGTTGTTTGTCTATGTATGTTGGGAATGGACTGGCGATCTGTGTGTCTGCCTCTCACTCAGTGACAGCTGGGATAGGCTCCAGCCTCCCCGCGACCCTTAACGGATAAGCGGTATAGATAATGGATGGATGGATGGATGGATGGATAAGTCATCCTAAAGTAATGATAAGTGGCAAATATCTGAGAAACAACTTCAACTGGACGATGAGATAGCTGCCATGATGGGTCTAATGTCACTCCCTTCAGTCAGTCAGTCCCATGGCAGGATAGCACAGTCCATTCACCTGTGACATGTTAATTTTAGTTTAGCCAACTTTCATGAAGCAAACACTAAAGCTGGGCTTTATGAGCATACAAATCCTAGCCAGCTAACTAGCATTTATCCGAGGCTAGCTGAGCTAGCTAGCAGGACAAATACCAAACAAACTTGCTAAAAACTCATCCACCCCATATCACGAACAAATGCCTTACCTTTATCCTTAGGACTGTCTTTCTTCCTCTGTTTTCTTCTTCTTACGTTTTTCTGCCCCACTAGGATAACTTCTTCTTGATGCCGTGCTGCCGTTTGCCATCCATATCCTCACTAATGGGAATGATGGGTACTTATCAATCATTCCCGTCATACCTGTCAGCAGACGTCGCTCACCACGTGACAGTGGAATCCAATGATTCTGACTTAATTATGCCACAAAAACACTAGCCACAGCTTATCCCTGCGACTTATTTTATTCTTATATCCCACATTTATATTAAGCATATAAGGGATAAAGACAGGTAATTTTAATTCTCCTCAGATGAGACTGAACATTCAGCTTTGGGGCCCCCTGGTGGCTAGTAGGGCCCTATGCATTTGCATAGTCCGCATATAGCAAGAAATGGCTCTGCATCCATCAATCCATCCATTTCCTTCTGCTTATCTGGGGTCAGGTCACAGTGGCAGTATGCTAGGCAGGTATTCCTGATGTCCCCCTCCTCAGAAACATCATCCAGCTCCTCCTGGGGACATCTCATCATGCAGGGCCAGATGGGATATGTAATGCCCCTCCCTTTAATTTAATATGCCAATTAGCCCAGAATATTGAATATAATCCTAAAGTACTTCACATCAGCTCAGAGACTCAGGACACTCATCACTACAGAGGCACAAACCAGGATTCATTGGCATGGTATGAAACATACAGAGCACTAAAAAATCTTTATACTGCTTTGAATATTTGTGTCCATTTTATGCTTATATGTCTTTATTTTAGGCATGTTGTTGCAGGTATCTCAGAATTGTTGATCATTTATACATGGAATCTAAATTTTTTATATACAGGATTGATGTGGTTGAAGACAAACTTCTATGTAATGAATCATCAAATGTGCCTGACATAACTGCAGTCACCACTTCATATTTATTATGTATTTTTGTTGGCTCTCTATCAGTTCTTATAATGTGTGGAAACCTACTTGTAATAATCTCCATCATTTACTTCAAACAGCTCCACACTCCTACAAACTATCTTATTCTCTCTCTGGCTGTGGCTGACCTGTTAGTAGGAGTTGTAGTTTTGCCTTTTAGCATGATACTCTCTGTAGGTTCATACTGGCAACTTGAAGATTTACTTTGTAAAGTACGAGGCAGTTTTGATATCTTCCTGTGCACATCTTCTATTTTGAACTTGTGCTTTATTTCTGTAGACAGATATTATGCAGTGTGTCAGCCTCTGAGGTACAGAATTAAAATAAATGTCCGTGTTGTCGTGATCATGATCCTGGTGAGCTGGACTGTTTCTGCTGTAATTGGAATTGGTGTCACAATTTTGGGACCGAAGCAAGGACAGTGTAACAGGAGGTGTGCTTTATTTCAGACAACAAGTTCAACAATTATGGGAGCTGTGTTTTCATTTTACCTCCCAGCTATAATAATGTTCGCCATCTACCTAAAGATTTTGATGGTAGCATGGAGGCAGGCACGAAGCATCCAGAACACAACAAAGACTGGAGCAACTGTCAGTAAGATGGAAAGAAAGGCAACTAAAACTCTGGCTATAGTGATGGGGGGTTTTCTCATTTGTTGGACTCCTTTCTGTCTTTCTATGATCATTCACCCTTTGAGCAATGACACAATACCAGTTCCTGTAATTGAAACATTTAAGTGGCTTGGATGGTCAAATTCAGTGCTCAATCCATGTCTTTATGCTTTCTTTTATAGCTGGTTCAGATCAGCTTTTAGAATGATCATTACCGGGGAAATATTTCACGGTGATTTTTCTAAGTCTAAATTGTTTTGATTCATTATTTGAAGAGCTGACATATCACAAAAGATTAACATCTCTAACATTTATATGTTTTTAACTTAGTGTTGCTCCTCTGCGACAATTTGATGCGTAAATGTCTATAACTATCTGTTGTATATCTCATTGCATATTTCATTTAATGTATTTATTCAACTATTATCATTCTGTAGACACTGCATCTGTATGTTGAATACAGGCGTAGATCGTTCAATTTTTGTCTTTCTAAACATTATGACCCATAACTCATAAGGAATTATTTAATGGCTTACAGTTTGTTTTGGGGTTTTTTAGTGCTTTTTGTTTTTGGATTTGCAAACTGTATTAGGAAATAGAGAGGGGTTTATCACTTTGAATTACGAAATATTGAATGAGACATTTAGCAGCAGGTTATGCATTGTCAAGAAATATATCTTTTAGGTTTCACTGTACAACAATATGTAAAGTAAAATTTGTCATTCTGTGTCTGCTTTAGAAACTACAAGACTAAGAAAAGAAAATGCCATTTTGACCCATGATGAAAAATTGTATTCTGTATCCATAGTGCAGTGTGTGTATCTTCACAAGTCTAAGAGGACATTCAGCTTGCCCTCGTGAGCACAGCCTTACAGTAATTTAAATAAAACAATATATTCTGTGTATAGTCACAAATTTTAGTCTGGTCATCACAGACTTGTAGCACATCTGGCTTCTGGTGGTCTTATCAAAGCACCCTGTGAACCACATACTGTATTCCCTGAAAAATCCATGAGCATTATTTTTTGCTTGTACAAAAAGGAGGAAAACAAGTCTTACATTATATTCAAGATTAACAACATTTTGATTGATAAATGTAAAATTTAGGGGGACAGGAAGTTTGAAGTTATACAGCCTCTTATTTAATTAATCTTAATAATTACTTTGTGATTACTTGATGAATTACAATTTCTTTGTGAATGTGTACACTACGAATATGTAAGCAAAAGATAAACTGAAATAATACAAACAAGATAGTTGTGTGTGTGTGCTTACTTGCTTTAACATTTGAACAAATAATTAAATTGTCAGAATTAATACAATTTCAGTTACTGAGTCAATGAAAGAGGTTCTGAATGCAAGGAAAGAATGTAAAAATTTAATAAAAGAAATAATGATGACTTATTCACCTGTTTGGTGTAGCAAAAAGAGACATATAATAGTCTGATGCATTAGCCATGAAACAATGGGAGGAGATTGTCTTGTAATCACCATTACATTGGCTTCATGCCTTCTAGCACAATACTTTCTGTAGGCTCATATTGGCAAACTCAAGATATACTCTGTAAGGTATGAGGCAGTTTTGATTTGTTACTGTGCACTTCTTCTATTTTGAACTTGTGCTTATGAGGTACAAAATTAAAAAAGGACAAGATAGCAGGGGGTGTGCTTTATTTCAAAATACCAAGATCAGCAATTATTGGGACTGTTTTTGGATTTTACCTCCCTGCTATCATAATGTTCACCATCTACCTAAAGATTTTGAATGGAGACAGGCACACAAGCATCCCAGAACACAACAAAGACTGGAGCAACTGTCAGTAAGATGGAAAGAAAGGCCACAAAAAACTCTGGCATTGTGATGGGGATTTTTTCTCATTTGTTGGACACCCTTCTATCAATGTATAACCATACCACACTCGAGCAATTACAGAACACCAGTTCCTGTAATGAGAACATTTTGTTTTACAGCTGGTTCAGATCAGCTTTCAGAATGATCATATCAGGAAAAATATTTCAGGGTGATTTTGCTAAAACAAAGCTGTCTTGACTTAACTCAAGTTAAAGTCAGAAAAACATTTCTGTACTGTATCACAACACAGCATATTTTCTATTTGATTGTTTTGATATTTTATTTTATTTATGTAGTGCTTCTGTTGAATGCTCCATTCAGCCCAAAATGTCAAGTGTTCTGGCTTAAAACATGAATTTCAAAACTCAACCTGTTGTGTGCAAGATGTGTACAGTATGACTTTGCAAGAAAGAATCAGAATTTCTATCAAAAACTTATTTAAAGTTATACATACTGTCCATATGTACATGGGTTCAGGGCTCTTGGTCAGTCTAAGTATCAATCATGCCTCTCCATCCTCCACTCTGCCCACTTGATCCAGTATCCAGTATGTGCACACTGTCGCACACTGTAATTTTATGCGCTACATAGTTTTGCTGTGCGCAGAGAAAGCGGGAGCAGTGCGCAATTGTGCAGGTGCGCAGCTTAGAAGGAACATTGCTCTTCACCCACTCTACTCCACTCTATTTGGCCTCCTGTTACTGCTTCCTCTTCCTGAAAATGAATTTCAAGCTTAAGGGTTGCCATTTGGACACAGTGGAGGAGACCCAGCATGCACTGCAGATGGTGCTTACAAAATGGAACTTTCTAGGGAATGTTCCAAGCATGGCAGGAGGCCTGTGAGAGGTATATCACTGTGCAGGGGAACTACTTTGATGCTGACTGGACTGAAACTAGGATTGTAACAGTGTTAATGTTGCAAACTGTCTGGCCTTTGCTTTCACAGTGTAAAGAAATTTGCTCTAACCGTAACTGTGACGGGAGACAGAGGGTGGGAAAAGTGTGAAGAATGATGTTATTTCTCATGTTTGGCTGTAGGTATGAGCAGTCATAGACTATGTATTCATTTATTCATGTGGGACACACATATAAGCAGAGTACAGTATACGCAGTATATTCAGTGACAAATTTTAAAAGTAAAGCCCCTCTCCTCATCATGAAACAGAAAAATGAAAAGATAGAAAATATATAATGCTATATTTAGATATAAAGTCATCATTAAAACACAAATGTCATAAAAATTCCAAGTTATCTTGCTGCATTTGATGTTCATGTGACTACTATTGCTACTTCTAATATCATCCAGTCAGTTTTTTTCTATAATCAAAAGAAACATTAAATATATAAAGTGATTGTGCTCTTATGTTATTGTTTATTACGGACTGTGATGATGATGATTAATTTCACGACCTTGACATTGGGATCTTGTTGAGCATGAAGGTGCTGTGCTCTCATCGTCCCTGCAACTCAATCCAAACTCGTTGAAGATCATCATTGAGGGAGAAGTCATGATGGACAACATTCAAGATCTGCCAAAAGCAATGTGAATTCTGTCTGGACTCACATATGCACTGCATCTTGACTACCCCAAGACTATGAAGCTCACATTTCAGTTCATCCAACAGGTATTGCTCTCATTGGGCCACACTGAGCTAAAGCAAAAGCTACAGACATTGAAAAATCAGCTTGCAATGTAAGGAGATGTTAAGTCTACTGTGAGAAGCCATTCAGTACATCTTCTTTGTTTTTTTTAGCCACACCAGCAAAAACACTTTGATTACTGACCTGTGTGGTAAATCTTTTATTTCCTGTAAAACAAGCCAACAGACACACACACAAACACATACATACACACACACACACACACACACACAAACAACACAGGCACATACAACACACACAAACACAAACGACATGGACACACCTACACACATTTCAATAATGTAGGAAGAGCGCTGAAGGATGTGAAAAATTAAAATTGAGTGAAGTTTTAGCAGAAAGATCATAGACATAATTGTTTCAGTGATTTGAAATGACTTTTTTCAGATTAATCTTTTTAGGTTGGACATGTTGACGTGATGTTCAGGTAGTCAAGTGTGGACCACCAAAGGGGATCAACACATCCTGAATTAAGTTTGTCATAACAAGTTTGGCTGTTTGGCAGATAAGGCAAACTAAGAGTTGTTTTGAATTGTCTGATGTTAAATTTGTGCTTTTTGGTCTGATTAATTCTTCTGGCACTACCTGAGCAATTTCATGTTGATTGATATCAACGATCAGATATTCTAAGTAGATCTGAACATACTATAGCTGTGTTATGGAAATTCAAACTCAATATTCTTTATTTCTACAAGAGATAAAATGTCTGTTCTCTAATTACACTTGTATTCTGGCAGACCGAAGATTTGGTCATAGAGTGGTTTATAGTTTGTCATACTGCAAGTTTTAGAGGCACTTCTCCAAACAAGTTGGAGTTGATGTTGTTATGCAGTGTTTTTAAAAATAAAATGCATTGGAGCATTTAAATTTTCAAGTTATTTCATGTCATGTCATTTCCATGCAATTTAACTGAAACAATGTTTTATACAATATTGAAAATCAAAAGCTAATTAAATTAGAAGAAAATACAGTAATTGTAATAAATAAGTAGCAATAACTAGTCAGCTAGTTTTATCTTATGATTTTGAGTAGACAATACTAATATATACTTATTATGCCTACTGCATAAAATTACAGTTTTATGTTAACACAACATGACTTAATTAGTTTCAGCTAATGTAAAAACTAAGAGTGTACCGCTTATCCAACAAGGGTCGCAGGCCATATCCAAGCTGTCATTGGGCGAGAGGCAGGATACACACTGGACAGATCACCAGTTCATTGCAGGACCAACACATAGAGACAAACAACCATTCACACTCACATTCACATCTATGGGCAATTTATAAAGTCGCCAATAAACCTAAATTGCATGTCTTTGTACTGTGGGAGGAAGGCAGAGTACCCAGAGAGAACTCACAGAGGCACAGGGGGAACATGCAAACTCCACATAGAAAAGCAATGGATGAACTGGGGCTTGAATCCGGAACCATCTTAGTTGGTGCTAACCACTGCACCACTGTGCTGCCTAAACTTAGATAACACTATCCAAATATGGTTGCAGTCAAGGATGACCTAAGTAGATGAAAGGACACGATACATGTGACATTTATTAGATAAGAACATATGACAAAATTTGAGTGACCAGTAGGGTTTTTACACTTATAGGTTTAGTACATAATTTGGCCTTATTTTGGTAAGTGTGTTATGGGGCCATACACACCCTGTTAAACCTGACATCGTCAGAACTTCAGTGTACCACTCTGGCTTTACATTACAGTATGTAAACATAGTATAAACACAATACTGTACCTGAGGTAAAATAGAAAAAAATATATTTTAAGATCTTCTGAAAGGCATATGTGAAGACCTTATAACTTGAAACCAACATTTAAAAAGTAAATGTAAAACAAGAGAACTATATGTATTAATAACAGATACAACATGACACTCGTTGGAATTCTGAAAGTTACAATGAAAGTTAGTTTGGGAATGTTTTTAATATCTCCTCAGGAAGGGCTTCAAAAGCCTGGCTCTGACAATGAGGTTTGTTTTAAACAAAACACATGAAAAACTTACACCGATGACCCTCTTAACAGTGTTTCCAGATAAAAAACTACAAATCCCTGCATCCTACAAATATGGTTTATAGGACGTTTTCTAATTTGTTTTTTAAATTTGATTTCTGCATTCATCTAGACAATAATACAAGACGAGGGATTTCTGATTCTGATTCTGATTCAATGTCCAGGCCACAAATACACTCCTTGATCGTGATGTGAGCGGGATTGCACCATCGGTTGTTAACTAGAACAATAAGCCCCCCTCCTTTATGTTTACTGCTCTTGGGGCAGTCTCTGTTGGCATATACAGTATGGAAGGCCTCAATGGAAATTAATAACAAGACTGAACTTTAATTATCACACTTGTGGTTATCCAGCTATGGAACTCTGGGCAAGAACAAAGCTAGATAAAAGTGCCATGGAACAGAGTTTTTCATTGGAAGATATTTTATAAATGAAAGTCATCACTAATTAAACACATAATGATAAGGTTTCTCCCTTTCCCTCTCTCTTGTACATTGTTGACCATCTTGCTATTA